>NC_090733.1:20464825-20494825 GCF_036898095.1 Palaemon carinicauda | reverse complement strand
AGCCACATCTAATATACTTTTTTCCATCTCCCCTCAAAAATACACACGGAAAAATCTTGGTATACTTTTACTTCTCTCTCCAGTCTCTTCAGGAGATTAACTAATATTTTCCAGGAATTCACAAACGAGAAATATAAGCTGAAACACGGCTCCGGACGAAAATTAGACCGAACAGTGCAGAAACACTTCACTTGGCAACTAAATACTTTACAATATGAATCCAACGTATTTTGTATGTAATGTCCTCTATTACACATAGAAACATAATCAAATTCACAGAAATATTTGCGTTAAAGTCAAATAAAAACATTTACAGTTTTTTCTTTCTTAGTTTTACCTTGTGTGTAAAGTCAATTAATTCCACAATAGATTACGTGTAACCATATGCAGTCGATTTAAAATTCATTTGCAGTATCTGTTTCCATTCTGTATATATTGAAACCCAAAAAATAGTGAATACATAATATTCATTATGATCGTAATGATAGTTTTCTCATTACAGAGATGAATCATTGACACAGTATAATGGAACTTTCGTAGTAATGGTGCTCTAACGAGGGCCATTAATTATATAAGTTATTGAGTAAGGTTAAATTGGTTATAAAATTAATTGGATTTTTTAAAAGCACTCCTGAAAGTTTGCCCAAAACAATCAGAAACAATTTATGTAATTTGGTAGTTTTTTTTTTTTTTATTTTTTTAATATTTTTTTCGGTCATTAAAGCGATGAGTGTATGGATATTCAAACCACCCAGATTAAGTGAATTATTAATAAACAAACTAGATACACTCTATTGATATTAGTAATAGCATGCGGATTCTTTCAAATGACAGGAATTTGAATGAAGTGGTGTAATAATTTATTGATAAATGTTACTAATCATAATCAAGTTCTGCTAAGATTGATAAATATAAACATGAATAACTGAAGCCTTGTTATCTTATGAATGTTATGGATCGTAATTTTACCTAAGGACACTTGCAAATGACGACGGAAAACCATGAATAAAAACAGCCTTATTTCTGGGTTGGGAAATAGAGTCGAAAACTTCTCTTCATGATATTTTTTTTTCTCTAAATAATTTAAATGGGTCAAATACTGATGGATTGGATTAGTTTAATGAACTTGGACCATGTGGCCTGGCACTCAGGACTGGGAGGCAATTCAACACCAAAGTGCAACTGGTGAAAAACTCTGTAGTCAGAGAATTGAGAAAGGTAGCTGGAACGGAGGTATAGCAGAAGGCCAATAGAGGGAGCGCAAATAGTACAGAAAGAATACTGTAAAGACCTACTGTAGTCTTAAGTAATGTCAATAGTACACCTCTTTATACTGCAAATATTGATGGTTATACTTTTTTTCTAAATTTTGATCTAGTATTACGTAACAGGAAGGTAGGTACCATTTATGTTTTATTATTCCATGAAAAAAAGGTTTGATATATTTGAGGTAGGCTATGGATAATCTTCGTTCCTTTACATTACAAAAATATTACAAACCTAAGTAAAAATTTTAGGGGTATGAGCTGCAGATATTATTCATCAATTAATAAGTAAAGATATTGAGGAGTTGTGTACTTATGGAGAGTATAGTAGGCTGTAAAATATACAACATAGGAGCTCCTACATCAAAACATTAGCCTAACATATAGGCCTAATGAAGGCGTGATGGCCATACAATTAATTCGAATTGATCTAAAGAGCATTAAGTATAAGGCCATTTATCTCGGGAGAAGTTGGTAACAAATTGCATACCAACAGCATTCTCAAGCCTTATTAATATTCCAAGAACGTCATCACACTAAGACTAACATGGTGTCGGTTTATCTCAAGGGATAGGAATTTTGATGTGAAAGCAAGACAATTTTAAATACGTCGCCTAGGTAAATAAGTGGCTAGCGATTAGGATAATATTGTTTTGATTCACCAGACTGAGTTAGACCGAGGCACCATGAAAAAAAGGCTAGACGGTTGTACAAAAAACAGAAGGAAGATAGAATATAAAGAAAAATGAAAGGACTCAATAAAAAAGGAAAAAAAATCTTTCATTTTCATACTTCTCATTTGAGTATTACACCTATAAAAATCAGCTTTATCCTCGTCTAATGTTTATAGTGTTCGGTTTACCGCCTTATCGGCCTCTTACCTTTAGCATATTACTCAAAAAGCTATTTTCTTTGTTACAGATTGCAAAAAATAAATTAGAAAAATAAATAAAATAAAAAACACTATAGCATTCTTGCTGTCCCGAGGACAGTTTACTATGCTTGTCATTTGTGAAGCAGCAGTCACGCATAACCTGGCATTTCTCCTATGATGGATTGGTTGCCCTTGTGTCAGTGGAACTTACTGCTCAAGAAGGTTAACAGGCATATCGTGTTACAATACTGCACCATACACGTATGAATACTCGTTTTTTCATTTCAGTAAGATTTCATTACACCAATTTCTAAAGTTTTATGTAACTTACATTGAAATGGTAAATAGAAATTGCGTTATAACTGCCATGTATACTCTTTGTCAACATAAAATTTTACAGTGACTATAGTAATATTGTCTTAAGTATATTTACGAAATTATTTTGCTATGATACTGCCTTATTTATATAAACCAAATTATTCATTATCTGTGGTATCACCAATGGAAACTGTAATGTTATATTCATTCTCTTGAAGGATTTGCCTATCATTGACATTAATACTTGAATTTGGTAAAGTCATGAATTTCTCTAGTTACTGACCTTCGTGCATGAAAGTGATGAAGTTAATGCTTTCAATTATAATAGTGCTCTATAGAGAGTATAGTTTTTTTTGTGAATGTTTTTTGTTTGTTTCTTTTTTCTTTTTTTAAATCAAATATCTGTGTTCTATATATGGTTTAAAATTGGTATGTGTAAACAAAATCTCTAATAAATTATTTAATTACTTTCATTATACATATTAAAATGGTTCGCTACTTTCCAGTTATAGTGTACTATATTAGAATTTCCGTAATTATTGCATACAGTATCCTATTCAAGATATTCTTTATTGTATATGAATATCAAATATTTTTTTCTACATCATAATACCATTACGTCTGATGTCATAACTTACGTTATTACCAACCTCTAGCTTTGTGCTTATTAACTTTAGCTGGTCTTTCCTTTTAAATTTTCTTAATTTTCTTTAAAAGGTGCCTTAATCAACAACATTGAATATCACTGCAAGGTTTTGACAATGAGGATGTGGATTTGGATATCAATTTCCAAAATGAGATTCTTATCCGATAAGATAAAAAGGAATCATATAAAATGAATTAATATCATTATCTCCTCAAGTACTCTAGCAGCCTGACAACTTCAAGCCAAGCGAGCTCCCGTCATCCTTCGTACAATCAACCAGTGAATGACTTTCAATAAATTCAGAGGTGCAATATCTTTATCCGTTGGTATAAAAACTATACAGTTCTCTACTTCTTTCTAACCACCAGTTGGTAGGCTCAAAGTTATATCATTGAGCATTTTCCATGTAATGATCTGCAAATGAACTCTTTACCCGTGAACGGATACCAACAGATCATGTTGTTGGCAAATACGTAATTGATGGTGCTCACTCCTTCACCGAGTTAGTTGGCACAATAATATGTTTACCAAAATTGTAGAAGCGTATGTAAACTATTTCAGGAAGAAATATAGTAACTCATACATTATCTTTCATGTATATTCGAGGCTTGCATATCAATTGAGTCTAATGAACACACTAGAAGAACAGGGTCCAAAGAGTCCTCCCAAAATGTAGTAATACGACCAGAAAGTTAAATATCATATTGAGAGGAACGTTTCGTATGAAATCCCCATAACAAGAGCCAGCTATTTTCACTAAGAAAAAACAGACAAATGGTACATGTCGGTGAAGCTGATGCCGATACTAAAATATTGGCTACAACTTGGAAATTGCAAAGGAGTGTATAACAATTGTTGTATCAGGGGAGAAATATGTGGCTAGAGTGTTATTGTAACACTGGGTGAATGAACTATCAGAAATCTTTCTTCACAAGCGTGACAAGTAATGTGGAGCATAAAAGAATCTGTTCACCAAGTGACTGACTTGAAAAAGCATCTACTATTTATTCATGCATGGTTGGATTTTCACTCCACCTCAGATATCTTTGGTAAAGAAAGCCAATATTTTTTTAAACTTGTTAAAAAGTCAACAGTCGTCCAATTTACCTTTGACACAACGACTGATTACTGGGCCACTAAAGGAGAAGTGCGGCGTGCTACTGTGAACATATTTACAGAACTATACGGTGAAACTACTGTACAGTCTTCATTAAGAAAGGTGTGGTAAGTCTTTCTGATGCATCATATGGTAAAAATTCCATCTAGTATTACAGAACTTCAATCCTTCGAGCTTCCGCACGGGACTATGCCTATTCATAAGATTTTTTATCTTGTATATCAAGCTGATCCCTCTCAATAGTGATCATAATTTTGAAAATATGAATTTTGTAGTACAAATTATTTCATCACAGCATGTGAAAGATAATTTCTATATCCATAAAAGTAACAGGACAATATATCTTGCTTTTTGTCAGGTAATTTTAAAGTTGAATAAATCATATGTGGACCCGAGAGGGTTAAAATTCATGGCAAATATTTGTTGCAGGTATTTTAAATATCATCAAATGGTTTCTGAAGGATTGATAGAACCAAAAAGGCTCCTCCAATAGAGTGAGCAGCATACTACCATAAGCAAACAGTTAATTAGCAGATCATTACATAAAAAATGCTCGACAATAAAGTTAACTTGGAGGCTACCAATTGGGGTTGGTAGATAACTGTTTAGTTCCTACACCAACGGATAAAGATATTGCATCTTCGAATTTATTGAAAGTCCTTCACTGCGAGTGAAAATTTTGATAAAATAAACAAAATAAGTTTGATACGAATTTGTGTTCTTGTAAAAGACACGGCTTGAATTGCATGACAGCATGTCATGGAGAAATTTTCAATAATAAACAGATAAGTTACATTCATGAAAATTCTTTTAGAAATATAGGTTAGTGGAGGGAAATGCCATATAAATAAGGAAAAAATATTTGAAACATTTTCACTGTTCCCTGTTTGAAATGTTAGCATTTTATTAACAATAATAATTTGTTTCTTTTTTAGGCAGTGGAAGAATTTGGTGGTATGTAAAGGAAGATGGAATAGATATCCTTGAATCCCTATGATGATCCATTCTAACAGCAAATATTTTGAGGAGTGAATAATCTACACTACAGAAATTAGTAATCATAAGCTTGCTATTTCATATCAATTCTCCTTTACCTGATAAATTTTAAGGAAATGTTCATATTTGAGCAGTTCTTGAACAGAATTTTTATCCAATGATGCATAAGTTTTTATTATTTGGGCATCTCAAAATTTCGACTTCTCGTCCACATTCCCCTCCCCATAAAAACAGAGTTCCCAGGTTCTAATCAATAGTATTTTTTTCTTGATATTCTTGATACTATCCCTGACCTATATACTAATTTTTAGCTCTCTATTATTTTCGCCTAGTTTAAGGGGTATTTTAGCCTATTTCTCCTCTATTAATAACATGGAGTGCTAGTTCATATACAGTGACATAGGCCATAACGTTGTTTGTCCTGAAGCAAGCATTTTCAATGTCAATTGAAAGACTACATAAGAAAATGAGAGCTTGGGTTACCCGACCCAGAACCTCTACCTGGAGATGACATACCAATGTCATACTTTCTGGTGGGTGAAGACTCATTTACACAGAAGATCTAGCTCATGAAACCATTGCCGTTGCGAAACATGACCAAGCCTCAGCTACTAGACTGCATTTGGCATTACCACTATCCTCTTCGATAACTCCAGACAGTCGTAACCGTAGCTCTGTCGTACTGCATCTTCCAGAACTTGCTACTTATCAAAAAGATCAAATGGAGATCTTCCTGTGGACATAGACAACCCCAAGAGACACGAACTTTTTCCTATCACCTGAAGAAGAGTATGTAAACTTCTGACATAGTATTGTCCCGAGGATTTACAAGAGCATAAGCTAAAAAGCAAATATAGTTCTTGGTGGAGTACTTAAAAATCTGGAAGTGACCCATGTATACTTCAATATATATAAGCCTTTATGCTGTATATATGCTGTATTGTTGCTGATTTAATGAAAAGGTATGTACAATTATGTAATTACTTTAAAAATAGTAAGAGTTTAGCCATTTAATTTTTTTCAATTGACAATATTAGCATTCCTATAATTTTTTTTTCTTATATTTCATTTTTTGTTTCTATTTTAATTTACTATTTCACACTTTCTATTCTGTCTTATTTTATTTCCTGTTTCACATGTATTCCATATATTTAACGAAGTTTAATGTTATTATTCTACATTACTTTGAGTAAATATATATGAATCGTTTTAAATCAAAACGTTATACTTGATGGAAAGCGCTATTTCATTGTATAGACTTATGAACAGTGAACATATATTTACATACTATATATTTTATTTTGCATAAATTGTAATACAAATGCGGCCTTTGTAAGTGTATACCTTTAAAAATGCAATATATATAATTAAGCTATTAGTTAGGGATAGTTTTCTCATATATATATATATATATATATATATATATATATATATATATATATATATATATATATATATATATATATATATATATATATATATTGGGATGTTCTGTCACAAAATTTAGCCGTTTCAAGGATATGATGTTTTTGGAAATTTTAATCATAAACACTCAAGAATACATTATTCCTGTCAGAAGAGCGGATCTTATATAAAAGTGCGAATCTTAAAGGTAAAAATTCAGCAGGACCAAATGAGGACTGGTTTTAAGAGGTAATAAAAACTTATTGCAATCATTTCTTGACTATCATTGAATTAATATACAGAATTTAAAGTTAAATTTCCTGAGTCTAAACTATTAGCCGTTTCATATTCTCTTTCATGAAAAGATTGACAATATTTGGGTTCTTTTTTAAATTTTTATGTACAGAAAATATGCAAATTTTACTTGTCTTTGTAACTTTGTATTTTCTACTATTATTATGTTAATTGTTTCTCTTATTTTCGTGCATTTTTATCTAGTCTCATTAATTATATCTAATTAATTTCATTTCCAGGTTTTCATGTCTCACCTTTACTGCCTTTTATTTCCATTTTGCACCATTAATTTCTATATTTATATTTTTCAATATTCTGTGACACTACGAAAGAAATACCAACAGTAACATTAAATTTTCATTTAAGTTTTACAAACTAAAACCTTGTTATCAGCAAATAACCTTAAGGATTATTCCATGGCAATTAGCTTCTTGAAGACTGGCTTGGTGGAGACGGTTTGAACATTATGCCCAGCCAATTCAACCGGCCGTTGAATGACTGGAGAGCAGCTAGCTGCTCTCATTATGGTGAAGGACTAGAGATAATGTTGCTACTGTTCGTTTTGACATGGCTTTTTTTAATCTGTAAAAGACGTTGACTATCGAGCACACAGGATGTAAGAGTGACTGCAGCTGATATGTTAGAGACCGACTCTTCTGTGATTAGTCCACAGACTGCAGGACTATGACTGTTGACGTCTGAGGCTGTCGCACCAGCTGACGAGGAACGTATCACTGCAGTTATAGTACCATGTGCTGGGTGACATAGGCGGTGGATAAGCAGGTGGCAAAATTTGCAGCTACATTGTGGTCTTTTAATAGAAGTCCCTCTTGTGTCTCGCAGAGAGAATGCAGTTGAGATTAGAAAGCATTGCACTTTAATTCATTGAACATGTCATCGTCCATACTGCTAGATGCATAGTAGACGAGGTCTGCCATTACAGATGTCTATTACAGATTTCTGGAGCTTAACATAGTCACCAACTGATGTAAGTCTTGACCGAGCTGAAAATGAATTTTAGGATTATTGCAAGTATATAAGTGGTCGTTTATATGAAAAAAAGAGAACCATCACAGTTGTTGGCAAATTAATATATAGGAAATTAAATTTCAGAGTTATCTAAATGTGTACTTGGTCCTTTGTAATAGATAAGGACTGTCACAGTTATTCGGCCTTGCTGGATGTGGCCTCATGCCAAGAAATTTTTTTACATTCAGCACCATGTTATCACTGTACAAGCTGAGTCAACCCCTCAGCTGGTTCTACGACCGTCATCTTTAGAGGAAAAAAACTGTTTGATCTTCTGCTTTTGCTCTGACATTCCTATCAAACACTGCTGTATGATAGAAGATTCCAAAGGCCCACTACTCCCGTTCTGCCATAGGCCAAGCTTCACTGTCCATGGTCTTCTACTTTATGATCTTTCATGCAAGGTCCTTGTTCTGTACCCAGGTTCTTAGTTCTGCAGACATAATGCAAAGCTCTAACAGCTTCTCGTACAGTCTGCTCTTGTTCTGCGTGTCCTTGTAGGACTCTTTATCGGATCTTACAGGCCATTTTATACCCTGTACTAATCAGCAACGCCCTGTTTAAGACTCTGCATAGTGGTAAGTGACTTTTCCTTCTGAGTCAATTATCCCAACGTCTTGTATGCATAGTTAACACAAATAATGATTCTCCTGACGTCACATTGTCATCTTGACTGGGGAAATACAAGCATATTTGTTCATCACGTGAACTGTCAGCAGGATTCTTTAACTTTGAAGTTTGTCTACATACTTTGGAGGCATTGGGTGATTTCAAGAGCAGTGAAGACAGCAACACCTCAGCGACGTCTGTACTGCCTTTGCAGACATTCTTACTGTGCAAGCTAAGGTACTTTCTAGACTCTTCTCCATTAGCGGAAGAATTATGGATATTGGCGGATGGAGCTCAGAGAATGTATACCACACTGATTTTTCTCATCTGCGAGGATTTACCAATATGCTGAAGCAAGCAATCGAAAAAAATTCCGCTGCAAATGTCGGCTGATCACTAAGGATTTTGGTGGAAATATACAAATATGCCATGGATACAATACGTATATAGTACAGATCCTTTGCAAATTCCAACAGATGCTCTATCCGTAGCCATCAACAGAAACCGTGCATACGCAGAGGTTTACTTTCCCAAATTTTGCAACTTAATTTGGTCCTTATTGGGACATTTAATTACAAATGGGACCTCCAGGCAATAAAGAAATTTAACATTGAGTGCCCTATAAGTTCATTAATATTATTTATATTACATAATATCCTGACACTTATATCTTTTGCTTAAACTGTCCTCCTTAGGGGGTCTAAGATTTTACCATTTAGCCAAATGTATATACAACATAAATTAGCTTATCTAATGAAACTGGTTTACTGCAGAAGTAGAATTAAAGTTTAAATTGAAGATTTCCTTTCTTTTTGAACCCACTGGGACGTTGCCCCAAGATCAGTCTACAATAGGGATATGGTGGCTAAGCAAAACACATGTGACAGCTTTGTTATATTCAAAGATATACTGAATTACAAATATGTCATGCAAATTCAGAATAACATTTCATTTATTTGTATTTCCACTACAGAAAACCATATAAATTTCCTTTTAATGTTAAAGAGAGGAAGTCAACCAGGAAGTATCAAAAGATTAATTTATCCTTTTACATATAGATACTAGTGTTGTAGCAGCTGTGGTCATCTACGCACAAGGATTCAATGATAACACTGCTGCTCAGAAGCTTACGAAACTGCAATGGTACTCAGAATTAAGTCTCATTACTACTCTACTTACAATGACTTGTGTTATTTACCATTGTAAATTTGTTTCCACTGAAAAAAAAATCGTAAAATCCTATTTATTTTGATATATGGACATTATTCTGTAAAGCTCTTTTCACGTGAATGACCTTCTAGACAGTATGTTATATAACAAAGAAATTACCCTATTCCGCAAAGCTCTCCTTCTAGGCTAAGTTTGTTTTAAAACAAAGAAATTATCCAATACCAGTTACTTTTTACCAACAGTTTTATATGGTTCTCAGTAAACGATTTCTTCGCTTGGTTACCTTTTTCATGCAAATAGACTACTAAGGATTTTTCCGAACCTCACAAATTTGTTCACCTAAACAGGTCTTGGAAGAAGCCAAAAACCACAAAAATAGATGGAGTTGCTACTTTTAAATGTGAAAAATATAAATTCCTTTAATTGAGTTTGACTAGCGTATCTAATCTAATAAGACGTGACCAGAGACTTATTTATTTTCTAATTAATTCTGCAAAGGAGAGTCAAACAATCTACTTAGCTTCACTTGTTGGTGAAAATACTTTTTCACCATACTTGAATTTTCAGGTTCTTATTTGCACCTTCAATTCTCCACCCCTCATATTTTACTTATAATAAATATTTGCTTTACTATCGAACAGGAAGTCTGAATTAACACTAATAATATATCAAAGTCTTGAAAGAATAGTCAAGTTCAAGAAAATGGAATATCTGCAACGATTCACTCAAATCATAATATGATCATGCATGATTTTCATTATAAAATCACATTTACGGGACCATTAACCCAAAGATTTTTTTCCTTTGCCCAAAGTCATTCTTTTCTCACCCACGAGCCGAGAAGGGTAACATTACAGCATGAGGACTTGAAAAGAGAGAGAGAGAGAGAGAGAGAGAGAGAGAGAGAGAGAGAGAGAGAGAGAGAGAGAGAGAGAGAGAGAGAGAATTGTATTATTAAATTATTTTCATAAAGGAAATTGCCATTCGCAAAATCACATTACACGACCTTTTTGGTACTTTATACATAGGATAAAACAGGATTTTCTTTTCCTCAGAAATAGAATTGTATGTTTAAAGAATTAAAATCTGAAACAAATCTTGGTTCACAGTTTCCTTGCTTTACGAATTCTTAATTAAATTAATCATTAAATAACTCAGCCTTAACCGTTTATTTTATGTTGTGTTATTTCAACTAAATATAAAATTACTACTTTTAAAAATAGGCAAAATCTTCTCTCTAGTTTCCCAGGCCATTGGCATTTATATGAGAAATGAGCTCGCTACGAAAACTAGGAAAAAAAAATAGCAACAAATTGTCAGAGTTCTCACTGCAATTAACATTATATACTAAATAATAATAAAAATTGTAAGGAAAAAACAGAGGTGAATAAACTTTTACAGTTGTTACGAAATCTAATATGGAAAAGCTTAGAATTTAAGACCTGTTAAAAAAATTTCCAAGTCGGTAGTGCTATATCGTCTCAACCCCACATGATAAGAACACGATTGAGACGATGAGCGTCAAGAAGATACCGTAGAAGCAATAACTATATTACCTTCCTTTTGTAATAGGCTACCGTTTAAACATTACTAAGATAGTTATCTCGCACAATGATCCAAACATTCGTCGTCATCATCACAAGGAAAACTTTCTATCCTTTTGAGCAGCATTGTCCAGAGTACTATAGATCTTTAAATTCGACATACTAATTTAAACTTTACCATCTGTGTTGGATGGGAATGAGATTCAGCCACCTCTGCTGGGAAAAGGATGGCTTGCAAACAATGTCTATTGCCCTATTCACCATTAATGACATTAAAAACCAAACAAATGCTACATTATAAATCAAGAAGTTATGTGAAACCATCGAGCCCTCAGTAGTAAAAGCGGGATATTGCTGAAGTTCATCTCACTCTCCATTAAGTATATTGGTTTACCAGAGGATTATCTCAATATGGCAAAATACTCGAACCTGGAATATACATTATATCGCTAAAAACAAAGTTTAAATAGAAAATTTTTTTAAAAAATTACAAGCGGCTTTTGCTCATTTAAAAAAAAAATCTAAGAATCCACCGAAGACTACCCCAAAGACAGTGAAACCAGAATAAACCAAAAAATTACTCTCCTTATAGAGCATCAAGCAATTAGCTTCACTAGTAAATACCAGACTTGCTAATGCCTGTACTCAAGAATCATTGAAATACTGATAATATGAGATCAAACAAAAATGCGAGTCTTCAAATAAACCACTAACCTTATATCTTCTTTGTTCCTTTGGTTTAGATTGGCAATCACGCTATACTTAACTGCAAAGATGGAAATTGATTTAAAATAACAGATTAGAATTTATATGAATTAATGATACATATCTATCTTTAAAAAAAACTGTAAAACACGTAAATGTAAATAGTTTACTGCATAATTGAACTTTAATCTTTTGTTAGTACCCCACTTTTACAGAAGCCCTTCAATAAGATTTCACCATTAACAGATTATTTATTACACTGTCAACACTTCGGCATTTGTAGAAGCGAATAGTTAAAAAGTTAGTAATTTTATTTTCTGCAGATTCAATAGTCATCCCACTCTCTGTGTGAAAGTATATATACGTCTATGCCATTGTCCATATGTATGGGGATTCATTAAATAATACCAAAAGTTAAGAAGTCTCCTACTTATAAGTCACTCTAGATAATTTTGAATGGAAATAAAAATAATAAAATGATACTCAACATAAACTCCGGGTCTCCTGAACAACTAAAGGTTCAGTCACAATATAGCTCTTATAGTGCAATTCCTTAAAAACTAGTGAATTTGTTAGCGTTTAAAACTTATATGTTCGAGCATACCAAAGCTTTAGTTTTGTTTATATATTATTTATTGAAGACCATATCCTTCGTAAATAATTGAATCAATATTTGTCAAACTGGAATATAACCTTGAATCACTTAACCTCTGCATACAATACATACATGGTGTTAAGAGTGGAAGAGGAATTGATGCAATAACCACTCCCGAATAACCAACTACTTAGACACTACAAAGGTGTATATTGGCCTTAAGGAGTCACAGTGGTTACAATGTTCAATAGCTTTTGTCCAGAATGTAGACTTTGGTGTAAAAATACACAGTATAATAATGAGACTACACAGGTATATGTTGGCCTTACAGTGTTTAATAGTTTTTGTCCAGTAGGTAGACATTGGTATAAAAACACACAATATAATAATGATAAGACTCAAGTTAGTTTATACCTCCACGGTTTTCATTTTTCACAGGGCATCCTTTATTTGCAGGAGATTTGTTTGCTGTACGTGAATTATATGGCTCCATGAAGCAGACATGCAGGTAAAAGTGGGCATCCTGCCATCGAGAGGTCTACTATTAGCGTGTTGTCTTGCAGGAAACCAGACGTTTAGGCGGTCCATAGTGATCCAGTCTTGCCTACCATGAACGTTGCAGGAAAACTTTAAAGGTAAAATGGATGACAAAGAATGGGCCAGTATATGAAGTCGTAACAGATGGTTGGAAAATAATCCACCAGCATATCTAACAGGTCACCCTATACAACTTAAGCCTCATATATTCATGGGGTCCTAGTTGGTTTCGAGAAGATCTTAGGAAGTTTGGAAACTAACTGGGGTGTGCAATAGGACAAAGTTGCTTTTAGAGTATAATGGAAAAGTTTCATCAATCTATTGGTTGCAGGGTTGTAAGCTGTGGTCTAATATAGGTTGATATTGTTACGATGTTCTAATGAAGTAAATCTTTAAGTTATAATCGTACTTGTAGAAAGTAATGTGATTTGGCATGCCAAATCTTGCTATCCATCCAGAAAGTAAAGTAGCATTACAAGAGACATATATTACATCTTGCTTGGGGTTGGCTTAAGGCCAGAAAGTGTTGTGAACGAGGAGACTTAAAAGGTAACAGAGTCCTTGTGATTTGGGCAGGGGCCAGCTGATTCAAGTGCTAAAGAGGGCAAAATTTGCCAAAGTTGAGGAAAACAACAACACCAAAATCTGTGTGCAAATACTTTTGAAGTTAGAATGTCTTTCCTATAAAGAGACCTACATTTTTAGTACTCTGGATCTTTTTGTTATGATTCTGGCAAGGCCTTTTAACCCATTCCCAAGTGGACAGCGGCTTGAGTTTGTGGAAAAGGGCATAGGCATCGTGATTTAGATTACCAGGAATTTGTTGAATTGTATTGTTTTATTCAGGAATGTCAAAGATATCTGCATCGATGGGTGGATCAGTCATCCGGCTGTCGAGTGAAGGCATGTACAAAGGGAATATTGTCCATGCAAATGATAAGGATGTGCATTCAAAGAAGTAGCATAACTGAAATAAATACAAAGCCAGTAGCCCGTAGTTGAAGGTGGAGTAGCTGAATTCTTCCTTCCCAAGTTTTAAATTGAAGGAGACCAATGGGCAGGGCAATCCATTGATAATGATTTCGAGTATCAACCCTACAACAATATCAATGACATATGTGGAAAGAAGAAGAGGCGCAGCTGGCACAAGTAAGGTGAAAGCAATAGCACTTAATAGGGCTTTCTTTGCTTCAGTCAACTGCCTAGTGATAGGGGCCCCACTTCAGATTATTTTGCCATGCCCTTGAAGGGAGCAAGAGTGGTGGTGATGGCTGGAAAGAACAAGTGATGATAGTTTACCATGCCATGAACTCTGGCAGTGCGTTGACAGTCGAGGGTGTAAAAAATTTAGTACTGCTGATACCTTCACACGGAGGGCATGAATGACTTCTTAACTTATACGATGACTCAAAAAACATCCATTCCTTGGCACTATTGATACATTTTTACCTTATTAAAGGTCATTCTACTAAGGAAGTCAAGGATGAGTTCATGCAGCCGATCCTCTTTGGAGAGAAAGAAAGTATGTCATCTATGTGACATATGAAGGGAAGGGCCCATAAGTGGTCCTCCAAGAGTTTGAAATATTGCCCATGTCTCACAAAGGTAAAAGCAGGAGTAATTTAAAGTATGAGTCAAATAGGGGTTGTGATAACTGACTTTTAGATTTCTTCTGGGGTCAAGGGGACCTGATAATACCATTCAGCAGGTAGAGGATAAAAAATACTTTATCACTGGGGAGGTAGGTGGATATGTCTTTTGTTAGGGGAGGGAGTAAATGTCTAACTATTCATAAGATTCCTGCACCTTCACAAGAGGATAGGGATCCATCTCTCTGAAGATACGATAACCATAGCCTTGAGGCCTTATGGCAAACTTCCATTTCTTCCATTTTGGTAAATGTGCACTCAGCAGCTGCAAAACAACCTGCTACAAAATGTCTCTTGCAGAAGAAGGGGGACCAGTATTTAAGATATGGTGGTAGATACTATACCTGCTGGTTTACTGTGGGAATTTGGTATAGTTCTGGTCAGTAGATATTGGGATACAACAGGGAGGTGAGGATAGGAGTATGTGGCTGGACTGATGAGTAGAGATTGAAAGAAGAAAGGGATAAAGGTGTAGACGAGTAAGAAGTGACATTGTTCAAGCGTTTGTGCAATTTCTACCAGGAGGTTGAAATAGGCGAGGAAATCCACCTCAATAAAAGGCAGTGTAATGTCTGTGACTAAGAAACTCCATCGGTTCTGGGTGCCCCTGAAATGACAGTTTTTTTTTTTTTTTTTTTTTAGCTGTGAGTGGGTGTACCAGATTCTTTTTTTTTTTTTTTTTACCACAAAGTAGGCATCAGTAGCTTTAGAATTATAAGGGTCAAGCCAATAAGATGGAAGGACAGGCATCAGTATCAACTATAAAGCTCTTATTATATCCTAAATCATACTAGCAAAAGATAGTTTAATGGGAAGGTTAAGATCACATATCAATTGCCTATTTTTTACTAGCACATCTGGTAGCACATTTTGAGTAGCAGCTCTGAATCTAGAATAATGATTGTCCAATCTAGTGTGACTGGAGTCAGTCACTGACTGTTGAGGACATTTTTAGAATGCAGAAGATCGGGTGGTATGGTTGAATAGCATAGTAGCTATTCATGTGTATTTTAAAGCATTTTTCCATATACCCTTTACACAATATATAAAGAGGTACAAAAAGGGTAGAGAACCTAACAAACCCACCTAACCTAACCTAAAAGTTCATAACATTAGTAACAATATATATAATGGTTTTTGTTCCGCCACTAGCAGCTGAAGACCGTGTAGACCCAAATGGTATTTTTCCTTTGTTTTTTATAAAGACAGCAGATTTCTTAGCTCCAAAGTTATCTGTTATTTTGCGCAAGTTAGCAAGAAGAGGAGCTTTTAGCACTAGTTGGAGAATTGGTAATGTTACTCCTCTATGTAAATGTGTTTGTGGTAGCTCAAATCCCACTGATTACCGCCCAATTTCCATAACTCCCATATTATCTAAAGTTTTTGAACGTCTTCTGGCAAAACGTCTTAATAGGTTTGCTGAAGGTAATAATCTACTCCCTAGTTTGCAATTTGGTTTTCGTAAAGGCCTTGGAGCATGTGATGCCCTTCTCACAATCTCCAATGCTGTACAGAAATCCCTTGATTATGGTCGGGAAGCTCGTATGATTGGCCTTGATTTTAGTGCTGCCTTTGACTGTGTTAATCATGAGGCCCTTGTTTTCAAACTGAAACAGTTGGGAGTGGTTGGGTCGTTTCTTAGCATTATTATTGATTTTTTAAGTAATAGATCTCAAAGAGTTGTTGTTGATGGGCACCATAGTGATTATAGGAATGTGATATCCGGTGTTCCACAGGGTAGTGTTCTTGGCCCATTACTTTTCATACTATATACACATGACATGTGGTTTGGCCTAGAAAACAAGCTTGTTGCATATGCAGATGATGCTACTCTCTTTGCATCAATTCCATCCCTTGAATGTAGATCTAGAGTTGGTGAATCCCTTAAAAGAGATTTAGCTAGAATTAGTGCATGGTGCAAATTATGGGGTATGAAGTTGAATCCTAACAAAACTCAAAGTATGATTGTAAGTAGGTCAAGGACGGTGGCTCCTCAACATCCGGATCTCAGTATTGATAATGTTTCTTTAAATATGTATGACTCTTTCAAAATTTTAGGTGTGATTCTCGATAGTAAATTTACTTTTGAGAAACATATAAGGTCTGTGTCTTCTTTAATTGCACAAAAAATAGGCTTATTGAGAAAGTCTTTCAAGATTTTCGGTGATCAATCTATTCTGAAGAAGTGTTTTAATTCTTTCATTCTACCTTGTTTTGAGTATTGTTCTCCTGTCTGGTCTTCAGCTGCTGATTCTCATCTAAATTTGTTGGACAGAAACTTACGGTCTATTAAATTTCTTATTCCTGATCTAGATATTAATCTCTGGCACCGTCATTCAATTAGTTCATTATGCATGTTGCATAAGATTTTTCATAACTCTGACCATCCATTACATTCAGATCTCCCTGGACAATTCTATCCTGTTCGTAATACTAGGCAGGCAGTTAATTCTAATAGCCAGGCCTTTTCCATCACGAGGCTCAATACTGCGCAGTACTCTAGAAGTTTTATTCCAGCTGTTACCAAGTTGTGGAATGATCTTCCTAATCGGGTGGTTGAATCAGTAGAACTTCAAAAGTTCAAAGTTGGAGCAAATGCTTTTTTTGTTGACAGGCGGACATGAGTCTTTTTATAGTTTATTTATGACATATTTGTTTTTGATGTTGTTAATAGTTTATATATGACATGTGTGTTTTGACGTTGTTACTTATTTTAGAATGTTTTATTGTTAATTTGTTCTCTTCATTTATTTATTTCCTTATTTCCTTTCCTCTCTGGGCTATTTTTCCCTGTTGGAGCCCCTGGGCTTATAGCATCTTGCTTTTCCAACTAGGGTTGTAGCTTGGATAATAATAATAATAATAATAATAATAATAATAATGAAAATAATAATAATAATAATAATAATAATAATAATAATAATAATAATAGCTTGATGGCTATCAGCTTCAGTGCTCCCTTGACAGATCATAAGGTGGGCATCTATGTCCTATAGCATTTACCAGAGCTTCAGTTTGCGTTTTATGGTTGTTCCCTTTATCAAGCTGAGTTGTTTGAGTTCTTAACGGTGGAGAAGTGGCTGTCCATATGGACATCTACTTTAGTCAGCAGACCCTTCACGGGCAAGGTGTCAATATTAGGAAGGGCAGATCATAAGTACCGGCAGGTGATATACCCAAAGGGCATGTAGTAAGTTTACTCCATGAGGAAAACCTTTTGCAGTAGGATGAAGGCGGGCAATATTTACATTTTATTTGAGGGCCATAAATGCCTTTTAATCTCCAAATGGTTTTTAGGAGACCTGAGAAAACAAAATCCTTGCTGCACAAGTGGCTGGCAACAGTGAGTAGTGCTCCATAAAATAAAATTGAGAGCACTTTACTGTATGGTGACGACTCTTGACTTGCAAAGCCTATATAGGATTTCTAGGAAGGTGTCTTCAGGATTGTAGTGAGAACGATTTATGCTTTGATGTTTGAGCGGGATATGGACTTTGTGGAGAACTGAACCTCAGCATGCTTAAATCAGACATATTCATATCTGCTGGTGGAGGGTTAGAGTGTCACTGCGGCACCCTAGACAGACTAGTGTCAGTTGTGGGTATCATCTGAATATATGGCAGATGAAACTGGCAAGTTGTCAAAAGCACCTTGTAAAATGCATGCCCAATATGAGAGGAATGGAGAATTGAATTAATGAGTAGACCGTTCCCAAACAAGCAGCTTTATTTAGAGGACAGGTATTTAAAGGCTCTAAAGTGGTCACATGAAGGTGAGAATTGTATTATATTAAACTGTCAAGGCTGATATTGGCATAAAAACAAACTATCATTACTTTAACGACTCTTTGACTAAGTCTGATAGTGCTTTCATTGCACAAGAATACTTAATTATAGAGTACTTCATACTTATGTTGCTGCACGAGCATTGCAATATAACCTATGCAAGACCAAAACAGTAAACTATCAGAATGAATTTAAGGGTAGGCCCATCTTTACGACTCATCTAGATATTTTGCAAGAGTTCATATTAAAAAGTTTTGGATGACCAAAAAAAGCATCATTTATATCATATATGTGCCTAATTTGTCTAGGGGGGATTTTATTTTTTGAAATTATTTCATGAAATGCTTTGAGAACAATCTATAGTTCTTCAATTAATAAATCAATCTTAGTGAATAATATTTGCACGATTGTTTCTTCTTTGTTCAAATAATTAAAAGATTAAACCTGACCACCTGATTTAATACATCAGATTGTACATTAATCGTCTTCAATGCATATTTCATTACTGAATGTAATTGGATCAAAATTATTTTTTCCATTTTGTTGTAAAACAGGTTCCACATTCAACAAACTGATTTAAAAAAGAATTTACGTAGCTATAAAACAGTGCACATTTAAAAGGTTTCGGCTTCCATGTTTTTGATAGAAGGCGAGCCTTCCCATATATATGCAGAACTACGAATTTGAAACGGAAAATATTTTACTTTTGATATAAAAGGCAACTGAATAGAATGGTAACTGGAACAAGTAACAAACACAACCGTTTCTAGACCACTACAGGACAAAGGCCTCAGACATATCTTTATTCATATCAGAGGTTTGACTAGTTTTTGTCGCCATGCTGGCCACTACAGGTAGAAGATTGTGTTCCAGAAGGTAAAGTAAAGCTAGGTAAACTAAAAGAACACAAACAATAATGAGACGAATGCAGGCACAAAACTGTTGATCTGTGCCTTTGAAGCTCTGAATTGCGTAATCCGCAACTGCCACGTGTGGCTGACCGGTCATAATGCTGAATCATATCCTTTTCCCACTGGGCTGGAGGTGGAGATAAGACAGCAGCGGAAGTGCAAAACATTGCAGAATTGGGGCAGCAACCTCCTCTACCTAAACCCAAGTGGACAACCATGTTACCCCATCCGGGTCTTGCCACACACAAGGAAAAAGTATGGCCAAAAATCAGAAGAATCTTAGTAGAGATCTATTGTATCATCCCGTTGTCTGAGGCTAATCCTGGCAATACCAACATTCTTTTTCATAATGTAGTTTTTTTTTTTTTCATCAACTTTCTAAAATCCCGCTGCATCCCTCTCCGTTGCCAGACACTAGAACTTTGTAACCTTGATGTACCATTATGGAACACTTCGAAGATTTTGAATTTTGGAACTCAACTTTGTAATTTGTGACTTTAACAATATCAACATAAATCAACGCTACCGTAACTGATAATTGATGTGCTCAATAAGATGGTAAATTAATTTTTGTTAAATACACAAACTGTAGAAAAAGATCCAGAGTAACATCAGTCATCATCCTCGTTTCCCATATTTTTATCTCTTAAGCCACAGTTACTGCATGGCCACGTGGCAGTTCTAGGAGACTTTAGTTTGCTCGCTAACGGAAAACCAGACTAGTTTGTTGGCCCTGACTAGTGCATCTTTGCTGATCATGGCAGTACACAATCCGTTTCACCCATTAAGGTACCCCATTTAAAAGGGATGATAAATACTAGCTTTAAACTTTGGTTTCAAACCGTACAAATTATAATGAAACCATAGGTTTGAAGTGATATGCATTTTCAGAAATATTTCAATGAAACCCATATTTTCTTTATATTTTTCTTTTTTATATAAATACCTGAACTTTTCGTTAAGAGACAAAAGTATTTGCACCCTGTGGATCCCTTTTCCACAATAGGATCAACAATAAGGACTTAAAGCAACTATTTCATTCTTATGTTAAAATGATTATGAAATTTTGTGAAATAAGGAAACCAAATTCATTGATAATGTCTGTGAAAGCAACATATATTATTCATGCTCCCAACTTAAGTATTAATGATTGAATTTGATAAAATTATTTGAATACATTAACGAAAAATGTAAAAAATACGCTATCATATCAAAAGCAAAAACAAAAATAATAAAGAAAATTAGCATTTATATTCACAAAGTAACAGATTCTTTGTAGCGTTTTCCAGTTGTTTTTCGTCAATTAAAAGGCTTTTTAATCCATAATAGAAGAAAACTGGCTAAAAAAAGTATGAATTTCATTGGATAAACTCATTTCCCATAATTTAGGTGTAAGCTTTGGTATCTGATGCAAAAAAAAAAAAAAATAAATAAATAAAAAAATAAAAAAAATAAATAAATGCTCAGACATACACCTTCATATTGACTAAAATTTAGTATTCAATACCGGAAAATTTTATTGGTAACTCAAAATCCAATTGATAAGCATTGTAATAAGTCTCCTAATAGCCATGATTAACATTTTTCAAAATTATATTTTTAAAGATAGACAAAAAAAATCTCTTCGTATACTATGACGTAGGACACTAAAGCTTTGAGAAACATTATATTTTCGAAAAAAAATAAAAATAGAAATAAAACAGATTTATTAGATTGAGTAAAATAATTTGCCGGGTTCTTAACTACTGTTCCCCAGTTGTGTCATAATGATATTTAGTATATTCATGCAAATTAAATCAGGTGTAAGTTATATGAACTGAATTTTCTTCTTTCGAAAGCAATTCAATAAATTAAATAAAAAAAACATTTCCCCCAAAAAATTTAATTTTGGTTTGAGAAACCGAAACTTGACGTTAAAACTAAAACCATATTGTTGTATTTCCATTTTGAATTTCTGCGATTAGGATTTAGCACAACGAAATTGAATGAACACCCAGTTCCAAACAACCAAAGTGTTTTGGTTTATACCAAAGATATTAAATAACTCAGTTTACCATAGCAAGAAATAAGTGAATGTGACATTCATAGTCTCTAATCCATTTTATTTTCTTTCTAGGAATTAAATTTTATTCCACAATATTATTTACAATAATGAAATTTGAAAAATCATTTACACGAAACTAATGTTATATTTACCGCTGAGGAGTTTCAACTGGAATTTCTTTAAGATGTTTATGCTTTTTCGGGTGTAACTAGTTCTAAAAACTAGGAACTAGTTACCTAAATATTTACACTGGGCCGAACAATGACAACAATCTATCGGCTTATGATTATATGGAGGTTTGAGTAAATGTATAAAAAAAAACTAACTTAATATCACTTCCCAACAAGAAATTCCGTTCAAATTGCTTTCATTTAACATTACTTACACAATAGATCTTTTCATTCTTGCAGGTAGGAAGGAGTTACCCAACTTGACCAACATAAACCCTGATGGAAAAATGGTGAATCTAAAGACAGCTATCAGCATTAAAAACTTAAATATATGACCTTCTCGTGTCCCACAGTCCTTCTGTCCGTCTTGTCTGTGTCTACGTGATATATAATCACATTCTAATCTGTGGTATGGAACTAACTGCTAAAGTTTGAATTTCATATCTTATCGCGATATTTATAGAATACTGGAAGCATTGGGATTAAAAAAAGAAAATAACAAATAAGAAAACACCCAAGTTATGTTCAGAATGACAATTACACCGCCGTCGCCTCTATTTGGGGAAATTATTATCCATTTACACGAGAACAATAATCCTCTGTTTATAGCTTCTCATAAGTATTAGATGCATCACAGTAGTGCTGGCCATTTTTTACTAGAAGACTTGTAGCCATTGTTTTTTTCTTTTAATTGACTTATTTGTTCAAGCCGATAAAGGGTTCGAGATGGTACTTTGGTATCTTATTGATTTTAAACACTTAATTCATACAATATTTATGGAAACCAACTGAAAAAAAAATTATACAGATTTTGAAGGATATTATTCATCTTCGGCGACATTACAATAAGATAATGTATTACATTTAAAGTCTAATTACAGCTACAAGAAGAATACATTCCACAGATATAGGTAGGCCAAGGCACTATCCATCTTTAAGATACTACAAATCTTAATCCAAGGGGTAACTAATGCACTGTATTTGTTCAGTGAATACTTTCTGATTTATAAGGGTAGAAGAGACGCTTTAGCTTTGGTCAGCAACTCTCCTAAGAGAAGGACAATAAAATCAAACCATTTTTCTCTTCTCTCGGGTAGTTCCAGAGCCTCTGCACCATGGTCTTCCACTGTCTTGGGTTAGAGTTCTCTTGCTTGAGGGTACACTCGGGCATACTATACTATTTTATTTATCGTCCTCTGGTTTTGTTAAAGTGCTATATATATATATATATATATATATATATATATATATATATATATATATATATATATATATATATATATATATATATAGTTTATATAGGAAATATGTATTTCAATGTTGCAACTGTTCTTAAAATATTTTATTCTGGGCTATTCTTATTTTCTGTTAAAGTCTTTGAGCTTATAACAGCCTGTTTTTTTTTTTTCCAACTAGGATTGTAAGTTAGCTAGTAGTAATCACAATAATGAAATTTTAATTCTCATTTAACCAGAGACTTGTATCTGTTTATATTTCTTAAATGGATTAAGAGGATTAATCCGATTCTGGTTTAAGAAAATATTTCTTAAATTTGTTTAAAGACTTCTAACTTTTATTTTAGTTAAAACCTGAGAGTTTAAGTATGCTAATGGATTTGTACTCTTGACATTATATATTTCAAACAGGTTTTGATATTGGTTTCCTTCTAGAACTCTCCTAAACCCCTTTATTTGATAATTGCAAACGTATCTCCTAAAAATTTTCCCAATCTCTAAAAGGATGATTAAATTAGGAACAAATGGTTATAATCCCTGTATTCTTCAATTTCCTTTCGTAATTAAAGTTTTATGTTATAGGACCTAGATAATAATTTTCACGTACCCTTTAATTTCATGAATTCATAACCGGCACTGAGAATCTCATTAAGTTGTTTTCCTCTGATTTAATTTGAATTTTCTCCTTATTGACAGGGATATTCTCCAAAACTGCACATACCATAGTTTCATTCGTTCGTTTTTCCTCTAAAAAAGAACTTAAGTAACTTATTTGATGACATTGCACCCCAGTAATTGGTCGACAAATATATTTTCCAATCTCCTTATCTGCTTATAACCGGGTACATACACAATAGAAGAGCACATTATCATAACAGTATTATTAATATGCGCGTACGAAGGGGTTAAAATGTTGAGGACGCAATAATTTATTCGAATATTGCCGATTGAAGACATGTTTGCGCTGAGCTTTGTTGAACACTCTCCCCGAGCCGTGTTTTCATCTTATGTTTCTCGTTTATGAAACCATTGAAAAGGATTAGTTAACCTCATGGGGAGACTAAAGTGAGAAGAAATAGTATATCGTGTAAGACCCTGACTTCCTGTACTGTCCCGAATGTGACACCACGGACAGAGACTCAAAGAAGTCAATAGGATGTGATTGCTATAGGTTCTATCATAAGAAGTTTGTTTTATTAGTGACAAGTATCATTGATAAAGCAGTATCAAACTTGAAATGGGTATGCCCATACTGCATATATAAAGCCAGAAACGTTAAGTTACATGTATCAATACTGGAGGAGGAATTAGGAGTTACAGATGATGCTTTGAATGTACAAGATGCGAGAATTGATGAATTGGAAAAAAATAAACAGTTGCGGAGCTTACCACGCACGCAGCAAATTCACCCCAGACCACTGACCTCACTGAGAAAGTTGATAATAGAGCGACAAATATGGAATCAAATAAGGCAATACTTTAAACACTGATGGACCCAAAACCAGAGAAAATTACATACGGTGACATTAAGGACAAGACTCTACTGGTATTAAATCAACATATACAGCAACTAAAATTACTGACAGAAAAAAATGAGGTTCAACATTTACTTAAAGACATTTCAATATACAATACGAGGTCAACCTCAAATGGAAAAGTTGTTGTAAACTTTGTTAATGAAAAGATCAGATAGGAAGCAGCAAACAAAAATCAAGCAATGGTTGTCAATACAGAGACAAGAAAAATCTGAAATATAGAACCAAAAATAATGATATATAATGTATACAAATATTAAGATGGAGTAGCAATTACATTGACTCAATGAAATTATTACCTGGACCAAATATAAAATAGAGAAGAGAAGATAAGTGTGGTACTGAAAAAAAAAAAAAAAAAAAAAATGCTGCAACTGGGACTACCCACTACGTGTTGAAATGTGATCTTGAAGTTCGGAAGCCTATTTATGAAAATGGTGACAAAGTTACGTTGTGATGGGTTACTTATAACCTACGTAACTGGTACCACATGATCACCTGCTAATACTATCAGAGGTATAGAAATCTTAAAAAGATTACACGTTTAATAATAATGATAAATACTGCGGGAAATTTTCAGGAAAACATTACACCAGGAAGTGTAATTCGCAAATGTTATAGTGTCTTAACTGCATATTGTTAAATAACCAAATGACCACATACTAAATTTGATAAATTGCAAAGCTTATGTCTTGGAATTCAAAAGACTGACAGAAAAAACTAATCACAAATACTAAAGATGTCATAAACTGTGGCTATGTATATATATAAAATCTGTAGGTAATAAAACTATTCAAATTCGGGAATTGATAAACAAGAAATATTTGGACATACCAGCATTATTGGAAAAATGGTTAAATAACTTATACAAAGCTAACATCGCTGAAATTACATTCCCTCAACCCCAGCCCCATACAAACCTTCCATACTCCGGGAGAGGGTAGGTCTGGTGGGAGTGTTGGGCTCATCATTCATAAAGGTTACTAATATCTCGAAATTTTCATAAGAACTAGTGTAAAAAGATTTGAATGTATAGAGATAAACAACGCCAAAAAAAAAAAAAAAAATAGTAAAATGACCATTGTAACAGTTTACAAACCTCAGGGAACAAATTAAAGTATCTTCTTTGAAGAATTCAGTGAACTCATTGAAAGATTACAATAGGAAAAAAAAATCAGTAGTTAGTCGCGGAGACTTCAATCTTTGGATGGATGACACATCAAATCGTGATGCTATAGCATTTAGCGAGTTATTGGAATCATATCAATTTGTGAATAATGTCGACTGGGCAACTACTTTAA
Organism: Palaemon carinicauda; assembly: GCF_036898095.1. Classification (NCBI taxonomy): domain Eukaryota; kingdom Metazoa; phylum Arthropoda; class Malacostraca; order Decapoda; family Palaemonidae; genus Palaemon; species Palaemon carinicauda. The sequence continues at coordinate 20,469,092 of NC_090733.1, read as the reverse complement.
CTGGGAATATGTTGGACCTAGTTTTGAGTGGTGGATTGAATAACATTGTATCTGATATGAAGGTATAAGAAAAATACAGTACACAAACTTAATACGTTCAGAGCACATCCACAAAAACATGCAGTAGTGAAGAAAATAAACTTTAGACATAAATCAAACTTCTCTCCCACTATATTTATTGAAGAAGTCACAAAGAAAATAATGATGCTATCAACATTCCCTGCGATCATGATAACCGAAGTTTGTTGGGAGATGTGTGTTGACTACCTTACGATTTTAATACCATGTGTCTACTGATGGAAAAGACTAACTATCAAAGACAAATCTCCTTGGTTTGATGGAGAAACTTGAGAAAAAAGAAGAATAAAACGTCAAGAAAGAAAGTGGAATCTATTAAAAACTGAAAGTACATGGGTAAAATACAGAACTGGAATTCGCCAAAACAAGTACCTATTAAGAAGGAAATACTATAAGAGAAAGACCCGCAACGCAACAACAGATAAATAAGTTATATCGTTTCTTAAAAGGTATAATGGAAAATGTAAATTAAAAAGGGCTATCAGAGGGGTACTAGGAGCCAGGAACTAGTAAAAAATGTTCTAGTATTCTTTAAAAACAGAATAGAAAATGTAACTACGTCATCTGCAAATATTCAACATCAGATTAACGCTACACCAGATACAGATAAAATCATCGAGATTTAACAACATAACACAAGATGATATCATCAGAATTATCAAGAGAGCGAGGAAAGCCAACTATTTGATTGATCCATTGTCAATATCTGGAGTAACTGGAGGAAGTAACTTTTCTCTCCGAAATAATTATGAGAATAACAAATGCAAGTATCGATGAGTTCCACAAATCCGAAAAATGGCTATAGTCAGCCCGGTCTCTTAAAAGTGCTCTTCATTATCAAGAATTAAATTCATATAGACTTATCAAATGAACCTCCAAACAGAGGGGTGCCTCAGGAGTGTACTGGGTCCTATCTTATTCTGGATCTATAACATTGGTCTATCGAAAATACTATAAAGCCATGGTGTGGAGTTTAAACTATTTGCAGACAAAACACAATTTAACTTCTCGTTGAATGATATAGACGGCACTACTAATATTCTAAACAGAATCTCTGATTGTGTTAGGGAATGGATGACAATCAATCAACTAATATTAATGAAAATAAAACAGAGTTTATGGTGGTGGGAAAGAAAAACAGCGGAAGAACTTGGGTGATATTCAAATAAACTAATAAGTGGCCTAGGCTTATCTCGTGACTAACTTTTCTCTCAATGCCTCAATAAATAATGTAGCAAAAACTACTGGTTACCTTCTCAAAAACATTGCTTTTATAAAAATGTACTTGGACGAAAAAGCTGTTAAGAAATTTTTGATAGACTTTTATTTACAGGATTACCTATAATTTCTACTACAATTTGCTGGAAGCACAACCTAAGAAATTACAAAAAATAATAAACAAAGAAGCAAGACTGATACATTATGTCCCACCTAGAAAAAATATAGGAGGTATTATTAAAATAAAACACCGAGCAAACTTTTCTAATAAAGAAATTGGGATATATATGTATATATATATATATATATATATATATATATATATATATATATATATATATATATATATATATATATATATGTATATATATAGATATATATATACATATATATATGTATATAAATATATGTATACATATACATATATATATATATATATATATATATATATATATATATATATATATATATATATATATATATATATATATATATATATATATATATATATATGATATACACACACACACACACACATATATATATATATATATATATATATATATATATATATACATATATATATATATATATATATATATATATATATATATATATATATATATATATATAGGGGAGAGAGAGAGAGAGAGAGAGAGAGAGAGAGAGAGAGAGAGAGAGAGAGATTTCGAAAATTACCTTTATTTCCCTCGCAAATAAATTTTTTATACGATAAACCTCAATATATCCTATGGTAAAGGGGTCCACCCTGTGGGAACCAGGGGTTTTGGGTGGGACAAATATCCTGGTGAATTGATGAACAATGATAAAACCTACCTTTTCTTCTCTATATATAATTTCTGGGATGCATAACAAATAAAAAAAAATGGCACAAAACATAGGGAACCATTAGTAAGTCTTTATAAGCATGATGCACTCGATAGAAAGAACATGGGAAAGGCTATATAAAAAAATATAGTTTTTACGTGAGAGATTGAACGAGGTGGAATTGAATGAGGTTAAGTTTTTACCTCTAATTTTTTTCCTTGTCGGGAGAGAATTTTCCTCTTCGACAATGTTTACTTTTAATGAGATCTTTACCTCACTTCCTTGTTCCAATTATAGTTTACTGGCCGAAAGCTGTGACCTCATTATGAGGTGATGATTTCATAACCAATTACGAAATACTTCAGTCGAAAACCAAGTTTTACAAGGATTTTAGCTGAAAAAATACAGTTACCGCTTAACGTCCACTGGTATCCGTGATGAAAATAGAGAAAACGGCGTTCAGTTCTTTTCTAGATGTCATACGTGTCAAATGTCAGTCATGGAGTCCAATGAATTTTGGGTATTCTCCCCAAATTTAGAAAAAAATACCAAACTTAAGATATTACTGCTTAATTTAGCCTAATGCCTGTTCTTTTGGACATTTCGATGCTATAGCCAAGTTTCACGGTACTCCTGGTTAAGTGACTTTCTAAATGCTCATTGTGTCATCTCTAAAAGGTTCGTGTCCCAAGTGCAATTCTAACTTAGTTTTTAGGGAAGACCAACACATCTATCACAAAGCTTCTGTAAAGATTATCAAGACAGATAGAGACGTAGGTGTCAATCATAATGTAAGGATTTATTTGTGATTTGTATAACTTCACTGCGTTCCACTGCAAGTGCAGATCAGTCTGTCCGCGCTGTTTACCGACGACTCGATGAGGGTCAATGCACAGGTAGCAGATTCCACCGTAAATATATGATACTTTGACTACTAACGAAACTTGAATTCGCTTTAAAAAAATAACGAGTGCTTGCTAGTTTGCTATTTTTCTCTATATATTAAATAGGGGCTGGGGCATAATAACTTATGTATCTGTTGATTAAAATGTGGAGTATGTTTTTCACTTTAAGTCCATTATTTACATCTGAGAGACTGAAGGGGTCTTACTTCACAGCTTGGTTCCGATCGGTTTGGGGACCTTTCTGTGCATTTACAATAACGTACCTATCTGTGATTTTTTAAGCCAATTAATACCTTACAAGTACTTCTTCATAAGTTCCAGGAGGTTGTTCTCCAATAGTCATTTTTTTTTTTTCCACCTTCCCCTGCAGTTTCAACTTAACCATTATCACATAAATACGTCTCCAAGAGGTAACTTAAGGAAGTACATTAATCTATTTCGAAATTTAGTGCAATTTCATTTATGACGGCAATTGATTATGATGGAAATGCTCTCCATTCCGTGTAAAGCTATTGTTACGCATATGAAATTAAAAAATCCCTGCGAAATAATGCCCCAAAGGTCCGAGTCTGACTTGATTTTTAGGGAAGACTAACACATTTTTTGCTGGAAGGCTTCTGTGAAGATTGACAAAAAAAAAAAAAAAAAAAAAAAAAAAAAATACTTCCGAAGGAAAGTGGAGATTTGAGAAATTATACTGGAAAATTCTTTTTTTCTGCATGGACGAGATTATACTGAAGGAACCAAAACCAGAGAAAATGACATACATTGGCAAAATTGAGGAAAACAATCAACTGTTAATTAAATAAACTAGTACGACAACTAAAAACACTGACAGAATAAAAATGAGTACGAACATGCACTTAGACATTCTCGCGTACAGATATGTAAAGAGACCAATACTTACCCAATTCGAAAGCTAAACCTTCTTACCCAATCTTTTTATATCATAGCTAATTGTAATTTTTATTTCATATTGATTTTGTATTTTGTCACAAAGAACGGATAGAAATTAAAAAACACAGGTTAAGGTGACTATACAAACAGCTCCACTTGATACCCGAAAGCCTGAAGACTGAGGGGTTGAAGAGGAATGTGAAAGCGTATTTTCCAAGTGCTCCAATAATGTGGATTTGACAATAAAAGAGCAATATCCTGTGTGAAATGTTGAATGTCTTTGAATATATGCGAACAAATGACAAGATCCTGAAGAGAATAGGGTTGCCCTGTAGTATAGC
>NC_090733.1:20449825-20454825 GCF_036898095.1 Palaemon carinicauda | reverse complement strand
CACACCTAAAATTCTAAAAGAGTCATACAAGAGTTGAAGAAACATTATCAATGCTTAGATCCGGATGTTGAGGAGCCACTGTCCATGACCTACTTACAGTCATACTTTGAGTTTTGTTAGGATTCAACTTCATACCTCACAATTTGCACCATGAACTAATCTTAACTATATCTCTATCAAGAGATTCAGCAACCCCAGATCTACATTAAGAAGATGGCATTGATGCAAAGAGAATAGCATCATCTGCATATGCAATAAGCTTTTATTCTAGGCCAATCTACACGCCGTGTGTATATAGTATGAAAAGTAATTGGCCAGGAACACTACCCTAAGGAACAGCAGATATCACATTCTTATATTCACTATAGTGCCCATCAACAAGAACTCTTTACGCTCTATTACTTAGAAATTCTACAATGATGCTAAGAAACGACCCACCCACTCCCAACTGTTTGAATTTGAAAACAAGGGCCTCATGATTAACGCGGTCAAAGGCAGCACTAAAATCAAGGTCAATCATACGAACTTCCTGACCACAGTCAAGGGATTTCTGTTAATCAATGGAGATTTTGAGAATGGCATCACGTGTTCCAAGGCCTTTATGAAAACCAAATTGTAAACTAGGGAACAGATGACTACCATCAGCCAACCTAATAAGACGTTTTGCCAAAAGCCGTTCGAAAACTTTAGATAATATGGGAGTTATGGAAATTGGGCGGTAATCAGTTTGGCTCGAGCTAGCACAAACACATTTACATAGTGAAGCAATATTACCAATTCTCCAACAAGTGCTATAAGCTCCTCTTATTGCTAAATTGCACAAAATAACAGATGACTTTTGAGCAAAGAAATATGCAGTGTTTATAAAAAAAAACAAAGGATAAATACCATTTGGTCTACAGCTCTATGAGCATCAAGGTCCATCAAGAGAGCTCTAATTTCACGAGATTGAAAAGCTAAACTAATTAGTTTAGCCTCAGGAAAACAGGAATGAAGGGGTTCGTGTTTCTCAGTACTCTGCTTACTGTCAACCATATCTGCCAAAAGGGTTGCCTTGTCCTTTGGACAGTAACTGAGAGAGCCATCTGGTTCAAGTAAAGGAGGATATGCTGCATCCAAAAAAAAAAAAAGAGAGTACAGACTTAAGGGTAGCCCACTATTTATGCTCTTGGGTTGTAGTAGAAAGGGTTTCTTTTATTGGTAAATTTTATTCCTTTTCAGTTGAAATATTATTAACTCTGAGCAAAAGCTCTAAGCTGAGTATAGTTATTCCAGGTGAAATCTGTTCCATTACCCTTCTAAAGATGAGAGGCCTCCTTCTCCAAATAAGCTCGTCTACAATTATCATTGAACCATGGTTTGTCCTTCATTTGGTACCTTACCACAGGGATACACCTATGAAATACGTTGACTAGATACTCATTCAAAAGGACAACAGAATCAATACTACTATACAATTTTGACCAGTTCAAGCCCAAAAATCATGTAAAATCCCATTCCAGTCAGCTTGAGATTTCATATAAATCTTACATGAGTATGATACATCAGGGACAGGCTGCTCAGTCTTCACAACTAATTAAATCAAGTTATGGTCAGATGTCCCACTATATAATCAAGAGTTAAGCCACATATGTGATATTATAATTGAATGTATTTTACTTTACGATTATCATATCCACAGACAGTATTATCAATATATATGTCCCTATACTAACCAGCATTTGAACATACGTTGTTTGTAAGTCTGTGTCGTCTGTATTATCATTAAAAAAATTATAGCCTTGAAGCCCGATCAAGGTAAGAGCAATGATTCAGGGAGAACATTTTCGGTTGTAATAATTTCTCTGATTGCCATAGTAATTGTTTAATATTCTCCCATTCCACTCAAAATATAAGCCAAGGGTCCACTGAATATTACTTATTGTGCCAGAATGAAAAATAGGAATAAAAATTTAGGAGTTTAAGCTGCGGAACCATTTGTAGAATTTCTTTTGTTTACCAATGTCTTTCAATTACCTAAGATAATTGGAAGACCAAATGACTTATCTGGAGAAATATTTACATGACAAGAGGATGACATATAATAACCTTGTTAGCAGATTACTTTTCTCGTCAGGATGATTAGTCTTTCGCAGGTTGTTCTTATTTTTTTTTTTTCGATTTTCTCTACCTCGAGATCAGAGACGCAAATGGGAATCAAGTCAAAGATCTTGAGGTAGAGAGAATCCAGATATTAGGTGTATAATGTATAACCTAAATGATATATATATATATATATATATATATATATATATATATATATATATATATATATATATATATATATATATATATATATATATATATGCAAAATTGGCATTAGTAAAAATAAAATGCATACTTAACAAAAAGCTACAATGGTGGAGATTTCAATTTTGAGTAGAAAAAAAAAAACATGAAATCCTCAAGTATAATTATAGGAGAATTCTCATCAAATTTGATCTATCTTTGTGACTGAGTTGCTAAGCCTATGGAACTTTAGTTTCTTGGGCTGGGGTTCGATTCCCAGGCCGATCAAAAGCTATTATTTTTTATTTGATTCCCCCTTGGGTCTCTGGTCTCGAGGTCGATAGAATTCGGATATTAGGTGTATAATATATGGATTATACGAATATATATATATATATATATATATATATATATATATATATATATATATATATATATATATATATATATATATGTATATATATATATGAAAATAATTGTCTAAATGTGAAAATTAACATTAATCAGAGCCAAATACAAATTTAACGAGATGTAATGGTGGAGATGGGTTAATCTCTATTCCAAGTACAAAATATTTAAATTCGACAGGTATAGGTATGGGAGAGTTGTCATCGACTTTAATTTATCTTTGGGGCTAAGTTGTTAAGTAAATGGAACCTAAGTTTCCTTTGCGCAGGATCGATTCCCTTGGTCACCAGAAGCTATTATCATTTAGTTGACTCCTCCTTGGGTCTCTGATCTCGAGGTAGTTGGAATCCAGTTAATAGGAGGTGTATAATGTATGGCTATATATATATATATATATATATATATATATATATATATATATATATATATATATATATATATATATACATATACATATATATATATATATATACATATACATATATATATATATATATATATATATATATATATATATATATCTATACATATATATATATATATATATATATATATATATATATATATATATATATATGTATATATATATATATATATATATATATATATATATATATATATATACATATATATATATATATATATATATATATATATATGTATATATATATGTTTATATATATATATATATATATATATATATATATATATATATATATAATATATATATATATATATATATATATATATATATATATATATATATATATATATATATATATATATATATGTACACACAGTACACGTGCATGTTAGTGTGCGTATTTTCATATGTATATATTGTGGTGGCAGTTGTGTTAATGTTCATGACTGATGAATGACAGACTGGGGTTCGAGTCCCGGTCAAACTCATTGTTTCTTTGGTCGCAGCATCCTAACCATCCTTGTAATCTAAGGATGGCGGTTTTTGCAGAGTCTATAGGTCTATGTACTGAGTCCTCAGCAGCCATTTCCTGGCCTTCTTGGTCCTAGCTTGGGTGGAGAGGGTGCTTGGGATTTGATCATATCTATATATGGTTAAAGTCTAGTGCATTCGCCTGCTTGATAGGGTAATGCCACATTCCCTTGCCTCTGCTATTCATAACTAGTCTTTAAACATACACACAAACACACGTACACACACAAATACACACTTATATATATGTATGTATGTATATATATATATATATATATATATATATATATATATATATATATATATATATATATATATATTAATTATTTATATATTTATGTATGCATATATATATATACATATATATATATATATATATATATATATATATATATATATATATATATATATACAGTGTATATAAATGTGTATATATACATATTTATTCATATATATATATATATATATATATATATATATATATATATATATATATATATATATATATATATATATATGTATGTGTGTGTGTGTGTGTATAATTTTGAAAAGTGATGCCATTCTTAGGTCAATGGGAATGGCAGTGTACAATTATGTTACGCCTAAGTGTAACCCTTCTCATAAGCCCTGCTATGAAAGTGGATGCCATATTATTGAGATAATGATATTTTGTGGAAGCCATAGAAATTTGTATTTGTGTTCGATCCACCAGAATCCAGACATGGAGGATTCTATCTGCGGTTTTCTTCTTATCATTATGGTTAAGATAAAAGAAGATGAGAAAAAAGCCTCTTTTGTTTTTGTTGGGGATTTCGATGCTCACTCTAGGGAGTGGTTTAGTTAGGTTTTTCCTACTGATGACCATGGCTCAAGAGCTTTGGACTCTTCCTCAAAGTCAGGCAGTGAGAAAATCTTAAGCGAAGCTAATCATAGGTCTGGTAGCTTCTTGGACCTCATATATGCCAGCTCCCCTGGCGTTATAACAAGTAAGATTGGTTCTCCAGTTGGGATAGATGATCAAGCCTTGATATCATTTGTAGTGAAGACAGAGCTGTCTATCCTTTATGTGTCATATTCATATACGATTTATATAAACTCTCAACCAGACTGGAATGGCGTTTCCAGTGATCTTTTGAGCTTGAATTGGTCACAATTGTATAATAGTGTTGTGACTTATGTTCCTTTGAATGAGAATCAGGTCAACATAATTGATAGACGTTTCCCTTTGCGTGTGCCAAGGTAACAAGTGAAAAACAAACATTGGTTCAGTGATGGAAGTAGACGTGCTCATTTAGAGAGACTGGAATCCTGTCCTTTTTAGAAGGGTAACAGATTATATTTGTAATAACTACACTCAGCTTGTAGCTTT
>NC_090733.1:20434825-20444825 GCF_036898095.1 Palaemon carinicauda | reverse complement strand
ACCAATCCATTCTGCTTGCCTATCATTGCAGGAGCCCCATCAGTTGATATTCCTACTAACTTGTCCAAATCTAACTCAATTACTGAAATTTGTTCTAAAAGTCCATTAAGTAAATCACTACCAGTTTTCTGCTCCTTCAATGAACTGAGCCCTACGAGTTCCTCATGAATAGAAAAGTCCTCTGTCACACCACGTGCAAATACAAGTAGCTGAGCCGTAGATGTAACATCAGTAGATTCATCAGTGGCTAGGGAGAAATACAAAAATTGTTTACTTTTCTCCTTCAACTGGTCTACTATATCACCCGACAAATCAACAATACAACGTTGCACTGTCATACGATTCAAACTGATATTCTCAAACTTTTTCAAAACATCTGGAGAAAGTTTTTGAGCAGCAAGTAGAATACACTTTTTAATGAAATCCCCCTCTGAAAATGCCTTGGAATGTTTAGCAATCAGGTTTGCAATTTCATAACTCACTTCTGTTACGTCCTGTGCCTCTTTATTTTTCTGAATAAACATATTTTTTTGCACATGAAAACCTTGCATTAGTGATTTAATTTTCTTCTTTCTTAGTTCACCAACAAATTTTTCATAAGGCTTGTGCTTTGTCAGATAATGCCTCTGCAAATTGTATTCCTTACAAACGGCCACACTATTCTGGCATATCGAACAAATTATTATTTTTTTTTCACTGTTTTCCACAAAGAAATATTTATCTGTCCATATTTCTTGAAATTTTCTATGTTCATCTTCAAGCTTTCTTTTCCGACTTGAGTTTTTGTCCACAGAAGTACCAGAAGCCATAGTAGCTAAGCAAAATTAATCTGAAAACACTACAATGATAAATGCCTGGCCTTGTAGCAATATCTCCTATTTTAGACTGCAAAGTGCAAAGAAACTATCGGAGCTCAGACAAATTGGCTAACTTGGAAGGTTGCCAATTAATCATTTTACAAACTTTTTAAACTGGAATTTAGATGTATTAGGAAACCATAACTATGAATGTAAAATACAATAAAAAAAAGAAAAACAAGAAAAACAAAAACTGGTTTCGCATCTGTTTAAAAAGAGAATAGTATTCAATATTATGATAAATATTAATTTAGATATAACTTCAGGTGGTTACCTTCCCTTCACAACAACGAGGTTACTCCCGTCTTGACAACGTTCACAAACAGCCATACGCGTTCACCTCTTGTCTCGACTGCTTTTGTGTTCGAGGATGGTGATGAAATTATGAATTTAGTGAATGAACTGATAATAGATAACGAGATAATTCAACAATAACAAGAATACACAAAAAATAATACATACATACATACATACATATATATATATATATATATATATATATATATATATATATATATATATATATATATATATATATATGCACAGACACATATACATACATACATGCATATGTATTGGTGTGCTACTGTCTTAAGCACACATTTGAGTATGAGTTGTTTTCAGATGTATTTAAATGGTTTACTAAACACATCTTAGTGGTTTTTAAGTTTTATTGTGAATAAACAACTGATTTAAACATCTCCATCACTGGAGGAAGCTGTGTTGGTCCACATGACCAATTCTGGTGAAGTTTAGATATGAACTGAATAAATTACCGATATCCCAAATATCGTATACTTGCTTTAATTTAGCTAAGTGACGGAATCGGAAGACACCTGCATCCGGTGACGTCACAAACTTTCACATGAAGAGACAATGTGTTGACATTAAGGAAGAATGGCAACTCAGCATCTTACATCCTGCTTACAATTTGAGTTGACCATAGCAAATCTCACGGTTAGCTCTTCCAACCAACATGACATATTACGTCATTTGTTTTAAACATGTAATATTACTATTCTAACTATTACATAAGCTCGGCCAGCTATCTCAATTTTTTTTTTACAAAAATTTAACAACAAGCCGAAACATGGTTATTAGGTGTGACTGGACATACGTATTATTCATTGTTTAACATTAGCTATATCCAACTGAGGACGAATGTCCAAATAGGCACATCAAAAAATAATAACAATAATGCATACAAAAAAGATATTACCAAAGCAAAAAGAAAAATGCATGATAAAACCAAGATCATATATATGGTACATTGCTAGCAAATGATTACATGGTACCAAAAACAAAATAAATTCTGACTTACAAATGATTCGGTAACTTGATAAAGAATAATTGTTACCTTTGTCAGAAACAAGATACTCAATTTTTAGTGCACAAATACGAATTCCTGGTACGTACACGTACCACGGTTTCGTACATATATATATATATATATATATATATATATATATATATATATATATATATATATATATATATATATATATATATATATATTTATATATAGGGCTGATACATTTTATTAGATGCCCATAGATTCTGTTATATATCTTATATTTTTTTTTTTTCTCTTTTCTTTTTTAACATTCCGGCTTATATATTTTTATTAGATGCCGAGAGAAAAAAATGATTTATATCCTTTTTTATTTTATTTATTTTTTTAAATGTTATTTTAAATGTATTTTTAACAATGCAAATGTAGAGAATTTCTTTAATTACATATTACTAGCGTACTAATCAGCTTTTCATACAAACATCATCCTGACAAATTACTCCCTTAGCGAATGAGGTGGCCACTCATACAGCTTTGAATTGGATCAGGTAGGGGGTATTGTCAGGGCTATTCAACTCGTTCCTTTGTAGCTGCTTGCTGTGCCGTAACCTACGCCAAACAAGGATGTTCACGGCGATAAAAATTAACACCGTTACACAAAAACTAGCCAGTAATGTAGGGTGAAGAATCTCTTTGTAAGTCGGTGACAGGTGGTCCTTTTCGGTAAGTTTCATTAAGCGCTTTGCCACACTTCCTTTATAGGGGAGAGGAAGTGCGGGCATTGTAGAGGTCCACGTGAAGTTCGCGAAGTAAGCTCGTTCTCTGATGATTGTCCGTAGGCCAGTCACCATGGAATTCGGGGAAGTCCCGATACAGCCATCTGCTGCGACGAAGATGTTGTTGAAGGATGTGGATCCGTCAGGGCATGATACATTGAAGCCGTCCTTGTCGTATCGTATCCACGAGCCATTATTTAGTCTGCAATTGAATTCTTTATTGTCAAAGGGATAAAGCTTATCCAGACAATTTTCACTTGTATGGGAGAGAGCACCGTCTAGCACTATACCTAACTCACATGAATCCATCAAGTTTTTACGGAATTCAAATGAGTCAGCTGTACATATTTTTCTATCCATTGCGTCTGAACAGTGAGTTAATTGATTTAAGTCTTTAATGACCGTATATGTTTCCTTGTCTGGGGAAATCAATACGTGTCCTGTCAAACTGGATATTACTGGATTTGAGTGATTCGTCATGAAAGTCGGAAATGGTGATATCCTGTAAGATTGCCAGGCATCAGAAGAATCAAAGGGAATCGTAATCCTAATCTTGTTATTATCTACGTTTACTGTAATTAGGCTGTAATAAAATTCTAACCTATGTTCGTCTAACAAAGGAACATAGCCTAGTTTATCCCTTCCGTTCTCCAGAACTAATTTTAAGTAACGTATAGGCAACAAATGGGGCGACAATACACCTTTAGTTGCTAACGTGATAGCTTCTACATAATCCTTGGATTTCTCAATGAAATGTGCAATTCTGTTATGTATGTGATCTATCTTTGAATCATAATACGTTAATGTTGCTAACAAATCCTGTACTTCCATAATTTGAACGATATTATCTGAATGTTCATTTAACAAATCCATAATTTTATTGATTGAAGCTAACTGATCCCTTAGTTCTGACATAATCAATTCATCTTTATGAGTCAAGAACTCAATTTTCTTATTTTGATTACTAATTTTAAGACGATTGGAAAGCCCTAAACCTAAGCTTGCAACAGACCCAAAGATGCTTAATGCAGCATAAATGAACGGATTCCGTCTTTCTTTTTGTTCGTGTCCTACAGTCCACATCAAAAGGTCATAAGCCAAAGATCCTGTCTCTCCAGTCTTATTTTTCAAGTCATCAGATAGCATCTCTGCAACTTTTAATGTTGATCCAAGCAAACTCTTAGTAGTCAAATGAAAATGTCTCCTATGCAACTCATCCAATGATGCAGAAAACCTTGAAATGGCGGTTCTTAAGCTAGTGACATCATTCTCTTGAAGAAAAATTGCTTGCATATGCACTTCGACAATTACGTTGGTTGACGTAATAAAAATGTCTTCTTGTCTTTCAACTATATTGCCATATTTAAAATATATATTCTTAGTCTTAGAACTCATCCCATACGAAAAAAATGTCTGAGCGAACAATATCACTCCCAACAACAAAAAATTCATCTTGGAAACCTGTAACGAGAAAAAATATATGTAATTACTCCTGTATTAAAAAGAAAACTTTTAGTCACAAAAATTAAAATTTTTCCTCACTTCTTTTTAATTTCTTATGTGAGACAATGGTACTATTCTCTCATCCGTGGGTTGGGCTACGTTTTGAATTCTAAACCTATTGGCCGTTAATGTTTCCAAAATGTTAAATGGGCCTTCAAACTTAGGTGTTAGTTTATAGTTGAGCCCTTTTCTGACATTGATTTGAATATAGATGTTATGACCCACGGTATATGTTTTAGTTGGTTTCGCTATTTTATCATGATTCCTTTTCATTATGATTTGTGATTCTTCTAAATTCTTTCGAAGGATATCATATCGACTTATACTTGCATTTATACATTCTTTTAAAGGATTTGATAGATTAGTTGTAGGCGTTAATACATGGAAAGGTGTTCTAACTGGGGTACCATACAATGCTTCATGCGGTGACATTTTAATTGATATATGATATGAATGATTCAGAGTACTCAGTGCCGCCGGTATTGCAATATCCCAGTTGGGGTCTGATCCCCCTAGTGTTACCCTTAATATATTTAATATCTTCCTATTTGCTCTTTCCACTAGCCCATTCGACTCTGGGTGATATATCATGGTATTAACCTTCTTTATGTTGAGGAATTCACACAATGAGGTAAGAAAGTGATTATTAAATTCACCACCCGAGTCTGAGATTATCATGTGTGGAATTCCATGTTTACAAATGTAACACTCGTAAAACTTCCTAGCGCATTCAATCGCAGTTTTAGTTTTAAGCGCTATTAGTTCTGTATATCGAGTTAAAGCATCTATAATTACTAAGAGGTGCTTATTTCCTCTGTCTGACTCGTAAAATCCTGTTAACAAATCTAAATGTATTCTTTCAAAGGGTTGATTGGGAACAGGATAAGCTCCTAAGCTGACAGGTGTTTTCGTATGCCCTTTGTTTTCCTGACATGTGCGACAATTAGCTATGTGTCTTTTTATATCTGTAAGCATTGTATGCCAATAAAACAATGATTTGGCTTTCTGTGACATTAATGAGAACCCAGGGTGTCCATGTAATGGATTTGAATGCAACCAATTCAGGACAGTGGAAACAAGTGAGTTTGGTACTACTATCTGGTCGTTAGTTACATGTGGTGTATTGCGGGTTTTCCTTGTCACAGTCCTACACAGAATATTATCTTTGATTACATAATTCTGCTGCTTATACTTTATATATTCTTTTTCTTTATGATTGCCTTTCAAAGCATTTATAATTGTTTCTATTTTCTGATCTTTTCTTTGCTCAGTCTGTAACAATTCAGCACTCCAGCCTAAATCTTCTTGTTCAGATATTGTTTTTACAATAGGCATGGATGTTGATATATCTATTAATTCAGCTAAAGACTCCGTACAAGATGACACGGGGTTGCGTGATAATGCATCCGCAATGATATTTGCTTTCCCAGGTAAATACCCGATTCTTGCGCCAAAATCTTGAATGATTAAATGCCACCGAGTTCGTTTAGGGCTGTGATTGAAGCCTTTAAAGAACTCTGTTAGTGGTTTATGGTCAGTAAGAACCTTAACGGGATAACCGTAAATTATGAACTTAAAATGCACTAGCGAATTAACAATAGCTAGTCCTTCCTTGTCTATTACTGCATACTTACTTTCGGAAGTTCTCAATTTTCGAGAATAGAAAGCTATCGGGAAAAACTGTTTATCATATTGCTGAAGCAATACCCCTCCTACTCCTAAGTCTGAGGCGTCTGTTGCAATGAAGAATTCCTTACCGAAGTCAGGAAATTTTAAGATAGGAGAACTACACAGTTCATCTTTCAAAGTATTAAACGCCTGTTGATGTTGCTCAGACCATATGAAATCTACGCCCTTCTTCGTAAGATCAGTTAAAGGAGCGGCTATTATTGAATAGTTGCGTATAAAACGCCTGTAATATCCACTACAACCCAGAAATTGCTGTATTCCCTTGACATTAGTAGGTATGGGAAAATTACGTATAGCCGACACCTTATCATGGACTACTTTAAGACCTTGGCTTGACACCATGAAACCCAAATATATTAATTCTGTTTTGAAAAATTCACACTTACTAATCTTTACCCTTAAGTTATGTTGTCTTAATCTCTGTAGTACTAGTTCTAACTTACGTAGATGTTCCTCTAAGGTGTTGGAAAAGATTACAAGATCATCCATATAGGCATGCAATATATCCCCTAACAAGTCTCCAAACACTATGTTAATCATTCTTGTAAATGTTATAGGAGCACAACGTAAACCAAAAGGCATCCGTAAAAATTCATAATGTCCCCTGGCTGTGCTGAAGGCTGTGTATGGGATACTATCTTCTTCTAATGATATCTGGTGAAAGCCTTTAAGTAAGTCCAAACTGGTAAAATATTTATTCTGACCTAACAAAGACAAAATATCGTCAGTACATGGCACTGGGAATCGATCAGGGATCGTTTCCTCGTTTAGACGACGAAAGTCGACGCAGATACGCCATGTTCGATCTTTTTTCGGTACAACTATTAAAGGAAAATTATAAGGGCTATTTGATTTTCTAATGACTCCTTCCTCTAACATTTTACCTACTTCATCATTTATTTCATTCTGGAATTTCATAGGGAGTCTGTACGAGGGTACATATATAATTTTCTGTTTGTCTTTTAACCTTATTTGATGCTCGATCACATCTGTTTTCCCTAAGGATCCATCCGTAGTGGAAAAGACATCTGTATATTTATTTAAAAGTTCAAAAATTTTCTGCTGAATTTCTTCGTCTTGAATGTCCTTACTGATTTTATTTTTAATAGATCGTAAAAGGGATTCATCCGCAACTGATTGAGAGTGATTGATTTCAGCAACGGTAAGAATACGATGTTTATAAACTTCTACATCCAAGATATGTTGATTTTTGTGAATTACTAAAGTGTTATTTAAATGATTACAGACTTCGATATTACATTGCTGATGTGAGCCTACTGTATAAATAGCTTGTGTGACAGACAATCCGTTGGTTTTCAAAGTATCGGAAAGGATTAATATTTCAGATCCCGGTAGTGTTTTCTTTATTTGCACTATTAAATTCGAAGGTATGTTTGGTTCGATATATTGCGTGCAAGATGATATTACGGGTGAACGAGAATTCTGCTGGGTCGCGTATATTATTTCTTTATTAGTGAGACAAGTTATTGGTTCTTCAACGTACGTTACGGTTACATTTGTCGTCTCCTTTTTATCCAAAACTGACTTTAAAGTATTAGAAGACTTATAGAATTTCCCTTTGATATACACGCCGTGCTTTGCAGGAGCTAAGATAATGTTTTGATTTCCCATAGATGGGTATCCTATAATTACAGCTGGATACATATTAATGTTTTTCACAACAACAAATGTATCGGCAAACGTGCGATTACCGACTCTGAACTGAATATAAGTTATGCCTATGACGTTTAATTCATTATTTCCTATACCTGAAAGTCTAATTCCTGATTTTTCAATCGGAAAGTTCGAAAACAACAAATGATGCGTCTTCAAATCCATAATATTACGTGGACTACCAGAGTCAAAAAATAACGTAAAGGATTTGTGTTCTAAATTTACAGCATATAAGGTTGGCCGTAACTCATTTTGGCTTATTATTGTATGAATTCGTTGCAAATCTACGGGAGCATGCACTGTTTTACTTAATTCGGCCGTGTGTTTCATAGGAAAATCTATTGTCTCACAATTATCTGATAAAACATTAAATTGATTATTCAATACTATTGATGTTGACATAAATGACCTTGACCCAACATCACTCTCTTCCCCTCTAGAGTTAACTATGTGGTATTTGCTTTGCTCTGCACATTCTGAAAATTAGGCTGACTTTGCGAGGTCTGGTTTGACGGCCCAGGCTCAGCGATATTTGAAGAAGTGTTTGTTTGTTTCGGACTCTGAACTGCATTGACATTTTGTTGTTTCTTCTTATTGTTAAAATGAGGATTTTTCTTTTTATTTCCATATGGAACTGACTGTGGAATTGACTGTGTATTTCTAGGATATTGTTGTGTCTTACGCGCGTAACATTGACTATAAGAATGTGATCCTGTGTTGTGAACTGAACAAAATTTCGTTCTACAGTCTGCACTTATGTGACCTTGACGTTTGCAGTTGTAACACGTCACTCCCGCTACTGGATTGTTAATTACGTTCACTGTTTGTGGTTTTGTTTCATTCTTAGCAAAAACTTGAGTTAACACGGGATCGAGATCTGGACACTTGGACATGTGTTTCTTTATCTGTTTATAGACATCCAATTCCGTACTTGCAGGCATTAACTTCTTATCAAAGCACCGTACTAAAGCTTCAGGCAACATAAGTGTCATGCAAGTTAAATACATTAATCGTAAAAAATCTTTCACGGAGATATTATCGTTAGTAACCCAAGTGGAATTACCTAAAATGTCCTGATATTCGTTAAGCCTATCAGCTATGAGAGCTGCTCTCTCAACAACATTAAGCCGATTCATAGTGGCTTGATTAAGTGTATTTCGTAACGTTAACACTACATCCAAAGCTTCCTCACCCCCATAAATCGCACGTAACCTAACTTTGAAATCATCCCAAGTAACTGCTTCCTGAAATGAAACACCTCTTAAATACGCACTCGCATCTCCCTTAGAAAAATCTATAAAACTTTTAGCTTCTTGTAATTGTACAAAAAGATCTACGATTTGTTTGGCATTTAAATGGGCATCAACGGATGAAATCCATGACTCCACATTTTGTGGCAAGAACCCGTTGACACGGCCTTGAAAAGGAAGGATTGCTGACCTGGCATTTACAAGCGTCACAATTGGAGGAGGATTAGCCTGGCCTACACCACTAGGTCCAGGGGTAGGGCTGACAGGAGGAGCCATGACTGCTGTATTCTTTTTTTTTTCTATCTCTTTGACCCCTTTCAATCCTATCAAAATATCTATATGAGTACAGACGCCCACTGCGTAAACGCATATGTATAATAAAATTCCCCCAACAATGTTACTAATCCCAATACATTTCCCCCCAAGAGTTTATGAAAGAAAAAGGAATTAGCACAAAGAAAGAAAAATTCTAAATGAGAATTCGGAGTTTCTTATAACAAAGTTTAGGAATTCACTCACCCCAGTAATAATTGACTAACGACTTGTGAAAACTACACTTCACTGCCCAAACTGAAATGAATACAAAATCTCTGTACTTAGCTTTATATGAAGTCGACTCGTCGTCTCTCTCTCTCTCTCTCTCTCTTGATGTTTTGTTAGCGATGTCTCGTTCTAGTTTCTTGTAGAATGTAGTTCTTCCTGGATATGTTTTGCAATTGTTGAACGCCAGTCCTTGGGTTTCCTAGGATGTTGATTGAAGATTCTATTTGTATACTAACATATGTTGGTGTTAGCATTTCCGTTGGACTTAGTCAAAATTGTAGATTCTTGTAGATAGTTTTGAGTTCTTGAAGATCTTTATCACGTATTACAGCTTTTATTTTGAAGTCTTGAAGAGCATTCTCTGGTTTTACAACTTTTATGTTGAAGTCTTGAAGATATATCTCTGGTTTTACAGCT
>NC_090733.1:20427325-20429825 GCF_036898095.1 Palaemon carinicauda | reverse complement strand
AATCCCCTACTTCTGCTACCTCCGCGGACATCTAAGGCATCGGAGAAAGCAGCAGAACCTACTGGAACTGCGTCACAATCGCTCGCCATTCATTCCTATTTCTAGCACGCTCTCTTGCCTCTCTCACATCTATCCTCCTATCACCCAGAGCTTCCTTCACTCCATCCATACACCCAAACCTTGGCCTTCCTCTTGTACTTCTCCCATCAACTCTTGCATTCATCACGTTCTTTAACAGATAGCCATTTTCCATTCTCTCAACATGGCCAAAACACCTCAACACATTCATATCCACTCTAGCTCCTAACTCTATTTCTTACACCCGTTCTCACTATCACCACTTTGTTCCTAACCCTATCTACTCGAGATACACCAGCCATTCTCCTTTGACACTTTATTTCAAACACATTCAATTTCTGTCTCTTCATCACTTTCATTCCCCTCAACTCCGATCCATACATCACAGTTGGTACAATCACTTTCTCATATAGAACTCTTTTAACATTCATACCCAACCCTCTATTTTTTACTACTCCTTTACCTAACCCCAACACTTTGCAACCTTCATTCACTCGCTGACGTACATCTGCTCCCACTCCACCATTTGCTGCAACAACAGACCCCAAGTACTTAAACTGATCCACCTCCTCAAGTAACTCTCCATTCAACATGACATTCAACCTTGCACCACCTTCCCTTCTCGTACATCTCTTAACCTTACTCTTACCCAAATTAACTCCCAACTTCCTTCTCTCACACACTCTTCCAAATTCTGTCACTAATCGGCCAAGCTTCTCTTCTGTGTCTGCAACCAGTACAGTATCATCCGCAATTAACAACTGATTTACCTCCCATTCATGGTCATTCTCGTCTACCAGTTTTAATCCTCGTCCAAGAACTCGAGCATTCACCTCTCTCACCACTCCATCAACATACAAGTTAAACAACCACGGTGACATCACATATCCCTGTCTCAGCCCCACTCTTACCGGAAACCAATCACTCACTTCATTTCCTATCCTAACACATGCTTTACTACCTTTGTAGAAACTTTTCACTGCTTGCAACAACCTTCCACTAACTGCATATAACCTCATCACATTCCACATTGCTTCCCTATCAACTCTATCATACGCTTTCTCCAGATATATAAACGCAACATACACCTCCTTACCTTTTGCTAAATATTTCTCACATATCTGCCTCACTGTAAAAACCTGATTCATACAACCCCTACCTCTTCTAAAACCACCCTGTATTTCTAAGATTGCATTTTCTGTTTTATCCTTAATCCTATTAATCTTTACTCTACCATACACTTTTCCAACTACGCTTAACAAACTAATACCTCTTGAATTACAACACTCATGCACATCTCCCTTACCCTTATATAGTGGTACAATACATGCACAAACCCAATCTACTGGTACCATTGACAACACAAAACACATATTAAACAATCTCACCAACCATTCAAGTACAGTCATACCCCCTTCCTTCAACATCTCAGCTCTCACACCATCCATACCAGACGCTTCTCCTACTCTCGTTTCATCTAGTGCTCTCCTCACTTCATCTATTGTAATCTCTCTCTCATTCTCTGCCTTCCTATGATCCTCAACATTCAGTAAACTTTAAATTATTCTGCCCATTTTTTCCTTGCCTCCTCTCCTTTTAACAACCTTCCATTTCCATCTTTCACTGTCTCTTCAATTCTTGAGCCAGCCTTCCTTACTCTCTTCACTTCTTTCCAAAACTTCTTCTTATTCTCTTAATATGAATGACCCAATCCCTGACCCCACCTCAGGTCAGCTGCCCTCTTTACCTCACGTTCCATGCACTTTACTTCCACATTTTTCTCTTTATATTTTTCATACTTCTCTATACTATTACTCTGCAGCCATTCTTCAAAAGCCCCCTTTTTCTCTTCCACTTATACCTTCACTCCTTCATTCCACCATTCACTGCCCTTCCTCATGCTGCCTCCAACAAACTTCTTGCCACACACATCACTTGTAATCTAACCAAATTTTCTTTTACTAACTTCCACTCCTCCTCTAAATTGCCAGTTTCTCTTACTTTCACTTCGTCATATGTCATTTTCAACCTTTCCTGATATTTACTTTTTACCCCCGGTTTTATTAGTTCTTTAACCCTCACTAGCTCCCTTTTACATCCACCTACTCTATTCCCCCACTCTTTTGCTACAACTAATTTTCCTTCCACCAAAAAATTATCAGACATACTGTTAGCCATACCCCTAAACACGTGCACGTCTTTCAATCTTCCAAACATTCTTTTAGTTATCAACACATAATCCATTAATGCCCTTTCTACTACTCTTCCATTTGCCACTCTTACCCATGTATACTTATTTTTGTCTTCCTTTTTGAAAAGGCTATTACTTATCACCATCTGTTGCTCAACACACATATCTACCAGTCTCTCGCCACTCTCATTTTCACCTGGTACGCCATACTTCCCAATGACACCTTCTACC
>NC_090733.1:20419825-20422325 GCF_036898095.1 Palaemon carinicauda | reverse complement strand
GTAGACACAGGTGCTTGCAGTTCTCTTCTACCAAGGCCACTTTCCAGGACACGACGTAGTCTGTCTATGGTTCACATTACCATTTTGAAGCTCTGAATATCATTGGAAGATTCTCGTTGCCGATATCATATTGCCAATTCTTGTTACAGGTTTTCTCTAACATTTCCACCTCCTGGTTCTTGTTGCTCAATGACGATTAGTTAATGCAGAATCTCACTTGTCGAGACCTCTGACCTCGATATCCACCAACGGATGTATACGCACACCTGCCAAATCATTTCAAACCCAAAGTCTTCCATCCAGAACTTCACCAAGTGCCCAAGTTTCCTGCTAAACTTGGTATTTATCACCATATCAAGACGACAGGGCCACCAGTGTTCACCAGATTCAGGCGTCTGGCACCAGATCGTTTGGCAGCCACTAAACAAACATGCACCAGAATGAAAGAAATGGGCCTTTGCCTAAAGGCTTCAAGTCCATCATCGTCACTGTTACACATCATCCTGAAGAAAGATGGCTATCTACATCCGTATGCGGATTACAGGGGCCTGACCATACAGACAGAACATCATCACTACCCCCTCCCAAAACTTTTTTTCGATGTCATGGTCACCACAGTGATGTCTGGTCGATGTGCTTTTAGAACCCTATCCGTCCTTATCTTTAAGTCCCAGACTAGTTTAACAAAATCATTTTCTACCACAGCTTGAGATTGGTGTTCGTACCATTTGTTAGTGCATGGTATTTTATATTTTCTACAGAGACTCCGCAGGAGAGCTTTAGCTACTGTATCATTCCATTTCTTATATTGATGCTGAGCAATAGTTGAACATTCACAGACCATGTGATAGGTAGTTTCTTCTTTAGTCATACATATCCTGCCCTTTGACGTGATGTTAGTTCCGTCTTTTGATCATTGAATTTATCTTGCTCTTGAGGCCTGATCACATGCTACTATTATCCTCCATTTAGGTTTCCTTTTTAAGTTCTCGCTGTAGTCACTGCCCTGTTTCCTTACTGAACAATTCTTCAGGAATTGTCCATGCATTGTTTTTCTTTTCCATTCTTCTTGTCTCCTTTTTCATGTTATCTCCTTATACACTTCTTGGTCTTCATCCTTATTAATCAACTGTTCTTACCATGCACTCTCTAAACATTCATGTTCACTGGTCTTAGTGTACTTCTGATGTTAACACAGTCTCCTGTGCTGATGAGTCCCTTTTCTCCATTCACTCCGTAGTATATAGAGCCTGTTAATTTTCGCTCTTGGGTGTAGTTCTTGGTACATTTTCTTTACATTTCAATTGTTTTATCCATAGCTCTGACATTTCCCACCCCAGTATTCTGATGATATACCTGATAAGTGACACAACACAGGTGTTTATAGTTTTCACCATATTTCCAGAGTTAGTTTTGATTTCATTATGGCTTTGATTCCTTACATTTATTTTCTTATAATCTTTTCCTTCTCATATGGTGTTTTATTGCTTCTCATTCTATTACTTCCGAGATATTTATAGCCAGCTTCGTCTATGTCTTTGATGACATTTCCATCATGTAGTCTTATCCCTTCAGTCTTTGTTACTTTTACTTTATCTATGTTAACTAGATCACACTTTTTTTATTCCGAACTCCATACTGATGTCTCCTGATACAATTCTTACCATATGAATTTGCAAGTCAATTTCCTTAGCATCTTTCACCAACAGCTTGATAAGTTGATATCATCCATGAATGTTAGGTATTTATTCTGCTTCCTCCTTTGTTCAGCTGGTATATAATTCCGCCCTTTTTTCAGCACTTTTTTTCATGGGGGTCACAGCCACTACGAAGAGTAGAGGTGATAGTTGGTCTCCTTGGAAGATTCCTCTCCTGCTGTTAACTTCTGCAAACCGTTGTCCAGAACACTTAGGTCTATTTTTCCATTTTTGCAATATATTCATGAGAAATTTCATAGTTTTACCCTCTGGATCATATATCTCTCACCATTCTAACAGCCATTTGTCTGGTATCATGTAGTCTATTCATACTTAATCAGGTTGGTTATCCTTCTCTTGCTATTCTCCATTATCATTTTGTCTACAAGTAACTAGTTTCATTATTATTATTATTATTATTATTATTATTATTATTATTATTATTATAGTTAATATCCTTTTTATTATTATTATTATTATTATTATTATTATTATTATTATTATTATTATTATTATTATTATTATTATTATTATTATTGAAGTAAGTGACCTTATTCGAAATGCCAAAATTCCGGAGCTGATGGGCTGGAGGTGGGGTGGGGTGGGAGGGGGGGGGGGGGGGTTGCGTGTTGAGCAGCTGATATTTTCGGCGGCAGAGTCAATAACTGCTATACAAATAGATATAATATAATTAAATTATATTAGATTATTTAGATATATATAAGCTTTGTCTGCCAATTTTCATGTTCATACATTCTATAGTCATGCCCTGATTATCACTGTTCGTAAGTGAGGACTTTTAT
>NC_090733.1:20382325-20384825 GCF_036898095.1 Palaemon carinicauda | reverse complement strand
CCTTTCTCGTTGTAACTGGACACACAAATATCCTTTTCCAATGTAATCTGATAAAAAACTTCTTATCACACTTCAAATAATTAATGAGGGACAATGTTATAACTAATCATAATTACTCTCTAACTCAAAATTTATTCTGATAACATGATTCCCTCATAACTCAAAAAACACGTTAATCAGTTAAGACCATAGCTCTGCTTAAGACCTTACTACATAAAATATCTACATCCACTCGCTAAATATAATTTGGGAATTTCTCTAATTTTTACAATAAATATCCGTTTTCCTTATGCGTTGCAACACAACTAATCATAGATTATGCTTATTCAATTTTTTATTGCAACCATCTCAGGACTTATTGAGTTATGCTGACGTAATTATTTGTTGTTGTTTGCAAATGGTTCCACATTGTTCATTCAGAATGTTGTCAGCTGGGTGATTGCCGAACAATGACTTTTTGAGGACACTTTAGTTTACGCAATTCCATATTCTATCACAGCTTCTATAACTACTGGGTCATACATATCTGTTTTTACACACAATCTAAACATTTACTTTATTGAATATATAAAATAATGACACGAACTGAACTAAAAAAAAAAAAACTCTAGGGCAACTTGTTCATCATTGTTCAATCAATTGTCATATTCTTACGAATGTTTATGTATTCTCACAAGTGAGAGGCTTAAGTTGAGCATAACCTTTAATTTTCTTCCCTTTTTTATCGTGATGACAAATAGCACCAAGTAACAACTACTTCTTTACTTGTTACGATTTCTTTAGAATACGCAATTCTCTAAGTAATTTAGAAACAAGATTTAGTTCTGACTTGTAAGTCACAGAAACTATGTTACCGTTGAAATGTTTAATTTATTTTCAGTACAAAAATATCCCACACGATGAGCTCAACAAAGAGTGTCTGTGACGTCATAATGATTTACTCAGGGAATTCACACATAATATAGTTTGTTTTACTCATTTCACTCGACTCAAATCGGGTATCCTACAAATTTCAAATTTATTTATGCTCCGTGTTAAATAATTTGATGTTAGTTTCCTAATTATCTAGTTACAAATGCCTGTTTTCAACAACCAGACCGAACCATTAGTGAAACAAAATACTTTTGAAACACTGTATCTAGACGAAATTAAATGCAAACTTTTTAAATCGTATATGTGACAAACTACTAATTAACTGTTTGCAACTGAAACTACTTCGATTATTACGCTAGAAACATATTTTTTATTAATTAGGATAATCTAAAGCAAAAACTTGCAAACACTGGAATAACTCTTTTCTTTTAAAACATTTTAGAACTAGTTACGTAATATTTATCGGTAATATGGTGTGCAGCGTAAGAATAAGAACATATTTAAAGATGGCTTAAGAATTTCTTACTCTAATTCATTGCACTGAATTACAGCGTAAATCTAACAACATCCTACATTCCAATTATGACTGAAATATTTGTTTTCTTTCGAATTAAAGAACTAATTTCACGGTTACTCTCTTTTTAAGAAAGAAATTTCCAGCATGCAATCACACTTTATCAAAAATTACATCTAATATGTTAGGCAACGAAGGTCATAGACAGCAGATATACATGATTCACTTCAAATTGAAGAAATCATGCAGCGAAAATCCACAAATTACACAATTCCATATTTATCTGCACAGCAACAAAAGCAATAACTGTTTATTCTGTTAAAAAAAAAATCAATCTTTACTCGGATCCTCAATATTAAATATTTTACTAAACTAGTTACTTTCTTTAATCAATACACGAAAATCAGTGTCTTTCATTTTACCTTAACAGTACATAAGGAAAACGGAATTACAACCTCGTTACTCAACACACTTTTACAAAATCTTACAACACATTCGTTAATCATAAAAACTACAGATCTTGCACCACGTTTCTTAACTTGTATGGTTGATTGTAGTAGGAGGCCTTACTAAGGTCCTGCAGCTCCTGTGTGCGACCTCTTCCAATTTTCGGGGTTGTCCTTGGCCTTTGTGGGCGCACCGTATCTGGTTAATTCGACGTCAAGGTTCTCTCTCGTTAGGGCTTTTGTTAGCAACCCAGCTGCTTCTGATGATCGGTTGGCTGATAGGGCCCCATAGAACGGTACAAAGTCTAATGAAATAAGTCAACCGGCGCGCAGATTAAAATTTAAAGGCTGCGGTCAGTGACGTCAGTCTCCCATGCCTCATGCTGGATTCACACATTCACGATTTTTCTCCCGATTGCTCCCGAAGACAGGAAAATTGGTAGTTGGTAACCTATAAAGATTATCGACGGTGTAATGGCCGAATATCAAAGGGATTTTTTTTTTTGTCACGTCAATGAGGTTGGTATGAATAGCAGGAAGCGGGGCAAGCCTGTAGGTCTTGGTTTGGTGGCAATCCTTTTTCTTTTTCTGTTACTGTTTTGCTATTTTCTATTTTAGATCAAATAGTAACCGAATAGAAAAAGAAATATTTTATATAATCTTGCTA
>NC_090733.1:20380227-20381825 GCF_036898095.1 Palaemon carinicauda | reverse complement strand
TACTACCCTTGAATCGCTTCTAAAATAGGATATTTATTTTTCTTGAATGTGTAGTCATTATATATCAAATTCATGAAAACACAATTGATTAAACAATAGAAATTTAAAATTATTTTTTAATGCCAATTTATTTCACTTTGCATTGAAATTCCTTTGCAGGTATCAAAATCTAACTGAGAAAATTTCCTTTAATTTTAAAAGAAAAACTGATGAAATTAAACTCAAGAAAGTATTTATTATTTATCTTGTATGCAAATGCGATTTTAGAGGAAAAGAGTTCCCCCAAGTTTCTTTTATTAAAAAAATCCACCCAGTATGACCTTATTTTACTCTCAGTTATTTGTGGTCATGTAGAACGTTTTTCATACCAAAAGCTAGAGAGGTTCCTCACGCAATACATTTTTCCCAGTTTTACTGGATCTTAAGGAAAGGAGAGAGAGAGAGAGAGAGAGAGAGAGAGAGAGAGAGAGAGAGAGAGAGAGCACATCTTTTTAGATTATTTTTCTACTGAATCATTCTATTTGCTAAGGATTCACATCAAAATCCTATGTATATGCAAGCCCAAGCCCCTGCTTTATTTATTAAAGTACAAAATTTTACGTATACACAGACACATGCTTTCATGCCGCTTAGGCGAATGTACACAAAGAAAATGAAATATCATAGGAAGGAGAAAGTATTAATGAGGTAGAATCATTTAAGAATATAGGGACTATTATCTCTAACACAGAGTCTTTAGAACTTGAATTTATTAGAAAAAAAAAATCAGACAATGGCTAGTTCAGGGGTCACCAAGCTGCGGCTTTTTCAAGCCACTTTTGCGGTACTAAACGCTGAACTAAAATTTGTACCTGATTTAAAGCAAGGAAGTTATGTAACACTCTTATGGAAGTATTTTATTATATTTAAAAGGCATTTTATAGGCATCAATTTGACCCAGTCTTTTAACTACACGTAAATACTTTCAAACAATTAAAATATTAAATAATTTCACGTTTAAATAGTCATAACCTGGAATTTGTGACAGCGAATATTTTCGAAAATGAATCTCATAAAATGAAAATTAGGAAGTAGATCAAACAGATCTTAATATATTACTAAAACCTGAAAAGTACATCTCACTCTACAAACGTTGACCTGCCAGAAACCATTGTTTATGATTAGTTTAGACTTAGGACTCTAATTCTGAGGTCGTTAAGAGAAACAAAACATTAAGGTATTAAAATATATGCCTTACTAGAATATGGAAACACGTATAAAAGTGCAAAATTTATCATTAATCGAACGCCAAGTACAAATATACCAATTCGCTATGATAGTGTTGATGGGCTCATTTCAATTCTAAGTAAAAAAAAAAAAAAAAAAAAAACTGAATTTGACAAATATAAGTACAGAAGAATTGTCATTGACTTTTATCTTTCTTCGTGGCTGAATGGTATCGTCATTGTCCTTCCAGCTCCGTGGACCAGGGTTGGATTCCTTGACCTCTCAGAAGCTATTGACTTCTAGTAGTTTCGCCTTGGGACTCTAATCCTGAAGTCGGTCAGTGAATCCAGACATTAAGTTATTAAAACATATGGCTTATTCGAATATGAAAA
>NC_090733.1:20327727-20375227 GCF_036898095.1 Palaemon carinicauda | reverse complement strand
ATATGTGACATAGTATTCACTTACTAAATGGGTTTTTCTACTGCGACTTTTAACCATAGACTGATGATAAGCCTGCAGGCCACGTCGAAGACCCCTGATAACATTCAGGCCTGCTCGAACAGGTCTCGAGCTGTCTGACCACCTGTGAGTCTGAACCTTACGAATGAAATAACGCCATACACGCAACGATATATTTAAACCCTGCACACAACCTTCTCACTTGAAGGATGCAACTGACCGTAAATGGGGGACCTAGGGAGTGTGTGGACCTGTATAGGTGATATTCTGAGAAAGGTTTTTCATTATTAATGGGTGCAAAAAATTGTGTAGGAAATAATTGTGAATAAAGGATCCCGTCTTGATTCTAAGGCACACTCACACACACACATACACACACACACACACACACACACACACACACACATATATATATATATATATATATATATATATATATATATATATATATATATATATATATATATATATATATATATATATAATGCTAATTGTGAATACGATGCACGGATCATGTTTGGGAGCTCTTTTAGATGTGATATAATTAATGACATGGATAAGGATCAAACTAAATGAATAAATTTTTAATATTTCCAGGATAACAGCCTCCATAAGACAACTTGCCCCCATTCCACCATAATAAGAGATTTGACTAATGGAAGCAATAATGGTTATGATACCCAAGCCAAAGTGGTAAGTTATTGCAAATGTATTGAAATGAAAATATATAACACCCTGGTGCTTATAAACAAGAGTCAAAATGTTGGAGAAAAAACAATTTAAAATTCATATCAAACATCAACCTTTAAAATCTGAATGCTCAATTTATACGTGTTACCAACAATGGTTTTGTACAGTACTTTTCACTGCAAAATTAGTATAATGTTTATGGTAGTGTTTCTTCCATTTATGTTGGATAAACTACTTATATTACTTACTTTGTGCGAAGAGGTGGGCAGATAATATTTGATTTACCTCTGTTTACCTTGCTACCCACGAACTCAGGCTATACAAACGATAAAGACCGATACAGACGACCCGTTTTCTTGCCAACAGGCATGCCGTCGTTTAAGAGGTATCTACCTTTCTTACGTATACTCAAATGCAAAATGTTCACTTGACCCATAAGTCTGACGGGGGCCTTCGGTCATCAGCCGTCCGTGTCGGCTCGGCTTTCTTTTCTAGAAATCCCAGCTATATTGACGGCCTTAACCACCAAATCAAAAGGTGGATAATAGACCATAAGAACGATTACCCATTTTGTACACATTCTTTTTGTGGCCTACTACCCCGACTTTTCCCCATAGAGTTATAGAGTATAGTCATTTTATTGTTGACACCATGGAGGAGAAGTTAAGTGAACTTTTGTGGGGGTGTAAGGAGCTTCTTGACATGGCAGGTCAATTTCAATCTTTTGTAGCAAACTGATAAACCTTGCTTTTGACATTCTGAGATAAAGTAAAATCTCACCTCATCATTTGCCTGTCTTTATACAGGGCCAAGAAATCTCCCTCACTCTTTCTTCTCTATATAACTGTTGTACACATATCCTTTTCCCTTTTACGTCAAAATCGCTCTTCCTCCTCCTTTAGTAAAACAGCATTTGCCGCCAAATTTCTGATGCTGAGAGAAATCTCTCCCATGATCTTCAGGTAACAATCTTGAAATAATCAATAAAAACCGCACTCCGGTAAATGGACAGGGAACTTCTCGTATAAATGTACATTTCGACACCATCTACCTGTCTGAAAGAAAACAGGTGGTTTGAATTTGTCTTTACTCGGTAGTTTCTGTAATATGTAAAAATTGTGGTTTCTAAAGTGCACCTCTCGACGTAACCCCTCTTACCAAGAAATGACTACTTCCTCTCTCCCTTACCCTTGGGGCGGAAAGATATGGAGTAGTTATACATGTGGCAAGCTTGCTAACTGTGACCTGATATATATATATATATATATATATATATATATATATATATATATATATATATATATATATATATATATATATATATATATATATATATATATATATATATATATATATATATATATATATATATATATATGTATATGTATACTATTTTACGAAGCTGGTCTAGTGTAGAGTGAATATTTTATTCATGTATTTCATTTGGTCATTTAAAAGATGTACAGCCAGCTCGTAAGGTAAGCTTTTCTCATGAAGGTTTAACCCTGGATAGGTACGGTGGGTCGTACGCGACCCCGAGCGTCAAAAAAAAAAAAAAGAGGTTTTTCTCACGTGACTCACCCCTGTGACTGAATTTGTGGGTGATCGACCTGCAGGAGGTGTCTCCCCTACACGCTCTAGTAGTGTCCAGATGTGCATTGCTGTAGCTGTACTCCTTCCCCGATTTCTGAGACGCGTCGGGGTCGAGCACGACCGAGTTTACCCTTCTAAGGTAATTTGCATAATTATCAAAGTTATTACGTATTATGAAATTGTCGTAGAATGGTGCAACTTGTATAGGTTATCAGTTGTGGAAAGTCTTGGTGGATTGTTTGGCTACCATGTGCATGATTTTTTTTTAGTTAAAATGTCGTTCATCACCACGAGGACCATTTTACCGCGAGTGCCCCTTTTTCATTTTTTTTCATTTTTTTTGCCAAGTCATTTTTCCGTAAGATATTGCCAAATAGTGTCGTAAAACTTTTGCTTGTTTAGTGTTGGAAAGTGTGTCTAGATGATCTGGCTACCCATGCGTGACTTTGTTTTTGTCAGATACGACGTAGTTATTGGTATATTGGGTATTTAACTGCGGTTGCCAATTTCTGTTTTTTTTTCAATATTTGTAAAAATTTTTACGAAGTAAGGAATTGCCGTATATTATTCATTTTTTTTTCATGTTTATGTGTTAGAAAGTGTGCCTTGATGGTTGGGCTAACACGTGCATGTCTTTTTTTTTATCTGAGATGCCGTATATTAGAATGTTGGGCATTTTACCGCGAGTGCCCCTTTTTCATTTT
Organism: Palaemon carinicauda; assembly: GCF_036898095.1. Classification (NCBI taxonomy): domain Eukaryota; kingdom Metazoa; phylum Arthropoda; class Malacostraca; order Decapoda; family Palaemonidae; genus Palaemon; species Palaemon carinicauda. Next base: position 20,372,222 of record NC_090733.1, on the reverse strand, counting down.
TTTTTTCATTTTTTTGCCAAGTCATTTTTCCGTAAGATATTGCCAAATAGTGTCGTAAAACTTTTGCTTTTTTAGTGTTGGAAAGTGTGTCTAGATGATCTGGCTACCCATGCGTGACTTTTTTTTTGTCAGATACGACGTAGTTATTGGTATATTGGGTATTTAACTGCGGTTGCCAATTTCTGTTTTTTTTTTTCAATATTTGTAAAAATTTACTACGTAGTAAGGAATTGCCGTATATTATTGATTTTTTTTTCATGTTTATGTGTTAGAAAGTGTGCCTTGATGGTTGGGCTAACACGTGCATGTCTTTTTTTTTTTTATCTGAGATGCCGTATATTAGAATGTTGGACATTTTTCCGCGAGTGCCCCTTTTTATTTGTTTTGCATTTTTTTGCTTAGTCATGTTACCGTAAGGAATTGGCAAGTAGTGTCGCAAAACTTATATTTTTATAGTGTTGGAAAGGGTTTCTAGATGATCTGGCTACCCATGCCTATTTTCTTTAGCCAGATATGGCGTATATATAAGTATGTGTTCGATTTTCCTGTGATTGCCATTTTTTCGTTTTTTCCCATTTCTTTCAAAATTACTACGTACTAAGGAACTATCACAGAGTAATGATTCATTTATATGTTTATTAGTCGGAAAATGTGCCTTGATGGTTTGCCTAGCACGTGGCTGAAATTTTTTTTTTCTGAAATGCCGTATATTAGAATGGCCATTTTTCCGCGAGTGCCCCTTTTTATTTGTTTTGCATTTTTTTGCTTAGTCATGTTACCGTAAGGAATTGGCAAGTAGTGTCGCAAAACTTATAATTTTATAGTGTTGGAAAGTGTTTCTAGATGATCTGGCTACCCATGCCTTTTTTTTTTTTAGCCAGATATGGCGTATATATAGGTATGTGTTCGATTTTCCTGTGATTGCCATTTTTTCATTTTTTCCCATTTCTTTCAAAATTACTACGTACTAAGGAACTATCACAGAGTAATGATTCATTTAGATGTTTATTTGTCGGAAAATGTGCCTCGATGGTTTGCCTAGCACGTGGCTGAAATTTTTTTTTCTGAAATGCCGTATATTAGAATGTTGGCCATTTTTCCGCGAGTGCCCCTTTTTATTTGTTTTGCATTTTTTTGCTTAGTCATGTTACCGTAAGGAATTGGCAAGTAGTGTCGCAAAACTTATATTTTTATAGTGTTGGAAAGTGTTTCTAGATGATCTGGCTACCTATGCCTATCTTTTTTTTAGCCAGATATGGCGTATATATAGGTATGTGTTCGATTTTCCGGTGATTGCCATTTTTTTCGTTTTTTCCCATTTCTTTCAAAATTACTACGTACTAAGGAACTATCACAGAGTAATGATTCCTCTAGATGTTTATTTGTCGGAAAATTTTGTTTACTTTTTTTTTGATTGAATATCATCAAATTTTATTAGCTAAAATATTATATTGTTTCACATTTTTGTTTTTTTTTTTCGATTTTATTTCCCTTCAAAAAAATTTTTTTGGGTCAGAATTTTAATTTTATAGTCGTAAAATAATCGACAATTATCCAGCAACTCACCATACAATTTTTATGCATATCCAATAATAATTAGATTAGTAAATAACACCTTGAAATTGACATACCCTTCCTACATTTCAAGTGGCAGATTAGGGAGTCTGAGTCAGTGTGGTTGGCGGCCATTTTGTGGACATATCCGAAGCGTAAGTTGCCCTATCTATATATATTCTTGTTCCCTATAGAATTTGTGATATTTTGGTATATTTTTACCTGCATAAATATCATATTATATATTAAATATATGTATTTTTTTTACGAAATTTCTAAGTACTCAAAAAATTACCTTTAGATATGGCCCCTGATATAAATGTAATTTACAAAATAATGAAGATTTTTTTTACCTATTTCTATTTTAGGATAACATATGTTTATTCCCTAAAAAAAATTAGCCACTTCCTATTTCATTTGGGTACCCAAAAAAATTCATGAAATTTGGACAAATTTTTTTGGCCAAAAAAAGTTACCCTTTTTTTCTCATTTCAGATCTTCACCTCCATGGGTCTGACTTCATCCAAAATACATCAAGATGTGTCCTAAACATTCAAGAATCAATTCCTAAAAGGATTTGTGTATATATGTATAAACTTTTTTTTTATGAATTTTTATGTCAGGTCTTTTTTTCTACTTAATTTTTTAAAATATTTATAATAAATAGTTTTTCTGCAGATGAGTAGTATTTGTCTTTACAGTTGTTTTAAGCCTTCATTGAAGTTTTTTTTTGGCAAAAGAAAAAAAGAGGTTACTGCAAAAACTGATTTTTCAAGTATACCCTTAAAGGGGTGTCCGAGGAGCGTACCTATCCAGGGTTAAGTAATTGTATGTAAATAGCTTAAGACTTTCGTCATTCATTTTGTTGTGTTTTTCATTCAAGTCCGTATATATAAATTTACGTTATTTTTAAGGATAATCTTTTTATTTCATGTACTTTTTTACGAAGTCTTATGCAACCTAGATTAAGTATGCTGTATGAACCATAAGAGGTATAAATGAGGGCATATGTAATTTTTTTATGTTTGGATGAGTATTGTGTCATGTTTGAGAGAAATTACGTAATTCTTGTATTTTCCACGTATTTGGAATATTTTTGAAAACCAAAGAGTTAGTTTTATCGTTTTTTTTAATGTTATGAGGAAGAAGCTGTGCGGAGTTAGTCGAGAGAGGTATGCCTTACGAGGGAGGTTAGATTTCCTTTTCGATAGATACAGTTGGTAACTGTGGCGCCACGGAGCCTGCCCCCAAACCACAAGAATAATCTATTTAGAATAATGTAAATGCTTTTAAGTCAATATATTTACACTCCAGGGATGCATAGCAGCAGAAGAGATGCAGCCTATCCCAGTGAAAGAACTAAATTCTTCTCTCTCTCGAGTACAGCGAGTGTGTCTTCTCCAAAGTGAATAAGTTTATAGCCAGCATATATCACATGTTGTGTTAAAACGTTACTGATTCTTTCAAAGTGATTTAAAATTTATTGTGTAATTGTACGTGCTGGTATTATATAAATCTTGTTAACTGGTCCTGTGAAATTAGTGTGAAAGCACAAATTTCATATTTATTATTATCTGGTCGGAAACTTTATGTGAGCTAAAACCGTTCACGTTTATCAGTTACTTTTATGTAAATTTCAATAAGATTTTAATCATAAGTGCTAAGAGTTAACTATTGTCACTAATCATCAAGATTAGATATTTTATAAATTAATTTCCAGTGAAACGAGTGATCATATAATTTTCTGAGTGAAATTTTTTCTTGTCTTAGTCTAAGTAATGTTCGGATTTAATATTTCAAGTGATTTATCTCTGGTGTGAATACTTTCAATGTTGTATTATTTCAATCACCAGTATATCTTACAGAGCTCTCCTATTCCTGTTAAGGAATTGAAGTAAAAGGTTGTGATGAACCGTTCTAAATAATGATTACCCAGTTTGTTTCGAGTGTACGTAAGAGACCTTTGGATAATCAGTATTTTCATGTATTGCATTTTGGGTCGGGTATTAATTTTTTTAGGAATAAGAAAATCACGAAACAAAACAAACTGGTGACTTTGGAACTCGGAAGGTTATGTAACTTGCCAGCCGCAATATATAATATATACTTCTGATGCTCAGAGACAGGACCAAATGTATATATATATAAATATATATATATATATATATATATATATATATATATATATATATATATATATATATATATATATACTATTATGTGACGAACCACTGTGCAAACAATTACCCCTTTACAATGGGCGGTAGTTCACCTCACACAACAAAATAGAAGTCATATGGGTAGACTTCCAAATTCACTTGTTTCTTATTACGAGTGTATAAGATTGTTGATTATGATCAAATGTATCTTCTTAAAGCTGGTTGCAGACAATCGAAGCAACAATAGCAGGATAATTGGAGGACAGGAACAATAAACTATGTTATAAACAAAACTTTAATCTTACGTCAAACAAAATAATGAAAAATCTCTTCAAAATAACAATAATAAGCAATGCAAAGTGAATGGGTGAGTAAGGTAGATGAATCTCGTGGTGAGAACAATGTATTCTAACAAAATCAATTAATTTGGGGTTACCTTATAACATGTAAGGTAAGAAAACAAGGATGATTTACAGCAGGAAGGTGAGTGTAAACAAAAGATAATGAGAAGAATGGAATGAAGATGGCGCTGAAATAAGGTGATGTATTTACAAAGAAAATGGAAAAATAAACATTAGACAAATCAGATATGTTAGCATATGTACAACATATGGGGATATCACAGTCCCCCCCTTGCTTTTGTTTTTTTCCATTTCCCGAGGATCAACCGAGGTTATCCTTGATAATGAGTGTGCCACAATATTTTCTCGTCCTGATATGGCGATTACTTGGATATTATGTGCAGATAGTATGTATGACCATCTTAAAAGTTTAGGGTTGAGAGTAGTGGACCTATGGAGATGCGACAGAGGAGAGTGGTCGCTGTAGATGTAGATCGTGTCTTGTCCATCAACATAAATCTCGTATCTCTGGATGGTAGCTACGATGGCAAATAGTTCTTTCTCCACAGTGGGTCAATTTAGTTGGGAACCCATAAATCGTCCACTGGAATAAGAGACTGGTAACAGATCAGCTAGTGGGGGCAGGTTTCCTGTTATGGCAGTTATTGGAGCAGGATGCTGTAATAAAATGCCCCCATATCCAAGATCACTAGCGTCTGTTTGGAGATAGAATGGTTTGGTGAGGTTAGGTGCCATTAATATAGGAGGAGATGACAAGTAAGTTTTTAGCTGGTTAAATATTTGATCATGTTGTTGGCTCCAAGAAAAATTTACTTTTGAAGAAGTTAAAGCAAATAGTGGTCCTGTGAATGGTGAGAAATTTGGACTGAACTTGAGTAATATCCTACCATACCTAGAAATCTTTTTAATTCCTGTTTGGTAGTTGGAACAGGATAAGAAGTTATGGCACTAATATTTGCATCATGGGGTAATACTTTACCACTGCCAACTCGATGACCAAGGTAAGATACCTGACCTTTGCAAAAATTACTTTTTGCTAAGTTGATTGTTAATCCATGTTGTTTCAACCTTGAGAAAACTTCTTTTATCTTTTGAATATGGTTTATCCATGTGTCAGAGGCAATAATGATGTCATCTAAATATACAAATACTTTTTCCAAGTCCTGTAAAATTAAAGACATTACTCTTTGGAAGGTGGCAGGTGCGTTGGCTAATCCGAATGGCATTACGTTATAACTAAATAAGCCAAATGGAGTGATAAATGAAGAAATTTCCTTTGCCGTTTCTGTCAATTTAATTTGGTAATAACCCTTCAACAAATCTATTTGGGTTAAGTAGGTCGAATTACTTACTTGGTCAATGATATCTTATATTCTTGGTAGAGGATACGAATCTTTAATTGTTAAATTATTAATTTTCCTGTAATCGGTACAAAGACGAAATTTACCATTTTTCTTTCCTACTAGGAGACATGGGGAAGCCCATGGTGACGCACTGGGTTCTGCCAATCCTTCTCTTATCAAGTAGTTCACTTCTTCTTTCATGATACCCAATTTCTTCTGTGATGTTCGATAGAAAGCTTGTTTAATGGGTGCAGCACCTGGTTGTAGTTTGATGTCATGATCTAGAATGGTGCATCTGCCTGGTTTATCTGAAGTTATACTAGGAAATTCATGGAATAAAGCTACTAAAGATTTACATTTTGATGCATATAAGGGTTGTAGATAGTCTGATAAGTTTTCCAAGATCTTTGAGTTTTGAGAATCCTGCCAAGATGCAGTTATTGGATCATCTGTAAATTGATCCATAGGACAATCTATGTATGGTATGGAACTAGTAATCATTACAGTTTTACTTTCAGCTGTTGAGGGAGACAAATAGGCCTTTCAGAGGTTTATGTGGACTAATTGAGTAGACTTACGCTTATCTGGAGTGGCGATTATATAGCTGGTTGGCGAGATACGTTGAGTGATGGTATAAGGTCCCTGGTATTTCTCTCGTAGGGGAGAGCCTGCAATCGGATGGTATAGCAGCACTGCATCTCCTACTTTGAAACTTCTGGTTTTAGCCTTTTTATCATAGTTAATCTTCATCTTCTCTTGAGCTGTTATCAAGTTAGTTTTGGCAATGGAGTGAAGATCTGAAAGTTTCCTGTTGAGTTCTGAAATATATTGAGAAATAGGTACCTCATTATCTCCCAACTTCAGGATGCGTTCTTTGACTGAACTGAGGATAGTTCGTGGCCGTCGACCGAAGAGTAGTTCAAAAGGTGACATACCAGTAGACTGATTTCGAACTCCTCGTATGATGTACATGATCAGTTCCAAATCGCAATCCCACTCGTTACCTGAACTATGGATGTATTTCCGGAGAAGATTTTTAATGGTCTGGTGAGTGCGTTCTAATGCTCCATTGGTCTGTGGATGGTAAGCTGAGGATGAGACTTGGGTTATATGGTAATCTTTCATAGCTGTTTTAAAAGCATGACTCATGAAATTGGTTCCTTGATCACATTGTAGTTCAGTTGGAAATCCTACAACAGTAAATATGGACACTAGTGACTTTAGGATGTTCTTGGCTGAAATGTTTCTTAAAGGTACTGCAAATGGATAACGGGTAGTTTGGCATAAGGCCGTAAGCAAGTATTCATGTCCCCTTTTTGTCTTAGGCAAAGGGCCTACACAATCTACTATGATCTTACTGAAAGGTTCTTTAGGCACAAGTATAGGTTTTAATGGTGCAACTGGTACTTTCACATTAGGACTACTTACTTTTTGACATGTTGTACATGTTTTTACGTACTCTTTAATGTCATTCTTCATGTTTGGCCAATAAAAGTCTTGACTGATGCGTTCATATGTTTTAGTGATACCAAGATGAGAGTCAGCAGAGTGAGACAATTCTAGGATCAGAGGTCTTATATCCTTAGGAACAACTACCTGGAATAGATCCTTCCAGGTTTCTAGATGACTGTTCTTGCTGGACCTGAATTTTCTCATTAGTACATCATTATTAATATAAAAATAAGAACACTTGTTGGTATCCTTTGGTTTCACTTGGTTGAAACACTGCTGTAGAGTGACATCTTTCCTTTGTTGATAGCTAAAGGAATCAGGCTGGATCTTATATGTACTCATCAACTCGTTGAAATCCATAGGTTCAGAGACTGGCAACGGGTTTGATGATGATTCAGTAGGGGTGTCCTTTTTACTGCTTCGTGTCACTGCTAAGCATTCCTCCTGTACAACATCACCTGGAGATACTGCTATTAAGTTTGTTAAGACAACAGAGTTAGCTATGTCATTACCCAGGATTACATCTACATTCTTGCATGGTAACAGTTCTGGATTTACAGCTACTTCAGTAGTTCCAGAGAAATAAGGACAATGAAGGTTTACATTAATGAGAGGCAACATAGACTTACTGGTTAGGTCATTAACTGCAACATACCTGTGAATTTCACCTTTAGATTGTATTACTTTAGGAGAGACGATCGTTTGAGAGGATCCAGTGTCTCTGAGTATGGTTACAGGTTTACCATTTATTTTGCCTGAGCAAGTGAAGGGTGCAAACGCTTGGGACTCGTGTCATGCACAATGGAAGGTCTTTTTCTTCTCCACCTTAGGTTTTGGTTCCTGTTTAGGCAGATTCATTTGCTTAGGAGAAAATTGAGGGGGATTAGGTTTTCTCTTTAAGTATGAAGCTGCACAATGTGGATCAGGACATTCTGAAATATGATGTCCTTCTTGTTTGCAGTATGTACAAGTTTCCTTAGGTCTAGTTTCTCTATATGGGGTTTTACCTACTTTATGATATGTTAGCATATGTACAACATATGGGGATATCACAATATATATATATATATATATATATATATATATATATATATATATATATATATATATATATATATATATATATATATATATATATATATATATATATATATATATATTGTACCAACCGTGTGTCACACAATTGTACATAATTATTTTGTATATATTATGGTTGTATCTGCGCTCTTCCCTCGCACTAAAAAGAACCTGAATGATCATGTCTCCGTTTTGCTCAGTAACATTATCTGTCTCTCGAACAGGTCATGTCCTGTTGCCTTGAGATTTTGTATATAAAGAAGAGTGTTCCTTGATAAATAACTCAGTCGTTTCCAATCTGCCTTGAGTTCACATCCTCTCTCGGCCCGTCACATTGGTGACCCCGGAAGTCGACTCGCTCCCACCGCCTTCCACCCCCACCCCCTCGCCCCTTCATCGTTAGTACTATGGCGGATTCTACGGCAGTTGGTGCTGCGGCCGCTCCATTCAAACTTTCATCGTTTGCCAGCAGAGAGGCGTTTGCTTGGTTTCAGCGCGCAGAAGTCCAGTTTCGTATCAGGGGCGTGACTCGCTCAACCACCAAAGCGGATTATGTTCTCGCGGCGATACCCGAGGACACCTTACCAGAAATATCCGACTGGCTTTGTGAACAAGGAGACACCCCAATAGCGTATGACGACCTCAAATCATACCTTCTGCAGCAGTACTCGCCGTCGCCAGCCGCCCGTATAGCAAAGCTTTTTCAGCTCTCGCAACAACCGTTGGGGGACCAAAGGGCTTCGCTTGACCTCAGGGAAATGACCAGTATCACTCGCCTTCAACCTGCCGCAGACGGCTCTCCTCGTGAGGTGAACCTACTCCGTGCCCTTTGGATACGCCGTTTACCTGAACCTGTGCGCGCTGCCATACCCGATGTCGATAGTTTACCCATAAAGGACTTGATGACGAAAGCCGACGCCCTTATGGACAGCCACTTCAAGACCTCCATCAACGCCTCCACCCCTGACGACGAGGATGCCTATTCAACGTCAACCGAAGCTGACACGAATGCCGTAGGACATACACGCCTACCCTGTGACGTGCCGAAGCGGCGACAAAGCCGCCCACCACCCAACAATCGCTCGCGCCCCATTGAACGACTTCTACAGCCACTTACTACCTCCCATCCTCCGCAGTTTTGCTACTACCACTTCAGATTCGGGGCAACCGCGAAGAAATGTGCCAAAGATTGTCAGTGGCCAAAAAACGTGTAAGTAGGCCATCGCTTGTGGCGGTGGCCTCCCATGCTTCTAACCTTTTCTTTTTACAGGATGCAGGAACGGGCGTGCGATTTTCGGTAGACACGGGTGCTTGTCGTTCTCTTTTGCCAAGGAAAGTCTTCAAGGCACAACGTAGTCTGTCTACATCTGCCGACGTCCGCTTGGTAGCTGCCAACGGATCTGCGATACCCACCTACGGTTACGAGAGCCTCACATTATCGTTCGGAAACGGTAAATTCAATTGGAAGTTTCTCGTTGCTGACGTCACAATGCCAATCCTCGGTGCGGATTTCCTCTCTCATTTCTACCTTCTGGTCGATGTCGCCCACCCACGATTGGTCAACGCAGACTCGTACTTGTCGACACCTCTTCAACCCGCCCCCTCTAACCTCGCTCTCCACATCAGCGCACCCACGGATGCCTACGCCCACCTCCTCACGTCGTACCCGGAAGTTTTCCGTCCAGAACTTCGCCAAACGCCCACGGTTCCTGCCAAGCACGGTATTTATCACCATATCAAGACGACGGGACCCCCAGTCTTCGCAAAGTTCAGACGTCTGGCATCGGAACGATTGGCAGCCGCCAAACAGACGTTCGCCGAAATAGAGAAAATGGGCCTTTGCCAAAAGGCCTCCAGCCCATGGTCGTTCACCCTTACACATCGTTCTGAAGGAAGACAGATCCCTCCGTCCGTGCGGGGATTACAGGCGCCTGAACATGCAAACAGAACCGGATCACTACCCCCTCCCAAACATTGCCAATGTAACCTCCTACTTGCACAAAGCAAAGGCTTTCTCTACGCTCGACCTCCTGAAGGGGTATTATCAGGTGCCTATGAACCCAAGACCGCCATCACCACTCCGTTTGGCACATACACCTTCAATTACTCCTGTTTTGGCCTTCGTAATGCTGGGGCAACGTTTCAACGTCTCATGGATGGCATCTTAGGGGACCTCCCTTTCTGTGTATGTTATGTGGATGACATACTTGTGTTCTCCTCCTCAAAAGAGGAACACCTCCGTCACCTGCGCATCGTGCTCGACCGCCTGCAACAAAACGGCCTTGTAGTCCGGTACGACAAGTGTACCTTTGGCGCCAACGAAGTGTTGTTCATAGGGCACCGTATCACTCCTGAAGGAGTCCAACCCCTCCCTGAGAAGGGAGCAGCCATTCAGAATTTCCCCACGCCCTCGACCGTCAAAGCTCTGCAGGAATTCTTGGGCATGATCAACTATTATCACCGTTTTCTGCCAGCCATTGCCGCCACTCTTGCTCCCCTCTACGCCTCCCTCAAGGGCAAGCCAAAGGACCTGAAGAGGGGTCCCCTTCAAGAAGCAGCCTTCTGCAATGCAAAGAAGGCCCTATCAATTGCTGCAACTCTCACTTTTCCTATCCCACATGCCCCTCTCCTTCTCTCCACCGATGCCAGCGACATCGCTATTGGTGCAGTACTCGAGCAGGTGGTCAAAGGCTCGCCCCGCCCATTGGCCTTCTTCAGCAGAAAACTGTCCAAGGCAGAATCGGGTTATTCTACCTTCGATCGAGAATTGCTGGCGATGCACTTGGCTGTCCGTCACTTTCGCCATTTCTTAGAAGGTACGCCCTTCGTCATTCGTACAGACCACATGCCTCTGGTGCACGCCTTCACTCCACAGTCTGACGCCTGGTCCGCCCGTCAACGCCGACATTTCTCCGCCGTGGTTGAATACAATTGCACCCTCCAATACGTCCCTGGGAAAATGAATCCCGTTGCCGATGCCCTGTCAAGAAACACGTTGGCTGCCGTTCAACTGGGATTGGATCACAACGCCCTGGCTGAAGCCCAACGACAGGATCCAGAGTATCAAGCTTGCAGGACATCCTGCACGTCCCTCCGTTGGGAGGATTTTCCCCTCGAAGACTCCAACACCACCCTACTCTGTGACGTCAGTACTGGTAGACCACGACCTTGGATTCCTGCTCCCATGCGCGACAGGTGTTTGATTTCATCCACGGCCTTTCACATCCCTCGTGCCGTTCTACTGCACAGCTGCTGAAGGCAAAGTTCATTTGGCACGGCAGTTCTAAGGATGCTAAGGATTGGGTCTGTGCCTGTACTTCTTGCCAAACTTCCAAAGTACATCGACACACGGATTCAGGAGTGGGCACCTTTCCTCAACCTCAGCGTCGTTTCGCACACATTCACGTCGACATTGTAGGCCCCCTACCTACATCACAAGGACATCGTTACCTGTTTACCGTCATCGACCGCTCCACTCGTTGGCCTGAAGCCATTCCCATGGAAACTGCAACGTCCGCCTCATGTACATCTGCCTTACTCTCTGGATGGATTTCAAGATTCGGTATCCCTGAGCATATTACTTCTGACAGGGGAACAACTTTCACCTCTCAATTATGGACGTCATTAGCGAATCTCCTGGGCATCACCCTACATCAGACAACGGCCTACAACCCTGCTGCCAATGGAATGGTTGAACGTTTTCATCGCACCCTCAAAGCAGCTTTGATGTCCCGCTGCAAGGATTGCAACTGGTTTACTCAGCTTCCCTGGGTCCTCCTTGGACTAAGGACCACTCCTAAAGACGCCCTTGACGTCTCGGCAGCCGAAATGGTGTATGGCGACCCGTTGGTAGTCCCTGCCGAATTTTTCCCTTCTACTACCTCCTCCGACGATCTCCAGCGCATATGTCACGTCGTGGGAAAATTTACTCCGTGCCGCCAGACTTACAAGCCCCCAGCGAAGCATCACATACCAACGGACTTGCACTCTGCAACGCACGTCTTCCTGCGCAACGACACCAGCAAGCCACCACTAACGCCCCCTTACATGGGCCCTTTCCTTGTGATCCGACACAGTCCGAAAGCATTCCCCCTAAACATTCGGGGCAAAGAAGACTAGGTCTCCATTGATCGTCTAAAACCTGCTTATCTTCTGCCAGATGACCCGCCTACAGTTCGCCTCTCTAGATCAGGGCGCCCTATTTAACATGTACAGTATGTCATTTTTAGGGGGGGAGCCATGTACCAACCGTGTGTCACTAATTGTACATAATCATTTTGTATATATTATGGTTGTATCTGCGCTCTTCCCTCGCACTAAAAAGAACCTGAATGATCATGTCTCTGTTTTGCTCAGTAACATTATCTGTCTCTCGAACAGGTCATGTCCTGTTGCCTTGAGATTTTGTATATAAAGAAGAGTGTTCCTTAATAAATAACTCAGTCGTTTCCAATCTGCCTTGAGTTCACATCCTCTCTCGGCCCGTCACAATATATATATATATATATATATATACATATATATATATGCATATATATATATATATATATTTGCATATATATACGTATATATATATATATATATATATTTGCATATATATACGTATATATATATATATATATATGTATTCGTACACGCACACACAAATATATATATATATATATATATATGTGTGTGTGTGTATGTTCTATTATATTCGTCTTACTAGATATGCAGTTAATTCTAATAGTCAGGTGTTCTCCATCAGGAGGCCTAATACTGTACAGTACTCTGAAGTTTTATTCTAGCTATGACCAAGTGATGGAAGGATCTCCCTAATCGGAAAGTTGAATCAGTAGAACTTCAAAAGTTCAAATTTGCACAAAATGTTTTTTTATGTTGAAGAGGCTGACATGAGTCCTTTTATAGTACATATATGAAATGTCATTTTTTTTTTTTTTTTTTTGGTTTATTACTACCTATATCGTTTATTCAATTCCTTATTTCCTTTCTTCACTGGGTTATTTTTCCCTGTTGGAGCCCTTGGGCTTATAGCATCTTCCTTTTCCATCTATAGTTGTAGGTTAGCTGATAATATATATATATATATATATATATATTTATATACATATATATATATATATATATATATATGTATATATATATATATATATATATATTTATATACATATATATATATATATATATATATACTCCAATGCTGTATAGGAATCCCTTACTTTTGGTCAGGAAGTTCGTATGATTGGCCTTGATTTTAGTGCTGCCTTTGACCTTGTTAATCATGAGGACCTTGTTTTCAAATTCAAACACTTAGTAGTGGGTGGGTGGTTTCTTAGCATCATTATTGCATTTTTGAGTAATATATCGCTAATAGCTATTATTGATAGGCACCAGAGTGAATATTGGAAGGTGATACCTGGTATTCCTTAGGGTAGTCTTCTTGACCCAATACTTTTCATACTATATACACATAACATGTGGTTTGCCCTTGAAAATAAGGTTGTTGCATATGCACATATTTTACTCTATTTGCATCAGTTTCATATCCTGAATATAGATGAGGAGTTGATGAATCTCTTAACAGATATTTAGCTAAAATTAGTGCATGGTGATAATTATTTGGTAAGAAGGTGAATCCTACCAAAATCAAAGTATGATTGTAAGTAGTTCAGGTCGTCCTTCAACAACCGGATCTCAGCATTGATAATGTTTCTTTAAACTTGTATGACTCTTTTGAAATTTTAGATGTGATTCTAGATGGTAATTTTACTTTGGCGAAACACATTAGGTCTGTGTCTTCTTCAATTGCACCAAAAATTGGCTTATTGAGAATGTCTTTTAAGATTTTTGGTGATCTATCTATCCTGAAAAAAAAAGTGTTTTTATTCTTTCATTTTACCTTGTTTTCAGTATTTTTCTCATGTGTAGTCTTCAGCTGATGATTTTCCTCTTAATTTGTTGGACAGGAACTTACGGTCTATTAAATTTTTTATTCCTGATCTAGATATCAATCTAAGGCTTCGTTGTTTAATTAGTTCATTATGCATGTTGCAGAAGACTTTATATTTCTGAACATCCTTTATATTCAGATCTTCCTGGAGAGTTCCATCTTGTTTGTAATAATAGGTATGCAGTTAATGCTAATAGTCAGGTGTTCTCCATTAAGAGGCCCAAAACTACGCAGTGCTCTAGAAGTTTTATTACAGCTGTGACCAAGTGGTGGAATGATCTCCCTAATCGGATAGTTGAATCAGTAGAACTTCAAAAGTTCAAATTTGCAGAAAATGTTTTTATGTTGAACAGTCTGACATGAGTTCTATTATAGTTCAAATATGAAATATCTGTTTTAATTTCATTTCTTTTTAAATATTCTTTTAATTGTTTATTACTACTTATGTCGTTTATCTAATTCCTAATTTCTTTTCCTCACTGGTCTATTTTTTCCTGCTGGAGCCCTTGTGCTTATAGCATCTTCCTTTTCCAATAGGGTTGTAGGTTAGCGGAAAATGTAAACATATATATATATATATATATATATATCCCGTCTTTATAAAAAAAAAACATGGGAAATATACCATTTGGGTCATCACCTCCTTAAGCATCAAAGTCCATCAAGAGAGCTTTAATTTCACGGTATCGAAAAGCTAAACTAAATTTAGTTAGTTTGACCTAAAAAAAAAACAAGAATTTGAAAAAATTCGAGTTTTTCATTGCACTGGTTACTGTCAAACATATCTGCCAAAGGGGATGTCTTTTCTTTGGACAGTGAGTGACAGAGCTATCTAGTTTAAAGCAAACTATACACACACACACACACACACATATATATATATATATATATATGTATGTATGTATATATTATATATATGGGTATACGTATGTATATAAGTTTTGTATACACGCACACACACACACACACACACATATATATATATATATATATGTGTGTGTGTGTGTGTGTGTGTGTATGTATATATATATATATATATATATGTAAATATATACTGTATATATGAATATATATATATATATATATATACAAATATATAAGTTTATATTTACACACACACACATATATATACATATATATATATATATATATATGTGTGTGTGTGTGTGTGTATGTATATAGATACATATATATATATATATATATATATATATATATATATATATATATGTATATAAATATATATATATATATATATATATACATAGCCAGACACTTCTTTTTTAGACGGGGGAGATGTTGAACTTCTCACTTATAATATTGTTATTGATAGGAAATAATTCTAGCAAATTTTATAAATATATATGTCAATGTAGTATGATTTTTTTTTTGTTTTTAATAAAAATCCTAAAAGAAAAATCTCTATATAATGTTGTACAATAATAATATAATAAATAAATTTGGCAAAGGAGATAATAAAACCCCTGGGCCGGTACCAAACATAACTGGAGAAGATGTAAAGTAACCATTAAGGGGATGATTAGAGCCAAAGCAGCAGAAGATTATGACCTAACAATTCATTTAATCATAGAAGGAGGAGATTTATAGTAGGGAAGCTTGCTGAACATTACACAAAATATCTTCAAAAATGCTTTATGCCTACAGCTTGGAAAACTTTTATCTTATTACTAATTCACAAAAAGGGACACACAAAAGACCTGAAAAATTACCCCCCAGTTAGTTCACTCTCCGTAATATATACAAGATTTACAAAGATCGTATTAGACCGAATCGAAAGATAGTGTAACGAGCCGAGAGGAGGTTGTGACTCAACTCTTCCGGGGTTACCAATGTAACGAGCCGAGAGATGGTTGTGAATCATAGGCAGGATGAAAGCAACTTAGTCACTTTATTACAGAACACTCGCTTTTATATAAATACTCAAAGGCAACAGGAAATTTCCTACTCAACCGACACCACACCGGTTAACAGTTAACGGTGAGAAAAACAGACATGATATTTCAGGTTCTTGTCAGTGCGAGGGGAGAGCGAAGATAAAAGCATAATATATACACAAAATGAAATGTCGTTACTATGTAGGATCGTGTGACACACGGTTGGTTCAATAGTTAGACTTCAACCAACCAAGAGAACAGACAGAATCTAGAAGCGTGTATTTAACTGTCTATAATATCCATCTAATTAACCAGCGAATGGAAAAGTCCACAGAGCATAACAAACCGCTATGTATGGCATTTATAGTCAATGAGAAATATTTTGTCAAAATTTCAGCAGCAATTAAAGCCCTTCTAAGAGAAGGAATAGTTGAACCATTTGTTATAACACTTGAAGATATCTATACAGGAATTACAACAATCCTAAAACTACATAAAGATTGTGAGAAAATCCCGAGTGAGAAAAGAGTTAAACAGGGAGACCTTATCAAACCTAAATTATTCAGTGTGCCTAGAACAATTTTTTTAAGCATTCAGATTAGGAAAAAGTAGGAATCAATATTATTGGGGGATAAAATAGTAATTCAAAATTTGCAGATGGCATATGTATATATATATATATATATATATATATATATATATAAGATTTGAATAGAGAAAGCATGCAGAAATATAGGACTGAAAATTGATATGCGTAAACCAAATAATGTTTAATGAAATGCTGAGAGACAAGTAACGGTTACAGACAAACCTTTAGAGACTGCTGTTATTGAATAAAAGTACATAGGGCGGACCTTAATTGTTTCCCTAGAACATGAGACAGAAATGAAAAGAAAGACAAGCAAAGGCTGTGGAGCATTTGGTAAAGAAAGATTAAATCATGAAAAGCCAAATGCCACTTTCTCAAAAAAAAAATATTCAAATAAATGGTCTTAGAAGTATTTACATATGTATCGTAAATTTGGAGCCTTAATAAAGCCTTAAAACATGAGCTGTTTTTTTTTTTTTTTTTTTTTTTTTTATGTAAAGGGTATGATATCTGTGAAAGTATTTGATTGATTTCTCCCCTTTCCTAGAGATGGGAGTAAAATAGAAATTTCTAATTCATATTTTTTCAGTTTTCTAAAAGTTAAAATAATTAGGAAAGTAAGCGCAATTGTTATTTTTTTTTTTCATTATTTTTTTAAACTAGTCTTCTATTTACTCAGGACAATATTTTTATAGTATCCTGAGATAAGTAGATGACATTGAAAGGACTTCATATTTGGTGTCTGAAAACAAGTAACTTGAGGTTATAGTTATCGAGTCCCACCTTATTCTCTGCCCATTGGGCGTTTCATCATCGAGTGAAGACTTAATATTTATGTTTATATACAATGATAAAATTTATATTATTTGCTTATAATCAATCAATTAAAGTAATTATTTCAGATAATTGGCAATTACGAGCTATCATTAAGTTTACGTGAATTTCAGAAGGCTATATTTTCATTCGGTATTGAGTGTAAAAAAATCAGAACTCTTAAGGAAAATGATTAAGTTTATCATTTCATATCAAATTAGCGTAAACATCTTCCTCCAAGAATATTGTATTTCATAGCAACCTATTTAAATTCTTAATGAACTTCAAGTTTGATACAAACGTTATAAAGAATTTTTCACCCAGAAGGCTTGAGAGGGAGAAAAGCTTTTGTGCAAGTTGTTTTTCTACGTAATGTACCGAGACAGTTCCATTCCAGTGAAGTACCGGGTCCGACATTCTTCTTTTGGCAGTCGTTTACTTCGTTGACATAAACATCTGGTTCAAGCTGCTTTAGACTCTCTCTCTCTCTCTCTCTCTCTCTCTCTCTCTCTCTCTCTCTCTCTCTCTCTCTCTCTCTCTCTCTCATACTTCATTTGCACATATATGTAACGGAATTTTTCGTTCCTACATATGTTTCCGTAATGTTTACTGACGTGATAGCATAGGTGTTTGTTTATTCATCCATTTAGATATATAAATTTACAATAATCTAAGGAATATCATTAATAATTGTAATAATAATAATGATTGTGCTAATAATAATGGGACACTCGGGGACACCGTTCTATCTAATTACTCTTCCTCTTGTTTTGGTAAAGATTTATAGTTTATATAGGAAATATTAATTTTAATGTTACTGGCGCGCTAGAGTTGACTTCTATTTATAAAAGTTGCATATACCGAATGATTTCGGTGAGTGAATTCTTCGAATTTTGTACTGGCCTCTATTGCCAATGTGTGTTTCTGGTATATAATTCAAATTTATAACCGATGCCAAAGGTTATATTTTTTTGCATTTACACTTCGTCAATAATTTACAAATCCTTACGAAGAAGAAAACTATTGATTCAATATAAGAATCGTGATTAGCATTGACAAGCTGATATAACCATTAGCAAAATTAGCATTTTGATTTCAAAACATGTCATGAATTAAGCTAATCCTAGTAGATTGAATTAGAATCATAAATTAGAGCTGCAAGACCATTCAGTGCCGAAGTGCAGCTGTGGGCAGGACCCACCAATTGTACTTACAATTAAAACTTAGATGTTGGATAGCAATAAGGAGCGTGACCCTAAATGTCACTCCGTTGAAGTACGTCGTGTGTCCGGTTAGTCTCCAGTGCTTCATTGGTGTTGGTCCGTTTTGTCTGTTTTATCTCCGGTACTCCTACGTTGTGTACGTTCCTCTCCGACAATTTTGCCAACGTTCATGCAATCTGGTGAGATGTGCCCGGTCCTTAAAGTAAAAATATATAAACCCAATACAGCTAAAGGACGAAGAAACGCTGCAAAACCCCCTTAGTAATACATACGGATCTAAAGTACACCACGTAATGTCACTAACCTCCCCTCCCCTTCTTCCCTATCAAGCTACTTTTACTACAATGGATTCAGAGGGTCTTATCGTATTTTGGCTCATCAAACTTCTCAAGCTTGAATAGTTTACAATGCTAATGGAAAACGGAGCCTTTGAAGAACCAAAGAGCCAAGGAGGACTATATTCTGGTTGGATTGCCGTAAGCCAAGTACAACTGAATGGCTTTAGGTTACCTTTGAAGGCCTATTACCCTGAATGAATATAGTGTGTTTATAGGTATCACGACCAACAAGGTTTCTGGTCACTCGAGGATATAATGAAGGTAAATACGGTTATTATTATTATTATTATTATTATTATTATTATTATTATTATTATTATTATTATTATTATTATTATTATTATTATTATCACAACCCTAGTTGGAAAAGCCGGATGCTATAATCCTAGGGGCTCCAACATGGATAATAGCCCAGTGAAGAAAGAAAAAAAAAGGGAAAAATTAAATATCTTTAGAGAGGAAACATCAAAATAAATATTTTCCTTGTTAACAAAACCAGAGGAAGACAAATAAGATAGAATAGTGTGCCCAAGCGTACCCTCAAGCAAGAGAACTCTAACCCAAGACCGTGGAAGACCATGATGCAGAGGCTTCGGCACTGGCCGAGACGAGAGAACAATGGTTTGACTTTGGAGTATCCCTCTCCTGGAAGAGCTGCTTACCAAGGCTAAAGTCTCTTGTACCCTTACCAAAAGGAAAGTGTCCAATGAACATACACTACAGTACTTAACCCATTGAGAGAAAAATTGTTTGGTGATCCGAGTGTTATCTGGTGTATGAAGACAGATTGATTGATTGATTGATTTGAGGAGGGAGAAGAATATGTAAAGAATAGGCCAAACTATTCGGTGTATGTGTAGGCAAAGTGAAAATGAACCGTAACCAGAGAGAAGGATCCAATGTAGTACTGCCTGGCCAGTCAAAGAATCCCATAACTCTAGCGGTAATATTTTTATCAACATAAAGTATTGTTATGAAGGCTAGACTTTTATTTCCCCGAAGGTTAGATTGACATTTCACTTTTCAGCATCGCCTATAGCTGAAAAGAATAAACCAAACAAGCACACAGATAGATACAGCAATATGGGAGAGATATTTTTGCAAAAATTAAATTGAGGATAAAAAAATAATCTTATCTAATAATACTTCGAAGTAGATGGATTATATACCTATACGCGTATAAATAGGTACAAATAAATAAATATATGGATATATATTCAAGTACAAACAAGTATGAGATGTTTTTCCTAATATATATATATATATATATATATATATATATATATATATATATATATATATATATATATATATATATATATATATATATGGTAACAAATTATATAAAATATAGTCGCTGATTAACTTTGTAAATTTAAGAACCCAATGGAAGGGAAACGCAAATAATTAGGAGAGACAAAACTACGAGATACAGACAATAAACATATTTGTTTATTCTAAAGAATTGTATGCACAGTCCTATTTCGTACTGCAGAGAAGCCACAGTAAGGCCATAAAAAATCCATACCATTTTTCTCTGCATCATCATTTCAACAAACTGTTTACCTGTTTTCATGCGAAGTGAAACGAATCAATTATTAACCCTTAACAGTTTACTGGTCTCCTATGTTAGCAATAACCATCAATTGTGATCGGCTTTTTTTTTTTCTTTAACGTAACCGCTTTCATAAATTTTTTTCTCGGTGTATATAACTATTTCTAGTATGTTATTTCATGGAACAATGTGAAGTAGTCAAATTGTGCAATAGTGGGTTTTGTTTTCCCGAGTGATGAACTCGGATATAATGTTATTCAACGCCATCAACAGAAATGTTATTGATTCCAATTCAATTCATTACTCATTGAGTAGGCTGAAATGAGATTTCTTCAGCCCTTTTTTTCCACAGGTCTTTGTCCGGGCATTTAAATATTATGTATTTTCTTATGTTGAGATAGATATTTTGCTAACAAGGTAGATTATTATCTTAACTAGGGATGATGATATGAATACCTATTTTTTACAGTTTTAATCTATATATATATATATATATATATATATATATATATATATATATATATATATATATATATATATATACACATATATAAATATATATAAATGTGTGTGCATAAATTTATATATATATATATATATATATATATATATATATATATATATATATATATATATATATGTGTGTGTGTGTGTGTGTGTGTGTGTGTGTGTGTATATGAATATATATGCTTGAGTGTATGTGTAATATATATAAAAAAGCAAGTTACTCCTTTGATTACGGAACCACATTTCTTTATAAGAAAAAAAGTGTGACATGGGAAAACGTATTAATGAATAATTTGTACTCTATTCCAATGGTTATAGCGTTGACTCCGATCTCTGATTATCAATTAATTTCTGCCCCCGAATCGAAATGAATTTAGTTAATGGCACCCTGTTCGAAATGGAAATTGTAGTTCTTATCAGGAGAAATAGTTTTTATTTTCAAATATGTGAATATCATTTTCCCGTTAATTCTAATAATGAATAAAGTGATAGTATTTCGCCCTACCTCAAATTTATTCGAATTAGCATTGCATATATGTGCTCAATATTACTCCGTGATTATTGAACCAATGGATATTTTGCGGTTCTATAAAAGGCAATATTCAGCCAAACGATCTGCTTACTGATGTCACGGGATAGCATGTGAGGAAATTTTACCGTATGGCCAGGTGCTGGGACTAGTGAAGCAAATCAACTAAGTCATGGGAAATAATCAAATGGGGTATATAGGGTTAAATTCAAAATTTAAAAAATGTCAAATGCGGGTTTTCGAGGTACAGGTAAACGCCATTTAGCAAGGTGAAGAAAAAAGAATACAGACACGTGTTGCTATGATTTCTTCATTATTTCTTAGGTCAAAAGACAAAGATGTGTTTAGTTAGACAATCATTCTCAAATACGTTATTTTTAGGATTTTCAAAGATATTGAATAAAACGTCGCTGCTATTTCATGTGTATATATATATATATATATATATATATATATATATATATATATATATATATATATATATATATATATATATATATATATATATATATATATATATATATACATATATATATATATATATATATATATATATATATATATATATATATATACTTCTTGTCACGGTCAGGAGGGAGAGGGAGTAGACATACCCCGATGAGAGGGGATTAGCCCGAGACATACACACGAAAACCACCCACTCCCACAAATTGCCGAATCAGGGATTTTGCAATAGTTGTACACCGAGTGTGTGTTTGTATTCTTTCATATATATCTGAATATTCAAACATTTTACACGGCTCTGGTAAACTAATATGAAAATCTTCTAATAGTTTCACTCATAATGCATTTAGATATTGGATGGCCCAAGTTATTCTCTTTTCAAAATCTGTGAAATCAATATTATTTATCAATTTTAGAAAACTCATCTATCATTCTGATTCTTGTCGAATTCACGAATTATTATAAAGTAAAAAAAAAAATCAGGTAACTCCACGCAGCGGTTGAAATTTGATTATTATATAACAACTTGAATTTTATTGTTTTTTTTTATATCTGCTGTGACCAAAGAAAAACTGCATTGGGTAAGCTAAGAACATCATAAAATCTTATCACATGCAGATAAAACTTCTGAATGTACAGATAAAGTATGGTACATACTGTACATACTCTGAGACTGAAACTCTTGAACTTTACTCAATTCTCTGTATTATTATGAAAACTGTAAACATATATATTTATACAGAATATATTTTGAGAAAGAATTTCATCATGCATACAATAAAATCAGCTTCATTTATATTATCATGCCTTTAGAGTTTAGACTGTTAGATGCCAGTGCTAATTTAGCAATATATTCCTTGTGTATATATATACACACACACACACATATATATATATATATATATATATATATATATATATATCATATATATTCATGGTTTTCTTGTGGCAATTGAAAAAGTATTCTTACGTTATCATTGGGTTGTTGTGACCCTAAAAAATCAGAATAATTGGTCAAGATCCTAATTACTTTACCATCTTGTTTTCATTCTCATATTCTGATTATGTCAACAACCTTACTACGTCATCAGAATGTAGTGTAAAGGTATCTAATCATTTTATTGGCTTAGGGAGTTAGTTCTATACCTGAAACAGAAATGCCATGATTGTTACGTTTAATATAGTTTATGTTTGATATCGTCTTTCCCCTCTTTGTCTATATTTGAGGAAAAAATAGTTCAAGATTGTATTTTTGAAACTTTAGGGTTTTTGGATAGTGACTATCAATTATATATAAGGAAATACAGGATTCGTTACCACACGGTCAAACAGCAAAAACTATCAGTTTTTTCAGTATCTATTTTAGTTTTATTTATATTTATATTAGAAAATTTTAGTAACTTCTTTGGAGTATGACACTGATGCATTTGAATTTTGAAAGAATTTAAGCAGTAATTTGATTTTAGTTTCCTGTGATTTTTCTTATTACATTCTTATATTGCAAGCTCAATTTTGCCCACAGTATTAGGATAAATTTTGAACACCTATGAAATAAGCTGTAAAGCTTTTCAGGTCGCGTTTTCAAGTTCTGTATAATTACTGATACTTGAGGTATGTTAACAAGATTGGTTAATTATCACATACCTGGCATCAAAACAAAAATGGTCATTGATGACAACAATTTTAGTAAATGATTATTATATATTCCCTACTTCCCTTGATGTGTAACAAAAGGCTTGAATGCGTTTCCATAAATTACTATTAAGCTTGAAGGGGTGGGGGTGGTGCAATGTGCTTCAATATGGTTATATATACTCGACGTGATTTAAGTCCTTTAGATGCAATTTATACTTATTAAATGGTAAATATCTACTTTGGCGGATCTAACGTTAATATCCAAGGAGAATCTGATTCTCCTTAGTTCATATCACTCCATATCTCTAAGCAGCTTATATTTTCTCATGGAAATTCCTTCGGAATAGTAAGGTTGGTATCCTGTCTCTTCTGTAGTTATTTTCACTCTTCATCCACGCCCTTCAGGGGCGGTGTCCCTGGAGGTCATGTAGGGGGTTCTTTGGACTTGTATGTTGGGTCCTTTGGCTTACTGTACACATCATAGCAGTTCATATTGATCCTAATTTCCTTACAGGGTGGAAATTTATCACTCATGCTTTAGCTAGTTTGATGGTCTAGTAAATTTGCCCAATTTTTCGAGTAAATTAAGCTTTCTAAAATAGACTCAATGGTTTTTAAAATAGATTAGCCTTTAAGAAAGTTTAGTAATTAGTTTGTTGTCTAAATTACTAATTTGTGAAAAAAAAAACTAGAAATAAATCTTAGGGCTCTTCTGTTTTAGTAGATGCCAGAGAACTTCAAATAATTCATGCATTCTATTTTACTATATCAGGATAGCCAAGTTGATAGTGGCAGCGAAATCTTTAGCGTTGACAGGCATTTTATCCATCTTTTTAAGTTAAGTTATGTAGTAGATTTGTATGCAAAGAAAGTCGTACCTGAGATTTTTTGTGTACAAAGAAGAGTACGTGTTAGAGGCAAAGAAGGCTCTGTTACTGATTTTTTTGGATCATAACATTGGCATAATTGCTTGGAGTAAATAAAAAAAAACCTATAGAAGCAGGACCAGGTCCTTGAAATGTTCCTAAGTTATAACTAAAAGTTTTGCCGGAGTGCATGCTGGTGTAGAAGTTTCGGACTACCTACTTTAGGTTCTAACCTAACTTACAAAGAGGTGTACTTGGCACTCATTTATTGTTGCTAATTTTATGAATAACGTTAAATATACTCTAAACTTACTCATTACATTCAGTCGTCTTACTAAAATTATTTTAACGTAATTTACAGCCTATAGGGGCAATTTTTTTTCGTATTGGTCGGGCAAACATTTTAGCTAAATTAGTATAGGTCCCTGGCAGTGATTATATACAGTATCTTCATTTCTTCATGTGTTTGTTTTCTTTTGAAAAGTACCACTCAGAGTAACGGTTGAAGGAGTGATAACTTTTTATTGCTTTTTAGTTAGTCTTTTGTTATAGATTAATTGTTAATATTTTACGTTTAAATTCTTTTAGAAGACTCAGCGTAGTTAGAAATTTTTTTCTGATTTAAATTCTCATAATTACAGTTTTAAGTCATACATATTATTTTCAATTAATAAGATTTATTTTCAGTAAGAAGGATGGATTATCCCTATATTATATCAATTGTTTAAACATTTATTTTTTCTATTACGGAATCGCATTGGTTTAATGTAATTGTACTAGTTTTACTCAATATCTGGTTCCCTAGACTTTTTAAAATGTTACATTTTCGGAATATTACATTTCTTAATATTTGCGTAATATAAGTAGTCAAACTTGAACAGCTATAAGTCTGATCACAAACTTAAGTTGTTGATAACATGTAACTATTATTCGTGGAGTTGTATATGAAACCAGAATTTGGGACAGAGAATGTTTCAAGTTACTTTTCTATGGTTACATGATTGCCAAACCAAAGAATGATGAAGAAACAAGGCACCAGTAAACGTGCAGAATTTAAAAGAATTGTGGAGCTACGTTAGTAAAATAGAACGACGCCTATAGACCTTATCAAATTGTCCCCAGATGCTTTGGATGTTCCGGATTTTAAACAAATGTATCGCAGAAGTGAGCTTTAGACCAAGTTTTTGTTGATTGAAACCAAACATGGTCAATATAGTATGATTTGATGTGTACAACCTTTAATTTCCTTTCCCATAAAAAGCCTATACGCTGGAAATTTTCTAATAGTTTAGTTTAGTTGTAAAATTTCAAATTTAGTATTTCATTTTCGTTCCTAAGCTCTGAAGTGACCATTAAATAGATGATGAAATTTAAAAGATCCTTAGTAAATGGAAAAATATAGCATTGTATAGTGATTTGGGCTATATGTATATAGGACATATTCTTTATTAACCAATAATTTATAAGAATAAAAAGGAGACAGTTTTGAAATCTATTACTTTTAATTATTCATAACATGAAATTATGTTATAGATCTTGTCTTAGTGTTCGAGTTAATAAAAAAAAAATTCTTGAAATACTAAAGTCGTAGTAGTAAGTTTCCTTAAAGAATTATTCTTGCAAGATAAGTCATTAATTGCAGATGTGATTCAACAAAGAATTGATTAAATATTCCTTTCAGAGTCTTTGTGATATTTTCTTACTGAAGTTTTTAAGTAAAAATCAACGCCAAGCTTGAAAGGGGGATTTGTGGCTTACATGGAACCTTTTATTGCTGATCCTGATACAACAGTCCATACAAAACTTAAATTCTCATGATGCCACTCTGTCATACTGGGACATTCTTATGGGCAACGAGGATACAAGAGAACTTCAAATCATTAATTTCTTCATTCATTTTCATGAGGAAATTTCAATATGGTTGCCTCCTAAATCACTGAAACCCTTTTTTACCTATGGCTTAGCCAAGAATTACATAATCTTATTTTGTTGCCTAGTCATATATTACTGCATAAGGATCGGGATATCCGTTAGAACACTTCAATATGCTCTTTCTCTCTACCCTGAAGCAAAAATCCAAAGGTTCCTGATTTCTACAATACCAAATATGATATTTTTAGAACTAGTAAAGTTTGATGGCTACATAGGGTTTAAACAAACAGATGGGATTGTGTTCTATTTACACACTCAATGCATTAAGCTAACCGACAAACAAGCGTATTTACATATTGTCATTAGCACACTATATCATATAAACAATAACGGAATCAGATGTCGAAATAAATCAGCATACTATCATCGACACTTTATGTGGTATTTTATGGACGGGGAAATATATAATTATATCGAAATACCAGCATCGAAATTTCATTGTGTGTAATTAGGACAGAAACATTATATACAAACATATCATCATATTATCAACACTTTATGTGGTGGTAGCCTGTTGAAAACCTCCCTGCCTGTTGATCTAGCTCGATAGTTTCTTGTAGTGTCTGTAAACTCACCGTCCTTGTGAGCTGAGGAAGGTGGGTCTTGGGAAGCCTACATGTCTACCAGATATGTCTTCAGCACCCATTGTTTGGCCCTGCCTGGTCCCAGCTGCCTGGTCCCAGCTTGAGTGTAGAGGGCTCTTAGGCCTTGAGCACTGATATGTATATATGGTTAGGAGTCTCTAGGGCATTATTTCTGTCCCTTGCCTCTGCCATTCATGGATGACTTTTAAACTTTTAAACCTTTAAACAAAGATGACAATATTATATGCAAACATATCCACATATCATCGTCTAAAATTCGTCCCTTACAAAATGAACGGCAACATTATACACACACATATTCACATATCATCCACTCTTCTTCATTGGAACCGTCATTGAATAGGGTAGATGATTTGCCTTGTGCAATATAACAGTCTTCTGCATTATGACATCCACAAAAAATAAGCATGAATATCTTTCTGCAGAACAACCGCACCTGATTGCTGCACAAGGTTAAGCTGAACTGCATCCACACCCAATCATATTGATTACTTTATCAGACACACATATGATACCTGTGCACCAGTGTGTTAGAATTCTCATCTTTCATCCATCTGTGAGTATGCTCAAATACTGGTAGGCCAGTTTCCAGTGATGCACGCTATTTTGCTTCTTGCACATATGTTCTATGTACATGCTCAGTAAATGCCTCAATGGTCGTGGGAAGGGTTCCAAACATAAAAGCGAACTGCAGTCATGTTGTTTCTCTCCCTCGATCCATAACTGGCTGCAAGGAACAATACAGCATCCGAGATGACTTCTGATAGATATGCTTCTAGGTTCCCCAAGGTCTTCAGCTGGTAGCCCTTCGTCAAGTATTTGACGACCGTACCTTTGTCTATTCCCACACTGGTACGAAAGTGTCTCACCATGAGGTAACATATGCTGCCAAAATCTCGGAAACAAAGTTGAAACTCTTCTGGGTTGTAGCCCTGATGTTATCTGATGACCTGTCATGGCCGGTTCCTACCCTAACAAAATCACAGGTGAGCGATTCTGACTTGAAGAAGTGAAGCAACAACACGAACACATGAGTGTCATCAGAAATAACTCAAATAATTTGAGCTCCTGTCAAGGCTATGAGAACCATTAGCTGGACATTCACAGCATCAGCTTCCTCGTTGGTAATTGGATGTCGTGTCGCCGTGTCACCTTTCCAACGGTCATCTCAACAGGAGTTGAATCTTGCTCGGTTAAAACCAGTTGATTCTCGGCCATCCCTTCTGCATGATCCTTGATATAAGAGTATATCAACTTGATCAGCTGCCCTATTTTTCCATGACATTCCGGATGACTTATTGAGTAAGAAGTGTCTTATGCAGGTCCAGTTTGTGTCAACGTCTTACCTCCTTGCCAGTATGTGTTGTGCGTGTTACATTCTTTTTACTGTACTTTTCTCATAATATATGTCAAACATAAAGTATGTATCACATTACTTCATCATTTCGTTCTCATAGGCCAACAGGTTCAAGATGAAGTACTCTACTGATCCCTAGGTTGGCCACTGAATCACCTATAGCACTGCACAACCATCGATGATTAACGTATCAGAACTGACGGACGATCAATCAAATACCTTTACTTGCAGTTTCTTCATGTTTTGCCTTTGTGATGCACATTCATTGAGATCTTTTAATACCTGGTTCTTCCATCAACTTAGTCTGCTTTCTTAAAAAGCGTTTGATTCGAGTTTTTGTCGTGCATATTGAAGTAAAGTTTCTATATACAAACAAGGACCTTGAAGCCTTCTGTAATAAGAACGCCAATGTAGCATGTAGCCCTTCTCCCCTACGTTTACTAGCATCTACAATAAAACAGAGTCTGTTAAGTCCTTCAACTTTTAGAGATGTTTCACTATCATTACAATTCATGTAACTTTAAGAACGGCAAGAAGTGTTAAGCTGTGGTGCAGAATCCATCTTGTTTGACATCCTATGAAAAATGATATACTATCACCAAACATATTCATAAAAGGAAACCGATCAAAATAGTGAGTGGTATGTCATTAGGTTTTCAACAATGATGGAATATTAGCGTAATTAGTACACCAGCATGTTATAGGTATATGTAAAAATTATAATGTGTATGTGTGAAACAAACTCAGATTAAGGCTATCATAGCAACTTATTTTCTATACATATTTGCCAGTGTTGGTATATATGACAGTATTGGGTGAGCATGTGTGGATGCTGGTAAGGGAAATGTCATGTGTTGAAACGACAAATAGCTATGTAGTGCTTATGCTAAGAGCAGAAACACGATTCGGTTAAGGTCAAACTCAATTCAATATATACACGTCATATGATCCTATATAAGTGTGTCAGATGAACATCAAAATATGCCTTACCAAGAATGACAGGCGCTGATAAGAGACACCTGAGGGGAATAGAGTTCATTTGTGTGTTTGGTGGATTCCCAAATCCTTGAAATATATAACTAGACGCCAAAATAACATCTCTCTGCTAGTTCACGGCAAAGTTATACGCCAAATTCAGTTTAGGTGGCAGCCATTTTGAGTCTTGACAAAAAAGAAACAACTAATTTTGTTTCATATTTGTTATTGTTAAAATAAAGCAATTCATTTTTATATGTTAATGTAATTGTAAATGAAAATATTCCTCTGACTTCTACGAGAGTTCTTGATTCTACTTTGGCGCTAGGTGTCTGACGGGCAAGATGATTAGAGAAGGGGTTTGTCGTTTTGCATCGTGTTACGTATGATAGTTCCAGACACTTCTAGTGCATCAAGAATATTTGGGAGTTTTGGTCGTGCATATTATATAGGACAGGTGGCGAATGGAAGAAGGCAGAAAGACGAAAGAGACCTGACTGAGCACTGCTCATCTTTGGAGACATCCTTCAGCTATACCCTCTGTGACTCTGGAGTTTAGTGACTACACACATCTATAAAGTATTTGAAGAAGACAAAGAAGATTGAAACATTCATCATTAGACAGAAGCATTGATTCTTTGTGTCAATATTTCATATCTGAAAGTACTCAAGGTTATTTGTCCCTCTGTATAGAAGTTTGGAAAGTCAACTCGTCCTACCACCTAATAACTGTATATACATATCCATTGGTTTCGGTGTGCCGTGACTATTCGGTGGATTTATGTATAATGCTGTAAATATTTTAGTTAAATCCTTAATATAGTTTTATTTTCTGTTTGCTGGCTATTATTTTAATTTTTGCTGTTAATGTTTTCCTATGTATGAGTAGATTCTGCATAATCTAACGTAAAATTGAACGTAAAAGCCATGCTACCACCAGACTTTAATACAATGGGTTTTGTAATCATTTCGACTACTGAAATTACACGCCAGTTACTGCGTATTCAAATTACTTGGAAAACTGGCTTAAGATTTAGGCTAGTGTGTGGTCCCCTGTAACTTGATTTACTCATTACCTAATGTATATATTTACATACATTATTGATTTATTTGTAATAATTTCTTACAAAACTAGAAAAAATTAGTACTGTGCAGCTTCGACAAGTGTAGAAATTATTGAAGTACTTATTCTAAACAATGACAGGCCAGACTTAATTGGTTTCGTTTAACATGTTTGTTGAAGTACAAAAAATCTTAGAAAAATAATGATAATAACTGATTTTTCTCTAGCTTTTCTATAATTAAATAATTCTACCAGAGACACGCTCAGTTACCTTAAACGGATTCATAGTTCAGCGTTTTATATCGAAAGAAAATCAAGGAGCTGTTAATTAAGTGTTTTATAGATTTAGATGTATGTGTATAGTTGGTGAAGATGTAAATAGATGCAATAAAAAGAAACTGACGAATGAAGAGCCTACTAGTGCAACTCAATTGTGGTGGGCGGTTAAACTTTTTCTTGGTGTACAAATACTTTCACCAAATGGGTGTGGAATGCAAACTGCCCTCCCCCCTCAAAAGAAAAAAAGAAATAAAATAGTTGAATAACCTTCTAGAATAATATATACTAACAGTTCTTGAAATAATCCTCCTGCAATATTCCTGGGCCAAGCAACGGTTATAAGTGACGCAGAAAGTTACAGCAAGAAGAGAGAGAGAGAGAGAGAGAGAGAGAGAGAGAGAGAGAGAGAGAGAGAGAGAGAGAGAGAGATATGAAGCAATCTAGAAATTTTAATTCATTATAATATATATAATAAAGATTACCCTTTTGTAAGAACAAAGCGCTCGAAAGACCCCAATAATAGTTCTTGATGTAAGTGATACCTAAAAGGAGAATAATCATGAATTTGATAAGTCTATCAGGAATACGGTTGATATTTGATATTTATTGATTTTTTTTTTTTTTTAAATACTGGACATGCAGGCATTCTATGTATCATTAATTGTGTAAAGTAAACAATTGATTAATGGTCAGCTCATATAGCAGTATTTGTTGAAATGTATTTCAGTCGTAACAGGGAATTGTTAAAAGTTACAAAAAGTTGATAAACGAAGCCCAACGTTGTCATTAATCATTAAACAAAGTATAGAATCAGTAGGAAAGAATTGTCGAGGAATCGGACATTCTAAAATTGATATCCTTATATGAAACTATTTCACAGAGCAACGGTAGATATTATAAATCCAAAAGTCATATCTCGTTCGCTGATAGGTAATAAACGAGACATCTAATCTCACGTAGCAAATGGAAAAATGTGAAATGGGAAAAAATTGCGTTTAGCATTTGACAAATGAATGGAAATGGTTCCTTTGGCATAAAATATGGTGAACAGGTGGACGGGAGTTATGATGTAATAATGATCTTCTCTTATTTTTTAAATAGTGTTATTCGATTCATTATGGAGGTATTCGACACGTAAATGGAGAAAGATACGAGGTACGAGGAGGATGGGGGAACAGAAAGGGCGAAATAGGAAAACAGGAAGAGGAAGGAAGGGAATAATGTATTGTGTTAATTATCTTTATATGAAAGCTTTATTTTTAAAAAAGTTTTGAATTTTCACCCAGGCCCCAAGACTAGTTAATCTAAACAAAATTCCATTAGGTAAAATAATTATAGGATTATAGCCATATTTATTCTATGTAATCTCTTTCATTTCTAGGCTTTCAGTTTAGGACAATTGTGTCGATGTAATGCAAAAAATTGTATAATGTGGAAGAAATAAGAAAAATGAGAAATCATTTTACAATCCAGCAATGAGGAATTTTACAAAAAGGCTTCATATCATAATATATATATATATATATATATATATATATATATATATATATATATATATATATATATATATATATATATATATGTATATATATATATATATATATATATATATATATATATATATATATATATATATATATATATATATATATATATATATATATATATATATAAGAAAAAAAATAGAATACTCATAATGATAAATACCCCTTTTCACGGCAAGCGTTGTATGGCGCATCCTCGCAGGCTTTTTCCATTGTACCCTTCTCAATAGTTGTTCCTTATAAGACTGAACTTCATGAACTCCAAATCACTGATTGAATAACATCAGGTAATATTTTTCATGATCTGAAACATTTCTATTTGATACTAAGACTAATTAAGGCTTCGTCAGTTATATTCATTTTTGCTAGATGATTATTGATTGAATAGCGGTGCATATTGAAGAAATAAAGTATAAAATAACAGTAACCATCCTGATTTACTATATCCAGCAGATACACGCACACACTATTTATTATTAACCTATGTTCAACTTTCTTTCATTTTATTGTTCAACATATCCTAACTATTACTTTCTGATGCAATTGCAGGTTTTTCTTTCATTTGTAACATACCGGTGAATGACCTCCCCTGTCCTAGTGTTGTACTATATTACCAAGTTTCAAACCAAATATATTGTCTCACCAGTCAGATAATTGTTCATTTCCAAGTATTGTCCCTCTTCACTTTTTTAATTTCTATATAAATTAGATGATCAAACGGAATATTTTTGGCTCCTTGATATATTTTTTATATATACATCTCCATATAGTGTACGCAATCATGTCTGAATGCTATTGGTGGAATATGTTTACCATCTTATTAGAATTATAAGCTTTATAAATTCTTAGACTCTCTTATATATCGAGCCACATATCGTGAATGAAATGAAATGTATGATTAGATTTTTTATAATTATTTGGCAATGTATATATAAGGCAATTTTTGCACTAAAGACGAAAACAAGAAGCAATGATTAAGAAAATGTTGAGGTGGATTATGGAAATGTCACTGCTTGAAAGATTGGAAACGGATGGAATAAGAAGTCATGCAGGCGTAATAAAGATTACACATGTGATAAATGTCACGACTGAGATGGTGTGGGCACGTGTTGAGGAATGGATGGTGGGCAGGAAGTGAGGAGGTCTTTGGGGAACCTGTCAAGGATGGGGAGAAGGTCTAGGGGTGGCAGAGATTTAGATAGCGAGATAAGGTAAAGAGTGATATGAAAAGAAGAGGTTTGGGGGAAGATGTGTGTGATGAAGGCATTGGAGAGCAACCGTCCCCTTAATGAAGGGATAACGGCGAAAAAGATCTGAGTTATTTTAGAGCCCCCTTCAGTTTATTTTACTTTACATTGTGTTATTTGACGTAAGTTCTTATGATTTATACAGAAAGATGGCAATCTTTTACTTGCCTTATCTTCTGGTAAATCTTGCACCAATTATTTCAATAACTAAAAAGTCTTTACATCTACTTCTCGATCTAATCGTAACTTTTTTTTTTTCTTTTTTTTCTTTTTTTTTTTTGTTTTATAAGATTTCATAATTGTCCTAATTATCCTTGAAATTGGACGATCACTTTGCAAAGCTGGTCATTACCTTTTATCACTCTGTCGTATTTAGATGTAATTTTCATAATTTGAAATTGATAAACACTGTCGATATTAAGAAGTTCTATCGTGTGTATATATATATATATATATATATATATATATATATATATATATATATATATATATATATATATATATATATATATATATATATATATATATATATATATATATATATATATATATATAGCCTATATATATTGCCAACCATTTTTTCACTTGCACATATTCAGAACATATGTCATTTCATAATATTATTTACCTGAATTCACAGTAAATTTTTACGAATGGGAGTTCTTTTAAGCAAAGGTCATTAGCGGCTTAGAAATTAGCATATTCATCCCGTTGATTTCACTTAATAGAAAATACTCAGAAAGTATCTTTAAAGTTGTATCAAAAAGTTTGGAATTTCATGGAAAGGGGATGTTCCAGCTGTGGCTACATAGATTTGTTTTCCATTACAATTGAAATAATACATTTCTGAGCTCCAAACGATTTCACTTAAGGAAAAAGTGGCTGTCTTTCAGGCAAGAAAATGCGGTGAAATTTAGTTGGAAAATTATTGCAAAAATTAGCGAGACAAAAATGCAATTCTGTGCGCATAAAACTGAATATCTCACCAAATATACTCTAAGACTACATCTAGGATGATCTAATATTGGCACTTCACAATATTATAAAATACATATGGGTATATATCAGAAATACTTCATAAATAATCAAAGAAATAATAAATTGTTGTGCTGTAAGTTAAAAGAGCTATTTTATGTAATATTTTTTACTGGTTTCGTAGGAAACATTCTAGAAAAAGCTATGAAGTATTTTCATATCTAATAATGTAATCTTTGTAGCCCTAAAAATAATTGCACTCTTTAATTACATATAGTAATAAATTAACGGACAATATAATACCAAGTCAAGAAACATTGCTCAAGAGCAAGATTATTCTGGTTATATTAAGTTTAGCTCCTGTAATCCCCCGTTTCAATCATCAATCATTAACGTAGATAAGTACATGTTCAAGTAATTTTCATATTATATCCTTATATCATTCCATGCATAATTTTACTAAATCCCCTCCTATGTCAGCCACAGAAAGGTCTACATGTAAATTTCTATGATAAACTGATGAATATTTCCTTAAAACAATTGATACATACTATTTTTTTATTAATACAGATTTTGGGGTACATGAGAAGTATAAATCTAGGGTGAAATGAGAAAGGAAGACTTTATGGTCTCATAAGTTAGATTATACATGATATTGCTGCATGAATCATCACATAGTTTTAATATAACGAGCGGTAAGGTTTCTGAAATGATAGACATATGACTTTTTAATTTGGCAACCGGAATGTCACCCAAAGTTGTTATTGAAGCAAATTGATTGGATTTCAATTCCTTTTGATTTCAAAGTTGTTGTTATGGATGTCAACTCGTAGTTATTGAATAGTCAGTAAATAAAATATCCTTTTAAAAAACTTACATATCATGAAACGAACTTATCATCAATCACGGATCCATGTACAATACGTACAAGACTTTTATCTCGGCCAACGCATTCTCCACATTGGAGAGTTACCTCCCCAAAATAAAAACGTGACAGTGCATTACCCCGTTCAACTTTCACCCAACGAATAAAGGGTGCAACCCCTCGGCAATAAAACTTCTGTAGCTTCAGTCCTGCTTCATATCCTTTCGCGGGATTTCCTCTCCACTTACTGAGTCTCTACCCCTCACATGTCCAGTAGCATTTACGTTTGTTTTACCTATCAGATATCCCCTTTTGTCAAATAAAATGTGTTTGTATGTGTGTGGATATCGTACGTAGTTTGTTTTGTAATTCATCATTGCAGAGAATTAATTCATTTGTTTGGGTTATTCATTAAGCCATGACATAGAAAGTGTCTTTCTGAAAATACTAGCTGAACTCAGGACGGATATTGTTTATGAGATTGGCCTTGTCCCTCATTGATGCCGCTCACTATCACGCTGTTCACTGTAATGTTGCTACATTTAACATCATATTTATGAAATCTACATGACAGCTGTGTCTTTTCAGTTGTAGATATTACCATGGAATTTGGCAGGAACAGAGAAACTTTCCCATCAATCCATTAAAATTTTAAATGGATATGTTAGTTATTCAAGGAACAAATCACTATACCATCAAATATTAACCATTAAACCCATACCAAAATAAACGATTGTGGGGCTTTTCTCTGTTATATATCAACATGAAAATTGGTATGGACAAAGTAAATATGCATCCCATAAATTTCATTTATAGTTAGGGGTGCCCAGTAGAGTTCATTTACACTTTTGGGAACTAAAGGTTTTATCATGTTGATCCACTGCTACTAATATGGGAATTCAAAAAGAACATTTCTTGAGTTTATCATTCCTTGGGGTTTATATTTATACTTTGAGGAACAAGATTGAAATTAACATGGATCAGTACCATCATACTACTGAGTTGAAATATGTAACTTGAGTAAACAGAATTTTACTGGTTCACATTTAAGACGGGTTCTTTTGAAGTTTTTAATTACACTTTCAAAAACAAGGTTTAAACTCATTATGTTGAATGACCTTACATACCTCATCCGAAATACATCACTAAATAAAACATATTCTCTGGCATTTCTGCTTAAGATAGGTTAGTTAGGGTCAGGTAAGGTCAAAAGAAGGTTATGATTACATTTCAGAGAACAATGGTGAATTTCATGTTACTTATATTTTTGGCACACCTAATTTGATATAACTAGTTTAAGAGTTTCTGGGGTTCACATTTAAGAAGGGTCCTTTTAGTTTCAATAGGATTTCAAATACAATTCTGAGAACAAGTTTGAAACTCGTAATGGTGAGTAAGCTTGCATATCTTATCCAAAATACATCACTCAAGAAAATATATTCCCAGGTCTCTCTGTTCAAGAAGGGGGAGGTCTGGTGTCAATTGACCTAAGACTGACTATTTTAGGAACTGTGAGAACTATCTTATAGCTCTTTTCGATCACATCTTTTGTATCATCAATTTAACTGGACTTTTTATAGATGGAGATGCATGGTCTGGGAATGAAAGGTATTCCCACGTGGACTGGGTTCAATGGTCAAACTTACGTAGATTATCTTCCAATACAATCAATACTCTAAATGCATTACATCAATTAATCGCTGACAAGTAATGGTGTTGTTCTTGAAACTTTGTATTACTCAAAAATTAGCAGAGGAATGTGGGCAGCCATATGGTGTTGTGATATATGATCTGGATGTTTCCAAAAGGGCCATAAAGATGCAGATGACTGAGCAACCAAAGTTTTACAACTTATTCTTTATGTTTGGAGTGTTTCATGCAGAAATGGGGATATTTAGAGCTATTGGAAAGACCATCAAGGAGTCTGGTACCCCGGAAATGTTAGTGCAAGCCGAAGTCATTGCATCAGGGTTACTAAAAGGTTTCTTGGAATGCAAGAATTTCAATCGATGCAAACGCTTACACCTAATGCTAGCACTTGTCTTTCAGATACTACATTTCTGTGAATTCTGTAAGGAGTACCAAGATGAAGTCAGCTCTCTCAGTGATATCCTAAAATCCTTAACATCTGACAACAAGGAAAGTAGGAATCAGTTCTGCACCACTGCATAATTCAACATGCTCTTTGAATAATATATTCGTTACTCTCGGTCAACATACATGGAGCCCATAGCCCAACTACAAGATTT
This sequence comes from Palaemon carinicauda, assembly GCF_036898095.1. Classification (NCBI taxonomy): domain Eukaryota; kingdom Metazoa; phylum Arthropoda; class Malacostraca; order Decapoda; family Palaemonidae; genus Palaemon; species Palaemon carinicauda. The sequence continues at coordinate 20,334,819 of NC_090733.1, read as the reverse complement.
TGCATGCAATACATAGATAGAATTAACATGTATGAGATCATTTACAGAGCAGTCAGAGAGTGTGATGTGAACCTATTCACATGGCCACTTACTCACGCAATTGCCGTCTTTATCGGGACCAATCGATAAAATTATGCCAGGTGGATGTAAAAATATCAACTTGATCTGATAGAGGTACCTTTCACACATCCTGGCCTAAAAGAGATGATGATTGCTGGACTTTTCAGTATCCACAGAAGAGAGTATAAATCCAGCAGAATTCTAGTAGATTTGACTATTAAACAAACAATACTGCAGATGTTACATCAAGGATGACCAGCAACACAGATTCCAACAGCAACTTCACTGCCTGTCTCCGAAGGAGTGCTACCAAAGGAGCTGGAGCTGGATTCATAAGTGCATTCATTGAAATGGTTGGAATGAATAAAATTGGTGACATGTAGTTGTATCACACGTGGCAACAAGGACTTCAGAAAATTAGAATGTTGATCAACCAAGAATTTGCCAATCCATTTACAGTAAAATTAGACTTTATTGGTAATAATCAGACGGGAAAAGCCGCTACTGATGAAATCACTGAGTCATTACTCAATATTGAGTGCAAAGGCAGAGAGGAGCACGTAAAGTTTTTCTTGAGTGTGTGCAAAATGCGGAAAGATTAGAGAAGCCCATCTCCCAAAATTTCTTGAGAACATTTGAGGACCAAGGTGCAAGAAACAACTGAGCAAGCAATCCACATGTGAAGGAACTCAGGTGCTCTAGGGACCACTGTGGATCGGCAGTTATTCCATCGTAACCATGGGCTTTCCATCTCATGAGTATTTTGATGATGGCTTTGAGTTCAAATATACAGAATGAAATCATGGGACATCAAAGTTTTCATCAGCTTCAGGTATATCAATAAAATCATTCCCTCATATCCCCTATTCATGACCGCAGTAAAGTGTTTCATCCAACGTTGCCTTTTTTCATCTTCTGTTGTTATAATAGATCCATCCCTCTTTATGAGGGGTATATTCTTCTTCTTTGCCGCCGTAGGTGTTTCATTAATAATTCTATAAACAATTCTTAAACCATAGCCACTCTCTGAACTTATAGCATTGTCAGCCTCATCTGCTTTCTTGTGTAAATATTCACTCTAGTCATTCCAGGATTTTATTTTGATTTCACTATCATTACTGGAATTCTTACCATGCTTTACCTTGTAATTTTCATTACTTTGTCGAAAATTTAAACAATCAATTTCTGTCTTGGTCTCCTTTTTATAGTATCCCGCATATCATTTGATATTAATGGCTTTTCCCTTGTAATTACATATCTCAAAACAGCACTACCAACTGACTGATATATGTTCTTAATATCACTCATTATCCATCAAGGTTTTTCTCTTCTTCGCTCAAAGTCTCTAAGACTGCAAATCAATTTCTACATTCAATTGAAAATGTTTCTAAGTGATCATATTCTAGAAGCTTAGTTGTATCAAACCTATGTATTCTATCTCAATTTTTATTGGGAGCTTACAGTTTTAATTTCAGTGCACCTCTATAACTTTTCACATTTCTCAGTCCTCTTTCTCACTTTATTAATGGCTCTGTGTTTTTTATCATCACATGGTGAAGTCCATGGATATCTTGGATGTCCTTGTGCTAGAAGAGTACGTATAATGACAAGATTCTTTGTTGAACAGAAACTCACAAAATGTGTTCCATTTTCATTTGCAATTTTGCCAATACCCTTCACACCCATCGCATTCTCTAAACCTTGATTATTCATTCAAACTTTAGCATTGAATTCACCAATCACAATTTTCATAGCTCTCTCTGGGATCTCATATAGTACACTCCGAAGTTCTTCATAGTATTCATCTTTCCTATCTTCAAGTGAATCATTTGTTGGGGCAGAGCAAACTATAAAGCTCATTTAGCACTGCCTTGATTTAAACTTTGCATGTAGCAATCTAATATTCATTTGTCTCAACACAGTTGTAGCCTTTTCCGCTCTTGGTGTCATCATTATCCCTATCCCATCTCTTCCAACCACATCTATTCTTTGTGTGTGTATGTATATATATATATATATATATATATATATATATATATATATATATATATATATATATATACATATACATATACATATACATATACATATACATATACATATACATATACATATACATATACATATACATATACATATACATATATATATATATATATATATATATATATATATATATATATATATATATATATATATATATATATATATATATTGCTTTGGTCAAAGGTTTCCTTACCTATCCCGCTATAAATTGTTTCACTTAGGGCAAAGATATTCATACAATATTTCATAAATTCGTTCTGCACATGCTGGAACTTCGTACTCGGATTAATGGTTCTATTATTCTAATTACCGATTTTAAATTTTTATCTATTATTTATAAACCCGGAGATTCGTAGGCCCAGCTACGCCCGGACTGGGGACCATTCTGTCATTTTCAGTTTCCATTGACTGAGTAAATTCATAGAGAATTCATTTACAATAATCATCAAAGGAAACCCAGTTCCTTGGGATGAGCAGTGCTTATCTAGCTAAGGCAAGTGAACACTCTTGGTCCAAACTAATTGCAGTAAGATCATCCACCAGGCATCAGAAGTAGAAACATAGGAAACAGCTTGTCTCTCGCTTTAAGGGGACCGGCTGGCTAATGCGGTTTTTTTAAAGACAGGACTTTGACATGCATACCACTTTATAAAGTGACTTAGCATATCTACCAACTTCATATGATTTTTGCTTATGAACCTTCGATTTTGTGATGCCAGGGTGACTTATCCATAAAATTAGTGTTTTTCCAATTCTATCTTCCCCCTTGACAACTGATGTTAAGACCTGGGATTATTACCGTTTATAGACCTGATGTAGACCTCCAATCAAAAGATTTTTTTTTTTTTTTGTCATTTTTTTTTATTGTAGATATGAATTTTATCATTGTGGTAAAGAAAATAAACCCCCAAATCTAAGAAAAAATAAGAAAAATACATGAAAGAAAAATGGAAAAAGAGCAACATTTAATTTTTTGAAAATGTCTTTCAAGTTATATATCAAATTTCAAAACTAAGAGAGAAGATTAAATTTGAAGCTCAATAGATATACTTTTGAGATACAGGCGTTCAAATTTCTTCTTTATATTTTTACAAAGCCAATATTAATAAATGATGATTATTATGAGATTTGTGTTCCTTTTTGGATATTGATAAACAAAACCAAAGTTATTAATCATAATTTAATCATAAATGAAGATCTCTTTGCTTAATATCAGGCTTCTCCAGTTGAGATGGTCACTCCATCATCTCTCACATTCATCGATATTACCCGTTTCTGAACTCTTTTCAGAGCGAATTTTTTTTCTTCCTCGTGTTAACGAGATGTTGATATTATCTTTTCCTCTTTGTCATTATGAAATTTTTGCCACAACCCAGAAAAACGAGTGAATGTCAGAGGTCAAACTAAAACATGTACTCCCAATGAGGTTTATGCTACGACCAAATGCTGAAGCGTGTAATTACCGTGTCATAGATCATCTTGTGCATCATGGATTCTAACGAAGAGATATTGCTCACTTATTCTTTAAAATTAAAAAAATAATAATTTTAAAAAATTACAATAACAGAAGAAATACTGCATTTTCTTGTAGGGAGAAATGTTTTGGTTTATTGACTTACATACAAACATATACCAAGGCACTTCCCCCAATTTTGGGGGGTAGCCGACATCAACAAATGAAACGAAACAAAAAAGGGGACCTCTTCTCTCTACGTTCCTCCAGCCTAACAAGGGACTCAACCGAGTTCAGCTGGTACTGCTAGGGTGCCACAGCCCACCCTCCAACATTATACACCACAGATGAAGCTTCATAATGATGAATCCCCTACTGCTGCTACCTCCGCAGTCATCTAAGGCATCGGAGGCAGCAGCAGGGCCTACCGGAACTGCGTCAAAATCGCTCGCCATTCATTCCTATTTCTAGCACGCTCTCTTGCCTCTCTCACATCTATCCTCCTATCACCGGAGCTTTCTTCACTCCATCCATCCACCCAAACCTTGGCCTTCCTCTTGTACTTCTCCCATTAACTCCTGCATTCATCACCTTCTTTAGCAGACAGCCATTTTCCATTCTCTCAACATGGCCAAACCACCTCAACACATTCATATCCACTCTAGCCGCTAACTCATTTCTTACACCCGTTCTCACCCTCACCACTTCGTTCCTAACCCTATCTACTCGAGATACACCAGCCATACTCCTCAGACACTTCATCTCAAACACATTCAATTTCTGTCTCTCCGTCACTTTCATTCCCCACAACTCCGATCCATACATCACAGTTGGTACAATCACTTTCTCATATAGAACTCTTTTTACATTCATGCCCAACCCTCTATTTTTTACTACTCCCTTAACTGCCCCCAACACTTTGCAACCTTCATTGACTCTCTGACGTACATCTGCTTCCACTCCACCATTTGCTGTAACAGCAGACCCCAGGTACTGAAACTGATCCATATCCTCAAGTAACTCTCCATTCAACATGACATTCAACCTTGCACCACCTTCCCTTCTCGTACATCTCATAACCTTACTCTTACCCACATTAACTCTCAACTTCCTTCTCTCACACACTCTTCCAAATTCTGTCACTAATCGGCCATGCTTCTCTTCTGTGTCTGCAACCAGTACAGTATCATCCACAAACAACAACTGATTTACCTCCCATTCATGGTCATCCTCGTCTACCACTTTTAATCCTCGTCCAAGCACTCGAGCATTCACCTCTCTCACCACTCCATCAACATACAAGTTAAACAACCACGGTGACATCACACTTCCCTCTCTCTGCCCCACTCTCACCGGAAACCAATCACTCACTTCATTTCCTATTCTAACACATGCTTTACTACCTTTGTAGAAACTTTTCACTGGTTGCAACAACTTTCCACCAATTCCATATAACCTCATCACATTCCACATTGCTTCCCTATCAACTCTATCATACGCTTTCTCCAGATCCATAAACGCAACATACACCTCCTTACCTTTTGCTAAATATTTCTCGCATATCTGCATTACTGTAAAAATTTGATTCATACAACCCCTACCTCTTCTAAAACCACCCTGTATTTCTAAGATTGCATTCTCCATTTTATCCTTGATCCTATTAATCATTACTCTACCATACACTTTTCCAACTACGCTTAACAAACTAATAACTCTTGAATTACAACACTCATGCACATCTCCCTTACCCTTATATAGTGGTACAATACATGCACAAACCCAATCTACTGGTACCATTGACAACACAAAACACATAGTAAACAATCTCACCAACCATTCAAGTACAATCACACCCCCCTCCTTCAACATCTCAGCTCTCACACCATCCATACCAGATGCTTTTCCTACTCTCATTTCATCTAGTGCTCTCCTCACTTCATCTGTTGTAATCTCTCTCTCATTCTCATCTCCCATCACTGGTACCTCAACACCTGCAACAGCAATTATATCTGCCTCCCTATTATCCTCAACATTCAGTAAACTTTCAAAATATTCCGCCCATCTTTTCCTTGCCTCCTCTCCTTTTAACAACCTCCCATTTCCATCTTTCACTGTCTCTTCAATTCTTGAGCCAGCCTTCCTTACTCTCTTCACTTCTTTCTAAAACTTCTTCTTATTCTCATCATATGAATGACCCAATCCCTGACCCCACCTCAGGTCAGCTGCCCTCTTTGCCTCATGTACCTTGCGCTTTACTTCCACATTTTTCTCTTTATATTTTTCATACTTCTCTACACTATTACTCTGCAGCCATTCTTCAAAAGCCCTCTTTTTCTCTTCCACTTTTACCTTCACTCCTTCATTCCACCATTTACTGCCCTTCCTCATGCTGCCTCCAACAAACTTCTTGCCACACACATCACTTGCAATCCCAACAAAATTTTCTTTTACTAACTTCCACTCCTCCTCTAAATTGCCAATTTCTCTTACTTTCACTTCGTCATATGTCATTTTCAACCTTTCCTGATATTTACTTTTTACCCCCGGTTTTATTAGCTCTTCAACCCTCACTAGCTCCCTTTTACATTCACCTACTCTATTCCCCCACTCTTTTGCTACAACTAATTTTCCTTCCACCAAAAAATGATCAGACATACCGTTAGCCATACCCCTAAACACGTGCACGTCTTTCAATCTTCCAAACATTCTTTTAGTTATCAACACATAATCCATTAATGCCCTTTCTACTACACTTCCATTTGTCACTCTTACCCATGTATACTTATTTTTATCTTTCTTTTTGAAAAAGCTATTACTTATCACCATCTCTTGCTCAACACACATATCCACCAGGCTCTCACCACTCTCATTTTCACCTGGTACGCCATACTTCCCAATGACACCTTCTACCTCTCCAGCACCCACTCTAGCATTTAAATCACCCATGACAACTACATAATTCCTTCTACCCAGACCTTCTACACACCTAGTTAATTCATTCCAGAACTCATTCTGCTCTTCTTCACTTTTCTCACTACCTGGCCCATATGCACTGACAAACGTCTAACATTTCCTACCCAACCTAACCCTTACCCACATTAACCTAGATGATAACTCCTTCCATTCCACTACTTTACCTGTCATCCATTCACTCAGCAATAAAGCCACACCTTCTCTCGCTCTTCCCCTTTCAATCCCAGACAATTTACCAGACATTTCACCAAACATCACTTCACCCTTTCCTTTTATCTTCGTCTCACACAAGGCCACTACATCCATCCTTCTATTCCTAAACATACTTCCAATTTCATATCTTTTACTCTCTATCGTACTACATCCACGCACATTCAAACACCCCAAAACTAGAGTGCGGGGAGCAGTCACTCTCCCCCCAGCTCCATCTCTTTGTTGCTGTCTCACAAGATGTATATACATGAGAAGGGATTCCCAGCCCCCTCATCCCGTCCCTTTTAGTCGCTATTCTAATTTTCATATGACCCCACGGCCACTTGACTTACTTTAACTAATTACCT
>NC_090733.1:20282749-20302749 GCF_036898095.1 Palaemon carinicauda | reverse complement strand
ATTTCAGCTTCGTTTTCTTGTACGAAAGATTATTACTGTTTTACATACCTTTAAGAGTTATATTCTTAAATGGTCAAAATTTATTCATTGCAAATAAAGAAGAAAATTAGTACGAATTCTAGAATTGTTCAAAATGTTTAAATACCACTCATAATTGGCAGAGACAGGGGACAGTGACAGTGCCAAAGCTAGCAGGACAACGTACCAGAGACTGACATATATATATATATATATATATATATATATATATATATATATATATATATATATATATACATATATATATATATATATATATATATATATATATATATATATATATATAAATATATATATATATATATATATATATATATATATATATATATATATATATGTATATAGATAGATAGATAGATAGATAGATAGATATGTATATGTATATATATATATATATATATATATATATATATATATGTGTGTGTGTGTGTGTATATATATATACATATACATATATGTGTGTATGTGTGTGTGTTTGTGTGTGTATATATGATATTTTTTTACATTTAACAAGGTTATTCGTAAGCCATAAATGGTTCTTAACATAGAATTCTCTTTCAGGCGTAGTTGTAAGTTACTGGAACCTCAGTTCCTAGACCCGATATTGATTCCTTGGCCGACAAGAAGGCTTTACCATAAAGTTATTTCCCCATTCATTGGGTCTCTGATCAATAGGCAGAGAGAATTCCGTATTAAGAGATATTTATAGCTTTTATGAATATATATATATATATATATATATATATATATGTGTGTGTGTATGTTTATATATATGTATATATATGTATATATATGTATATATACATACATATATATATGTGTATGCATATATATGTATATATATAACGGATTTTGAGCGAAGCAAAAAATCTATTTTTGGGTGAGATAGCCATGTCGTCCTGATGGAAGTTCCTTTAAGGTAGATTCCTAGGGCATATTTGACTACGGTGATATTCACAGAGAATTTTATGTTAAGGTATCCAGAATTCTAACTCCTGGAGCGAATATCCCTAAATAAATGTTAATGGGATATCACATAATATCAGAGGACATATTCTTGAGACGCCACATAGCTATCTTCCCCCCAAATAGCATTAACGCTTCGAGGGGGAAAAGTGGCAAGAAACGAAAAACGAAAACGAAAGGAGAGCTGTTATTAAGGTACCTCTCCTATCTCGTTTTGACTGTGTACAGTAGATGACGTCATCGACGGCGCCATCTTTATTCCTTTTAGCGATATACGAGGTGCTACAGATTCTGTATTATAGGGAGGGGCCCTTCAGCCCTTTTAATGAAAAGGAGTGCGGGTCCATCAGGACAACATGACTATATCACCCAAAAATATTTTTGGGCTCAGGCCATGTCGTCCTGATGGAGGTTTACCAGAGCATTACTGTATCTGTGGATTCTAATTTCGTGCATTATCCTCAAGAAAGATTTTACCGTCATACATCATTACTTCTAAGCATAAACTATGTTAGTGCTTCCTACCCCCTACAGGGAAGAGTCATACTAGACTCTGGAAAAAGTCTCGAGGAGTACATATTACCTATGGATGACTAACAGACAAACCTGTATAGCGGTCTCACCCTATACATTATAAAGCAAAGTTTGTATAAAACTCAACAATGTCGGTATGAAATACTGGCACCTCCCCCGGTATGCCTATCCTGATTTGTGCATCGGACAAAGGTTTGTATCCGTTTAGGAACAAATTTTGCATATCAATAATCACCCTTTTCAGAGTACAAGTGTCCATCCTACATGAGGATTGGTTAAACCGATGAATGTTTGTTTGTACTAAGGAACAATCTTATAAGATTTTTCTTTTATATTAAAATTGTCCATAGTTTTAATTGCAATGCTCAGTACATTTATTGTAAAAATGAACATAGGCGAATTAGTTTATTGATGATCAATAAATATATAGGTCAATCAATATTTATAGAATTTATAAAATGTGGATGAAATACTTTTAAGCATAAAGGTGACAGTAATATCAGAAAATATTGTTTCATCTGAAAAGGAAACATATACATGCCATTTAATAACCAAATTGTTAAGAATTTTGTTAATATCTGTAATACTGTTCATTCACACTAGCGTAACAAACGCCTGGCACATGTGTATGCATTATGCTTACTTCACCTTTGTCTATTGTACAGTTCATAAGGACACCTTAGTGGCCTTTCACTAGTCTGTAGTACCTGTCTGGGACTACACACACACCATTGAATTAATCGTCCCAATTAATTTCACTGTTCCTCGCAGATCTAAGCAACAGGTTTAAGGACACTGCCTGCTGCCACCACAGACCTCTTAAGTTCCTCCACCTGATTTGCGCAATGTCAAAAAAATACCCTGGATGACTTCCAGCCAGTGTGTGAGTGAAGATGTTCAATATTCATATTATTGAAGAAAATTGAGGAAGAGGCAATTTTCCTTGGATCATGAACTGCGGGTGTACTGTCTGGATCCGCTCTGCGAATAAAATAGGTGAGCTTCGCCCTTAGTTGCTTCAGAGATAAATTTGAACCTGAGGTTTCTCCCCTAAACAGCTGTCCTCCCCTAAAGTATGAAGTTCTACGAAGATAGACCTTTAGGCACTCTACTGGACATAGAGAGACATCTTCCTTCAGAGGGCAGATTTTCCAGGGACCCCACCTCTTGGTGGGTAGCTCGTTCTTGGCAAGCAACGTTGGGTCCGGAAAAAGATTCGGTTCTCCCCCTTCCAAGAACTGAATATGACCTTCCTCTCTCGAAAGGGTCACTATTTCACTAACTCTGGCCCCCGAAGCGAGTGCAAACAGAAATATAACTTTTTGGTTCAGATCCATTAAAGCGCACTCATCATTGTTCATCCTCGAAGCAAAGTGGAGAACCTTATCTAGAGACCATGAAATGGGTCTCGGAGGCGTTGATGGTCTGCGTCTAGCACAGGCCTTCGGGATTTTGTTAAAGATTTTGTTAGAAAAGTCGACCTGGAAGGCATATAATACAGGTCTTGTCAAGGCAGACTTGCAAGTTGATATTGTGTTGGCTGCTAAACCTTGTTCATGAAGGTGAATGAAGAACGATAAGCAAAAGTCTGTCGAGATTTCTTTTGGATTCTTCGCCTTGACAAAGGACACCCACTTCTTCCATGACGACTCATATTGTCTTCTGGTAGATTTGGACTTATATTCCTCCAAAAAGTCTATACTGTCTCTTGATATCCCGAATCTTTTTCTCACCGCTAAGGAGAGAAAATCATGAGATGCAGTTTCTGGGTTTTCTGTGATGAAGCGAAGACAGTCGATTTCTGCACTAGCTGATAAAGAACTGGATCCGGCAGCGGCACAAACTTCAGTCGTAGTTCTAACGCCAGAGGGAACCAAACACTGTTCGGCCACTTGTGAGTCACTATTGCCGCTTTCCCTTTGAATGATCTCAGTTTGTCAAGGATCTTCAGTAGAAGGTTGGGTGGAGGTAACAGGTAAATCCTGGACCATCTGTTCCAGTTGAGGGACATAGCGTCCACTGCCTCCGCAAGAGGATCCTCGTACGGGGCCACGTAAAGATGTATCTTCTTGTTGTTGCTCGTCGGAAAGAGGTCTGTCTGCAGTTCCGGGACTTGACTCAAGATGAAGGAGAACGATCCTGCATCTAGGGACTATTCCGACTCTATCAGTGTGAACCCGGATAAAACGTCCGCTGTCACGTTGCAGAACCTTTGAAGGTGAACTGCTGACAAGTGCCATCTCTTCTTTTCCGCCAGACGGAAGATGGATAACATCACTTGGTTGATTTGAGGTGATCTTGACCCTTGGCGATTTAGGCATCTCACTATCACCTTGCTGTCTAGGACCAATCTTAAGTGGGTCGAGTGGCGAGGAGATAACTTCTTCAGTGTAAGAAGTACTGCCATGGCTTCTAAAAAGTTGATGTGAAATGTCTTGAATAGATTGGACCAAGCTCCTTGGACTTTCTTTTGATGAGAGTGACCTCCCCATCCTTCCTTTGAAGCATCTGTATGGATGGTAATTGAAGGGGGAGGTGGTTGAAGAAGTATCGATTTCTTCAATTGCTTGGCTTTGGACCACAGCTTGAGAAGTGTTTGCTATCGAGTCGGTACTAGTCTCTTCAGATCTCTTCAAGCGTTTGATGCATATCTTCTCCAGACTCCTGTTGCATCCTTTAGCTGTGCTCTGAGCACTGGATCTGTTTCTGAAGCAAACTATAGAGCCCAGCACTCTCTCCTGTTCGCGACTTGATATCCGTTAGGATTCCAGCAGTCTCTTGACAGATCCTGCTATCTCCTTCCTCTTCTTCAGAGGAATGGAAAGTTGATGTGACTGTAAATCCCGGTGGATTCCCAACCACTGAAACTTTTAAGCTGGAGATAGTCGAGACTTCTTGGTATTGATCTTGAATCCTAGATGTTCCAGGAACTGGATCACTTTCTTAGAAGCTTGCATGCATTCCATCCTGGATGCTGCCCACACCAGCCAATCGTCCAGGTAGGCCACTACTTGGACACCCTTTGGGCGTAACTGATGAACGGCTGCGTTCGCAAGCTTTGTGAAAATCCTTGAGGCTATGTTTAGCCCGAAGGGCATGGCTCTGAACGCATAAAGTCTTCTTTTTAGCTTGAACCCTAGGTAGGAGGAGAGGTGACGATTGATTGGAACGTGCCAGTAAGCATCTGACAAGTCTATAGAGACGGAGTAAGCCCTTTTGGGCAATAGGGTCCTCATGTGTTGAAGTGTCAACATCCTGAACTTGTGGTTCACTATGAACTTGTTGAGTGGCGACAAGTCAAGAATGACTCTAAGTTTGTCTGAGTCCTTCTTTGAAACACAAAACACCCTTCCTTGGAAGTTGATGGACTTTACTCTCCGAATTACTCTTTTCTCCAAGAGTTCGCGAACATATTCTTCCAGGACGGGGGTAGAGTGTTGGAAGAATTGTGGGAACGGAGGTGGAGTGCTGTTCCAGCTCCAACCCAGTCCATTCTTGATTAGGCTGTGGGCCCAGGGATCAAAAGTCCAATAATCCCGAAACAGAAATAGTCTCCCTCCTACTGTGAGCATCTCGTTTTTGTTGTTGTGGACCCGCGTCCTCCCCTGAATCCCCTTCCTCTTGAAGGGCGTCTAGAGGAACCTCTGGCTGCCTTTCGAACGCTGGGTTGAATGCAGGCGACTGTGTCGCTACTGTCTGAGGTACCAACTGGTACGTAGTTGGAGGTTGTGCCACCATCTGAGGCACTGCGGTCATAGGAAGTTGCTGCTGTTGCTGTCTATAGGGCTTAGCCGGCCGAGAGGACAGCCTAGGCTTCTTCGTCTTCCTCTTAGGTTGGGGACCCTCATCCAGGGAAGACTTTCTCTTATGAGATAGGCCCCACTTTTGGAGAAGGTTCCTATTCTCCGTGGAGGAAATCAGTTTTCTGGGTTCGTGCCTCACCGCAGCCAAGCCAAACATGAACTCCCTACAAGCTCTCCTAGCTTTAATAAAACTGTAGAGGTCCTTTGTCACTGTGGCCAGGTGGGCTTTGGCCACTACCATGAACATTTCTTGGTTCTTAGGGTCGCTTGCCATCGTCTCCAGAGTAGTCTGTAATGACATCGATGCAGCAAGCCTTTCCTTTGTCTCTTGCCCCTGCGCAAGAGAAATTCCGACAGCTTTGGAAGGTCCTCACCGAACTGACGTCCAGCAATATCTGCTTCCAACTTCTTGACTGAGAAGGTAAGGTGGACGTCCTTCCAGTCTTTTTAGTCCATAGGCAAGGTCAGGGACAACGGCTTGCACTTTTCCAAAGAGGGACATGGTTTCCCTGCCTCAACCGCCTTCAAGGCTGCCTTATATCCCTTCTCCATAAAGGGAAAGGCTCTAGTTGGAGAAGCCACAAAGGAGGGGTGCTTCTTACTCAAAGCAGGTACCTTTGAGATCATGAAGCCCCTCTCTTTCATTGAGCTCAATAGTAAAGCCCGTGCCTTATTATAGTAAAAAACTATGACCTCTTTTGGTTCCGTCTCCTCCTTTGAGGCTGGCTCCTTCCTAAGATGGACATAGCAGTCCGGGTGATACTCCTTGTTGGGCCAAAATTCCACTTCTTCAAAAGGGACTGAACCCAACTTCTCCGACATGATAATCTTCCCAGTTGTCATTGGCATGTGTTCGCCATACCGCCAAGGGTTGGCATCCGAACACAAAGGAAGATCCTTCACGTTGAGCTTCTTCTGAGGCCCACGTGATGCTGCGAGTCTGCACATCTCCAACTTCATCGCAGCTTCCTTTTCGTCATTCTTCTTTTGCATTTGTTGAATCATTTCAACAATAAAAGAAAGAATCTTTCCCAGTTCACCTGGAATAGCAGACGATGTCGAGGGAACTGGTTCCGGGGCCAGAACCGATGAAACCGACACCTCGTCGATCTCTTACTCCTCAGTTTCAGGAGCCTGGGTCTGCTCTCTTCCTGATCTTCCGCAAAAAGGTCTTTTTCAGTGTACTCCGACACTTCAGACATCCTATCGTCCAATTGGATGTCTTGTAGGCCGTCCGAAACTTGGGAATCTACCGGAATCTGAACTGTTGGGATCTCCGCATGAGGCTGAGGAATAACTACATCCGCAGATCCTTTAGGAAAAAGGTAGGCCCTATCTTCTCACTTGGAAGATAGGGCCCAGCAGTGTTCTTCTGAAAACCCCTCACCCAGGTTCGCAACTTTTCTCTAGCTGCATCCCTTGACTCCGCCGACTGAGGGGTGTCAAAAACCTCAGTAATCAGGTTAGAACAAACAGTACATACCTGAGGGTCCCAATACCGGAGATCACCTTTGAAGACTGCGCAGGGTGCGTGCCTCCTGCACAACTCATGTCCGCAGAAGTTCTTACTGCGGACGTTGCAAAACATGCTCCCGCACTTCGGATGGTCCTCCTGTAAAGAGAAGAGAATCCATGAGTGTCAAGTGAAAACATATCACTAGATTAATCTTATCATTAGTATACATAGCTTATGACAGTTAAGCTAGAAAGGAAAGAAGGAAAGACACATACTTGTATTTCCCGCACAGCCAATTGCTCTAACCTCCCAAGATATTAAAACTAAGGTTTATTCTCATTCAAGAAAAACCTTCAGAATATTTTTCTATAAGGAAAGTTAGGTGCAGCTCACACCAGATTGTAAAAGTTTTAATATAAGAGATATTAATTTTAATAAAGAAAGAACTCACCTCCTTTATACTGTACGGTCTCACCAAAAGGCTGTACAAGACAACACAAAGTATGTTGGAAAAAACTTAGTGTTACAGTATACTCTATACTGTAGTTTTCTTAATTCTACATATACTATACTGCAAAATACTGGCTACTGTATATCATATAATGCTATGCCGGCCGGCACGTACCGGCCGGCACCTGGATATAGTTCAAAGATATACTATCTTTGAACTACTGGACGGCAGATCGCTGGTTTCTGAGTGCCGGCCGGCAATCTCTGCCGGTTGGCAACTGTAAAATGTCAGCACCCGGCTGCCGGCCACAATCGTAGTAGCCGGCAGCCGGCCACTAAGCCGGCAGCCGGGTAGGAAGTACAATACACTAACAAGAAAAATAGCATGGACGTAAGGTTGTAGGGTGGCACTGCCTTACTGCCTTCCATCCAGAAAGAGTGAACATATGGAAGGGGAGAATGTAACATTCAGGCTTCCATCTATCCACAGCATGCCGGGCTCTACCAGCAGATATAGATGGTAGACCAAGGGAGGTCTGGAGTTCACTCGTCAAAGAGTAGGCTTCTGCCGGCCGGCACGTTCTTACTGGCCGGCAGAAGACTGAGCCAGTCCCACATCCTAACCTACACTAGGTACAGATGTAGAACGTTGGCCAAGAGTTTATAATGGCTAGGCCATCACCAAAGGACAGAGGGGGGAGGGGAAAAGGGTCCAACAAACTTCAATCCAGTATGAGATATACCCCAGTGGCCAGGATAGCTCATCCTAGCCTAGGGTTGTCTAATAAGGAGGGAGGTTGGCAGCACTTGCCATCTCCCTTAATACAAGAACAAACTTTGGTACTGTTATTTCACTAGGTAATGGAAAACCTCATTCTCCAGTCCGAGAATAACAACACAGGACTAGTCTGCTAGACCACAGAAAGAAGGAATCATCTCGTACAGAAACCTCCGGATGTAGTCTAGAGAGGCTAAGCCTCCTATGTCTGCACCTAACCTAGCAAAGGAATCTCATTCTCTATGCCAGGTGGACACAGACCCCAGACTGAATACTCTGATGTTCTGACTGAGCCCTAAAACCAGTTACTCTGGATACAGGACCAGGACAGAACCACCCTAGTATAGCTTTACCTGAATACTATCCAGTTAAAACCACTAGGGTTAAGCGTAGGCTTAACTCAGAGGGAAAAAGGGATTGATCTTAGATCTCCAGAGGAGAAAAGAACAACCGGGGAGGTGTGAAAAAGTATACTAAATCCCCATAGGCTACTAGCCTAGGCGCGGTGAGAATCAATTACCTAAATCACCGAAACTCTCTCGTATACAATCTTGGAAGAGAAATATTCAATAATATCTTACAAGTATAAATTATGCCTATAGCTTCAATAAAATTATTAGACTCGAAAATCTATATATCATGCATGAAAGTACTAAAGCCACACGCCTATGCTACTAAGCCCAGCGTAAGCAAGGATCGGTTACCTAAATCGCCGAAACTGAAAATTTACTAACGGCATCATATAAAGAATTTCCAGTAGGAAAGCTAAATAGCTAGATTTATTAAAGCATAATGACCGGGAACGCCGCTCTGGCTAACTAAATGACTCTTGCATAGCGAGCGACAGCGTCCAGGACACCTCCGGTAGGCAACAGCTCTTGTTTGCGTTGATATCACTTTTGATTTAATTCCAAAACGACAAGAGCTTACATTTATAGACAGTAAAGATAATACTCAACTTTCCAGAGGCAGAAGAGGCTGGAGAAAGCATCATAGGTTGAATATAATCCCAAAATCACGAGAGAAACACAGGGTAAACACCGAGTAATGGAGCTACGCGATAAGGAATAAAGATGGCGCCGTCGATGACGTCATATACACACTCGAAACGAGATAGGAGAGGTACCTTAATAACGGCTCTCCTTTCGTTTTCGTTTTTCGTTTTCTTGCCACTTTTCCCCCTTGAAGTGTTAATGCTATTCGGGGTGAAGATAGCTAGCTATGTGGCGTGTCAAGAATACGTCCTCTGATATTATGCGATATCCCATTAACATTTATTTAGGGATATTCACTCCAGGAGTTAGAATTTTGGATACCTTAAGGTAAAATTCTCTGGGAATATCACCGTAGTCAAATATACCCTAGGAAGCTACCTTTAAGGAACTTCCATCAGGACGACATGGCCTGAGCACAAATATATATATATATATATATATATATATATATATATATATATATATATATATATATATTTTTTTTTTTTTTTTTCATTATTATTATAATGAAAATTTTTGTTATCTTGAGAATCATTGGAGATCAGTCTCATTTGATCAATATGCCTCTTCCATACTAAGTTACCGTCCACTTGTCCATTGTATGTACATGGACCCAATTTAAGAACCCCAACTCCTCGAGTCCATATGCCCTTCTTGGTATTTTGACGATAATCCCGAACCAGTACCACGTCCCCTATATCGAGTTCCCTCATTGGATTCTCGTTCTCTGAGGCTTTTTTTTCAATTCTCTGAGATGCATCTGGGTGTAATAAATCAAGGCGAGTGCGCAACTGCCGACCCATGAGGTCTGCAGGCGTGCGCTTTGTTGTACAGTGATGTGTAGTTCGGTAAGTCAGTAGAAATTGACACAACTTGGTATTTAAAGATGTATTACACGATTGCAATGTTCTCATCGCCCTTTTCATTCCTTGTTTGAATGTTCTTACTGTATTTTCGGCCTGGCCATTACTGCTTGGGTGATAAGCGGGTATCAGTATATGCTTTACACCATTTTGGGTCATAAACTCTTTAAATTCCTCAGCCACAAACTGTCTTCCATTATCAGACACGAGCTCTACACAAACCCCATGCTGAGCAAATACCCGCCGCATGATGTCGATGGTATTCATAGTTGTAATTGATTTCATTGGGTGTACTTCTGGCCATTTTGAAAATGCGTCAATCATAATGAGGTACATTTGTCCCAGGAATGGTCCTGCGAAATCAACATGTACTCTTTTCCACGGACCAGAAGGCCATTTCCACGGATTACCCTCACCACGAGTCGGCATTAGCTGAGTAGCCTGACAATCTGAGCACCCTTGCACAGTGTTTTCAATATCTTGATCGATATTCGGCCACCACACATGCAAGCGAGCTAATCCCTTCATCCTAACAATCCCCGGATTACCACCATGTAGCTCTTCTAAGATTTGAGTCCTATATCTAGAAGACATCCCTCTTCAATTGAAAACTCACGCTGATGGCTATGGAAGGGTTTCAGTTCCTGTGCAATGTCCTCAGAGTCTGGCCATCTATTTCTTGTGTAATATAAAGCTCTAGCCAGTACAGCATCATGCAAAGTTTCCCTTGCAACAGATTTCGCAGTTACAGGAAGAGAGTTCACCTGGTGCCTGTTAAATGCAGTTGCTTCTTGTGTCCAGTTTACAAGCTTATCTGATGCATCGGAGTCACAATCTGGTAAAGGCAACCGTGAGTGTGCATCAGCATTTCCATTGTCACTTGAACGACGTAATTCAATGTCATAATCATAAGCTGCTAACTGTATAGCCCAGCGTTGTATTCTTGCAGCTGCAAGGACTGGAATGCCCTTCCTGGGTCCCAGAATGTATGACTGTGGTTTGTTATCTGTAATACATGTAAATATTGATGAAACTTCCGTAGTCCAAAGATGATTGCCAAACCCTCACGCTCAATTTGGGAATAGTTACGTTCAGTGGGTGTTAACATCCTTGATGCATAAGCAATTGGTCTCTCTCCGTTACTGGTGATATGGGAAAGCACTGCTCAAAGTTCTTTGGGTGATGCATCTACTTCCAACGTCACAGGTTTACTCAAATCATAGTGCAGTAATACTCCTGTTTCAGTGGTCAGCATTTTTTTAATCTCGGAAAAAGCTCTTTCACACTCTACTGACCAATGCCATTTTCAGTCTTTATGCAGTAATTCAGTGAGAGGCGCTGCGACTGATGAGAGATTTGGCACATAACGACAGTAATGGTTTACCAGCCCCAGAAAGGATTGCATTTCAGACCTTGATTTTGGCCTTGGTGCATCTGTGACTGCTGCAATGACATCCTCCGTCATATGGATACCCTCTTCATCCACAATGAAACTCAAATATTTCAAGGAGGGCTTCATAAATTCACATTTCGACAAATTACATTTCAACCCATTGATGTGCAACCGCTCAGTACCTTTTCAAGATTGTGTAAATGTTCAGCTTCGGTTCTCCCAATAAGACTAATATCATCTATGTTGCATCCACAAGGTACTCCTTGCAGAACTTTATCCATTAAAGACTGGAAAAGTTGTGGTGCTGCTGAGACACCATATGGTAAACGGGTATATCTGTACAAACCAAGTGGTGTGTTGATTGTGACATATTTCCTAGATTCCTCATCTAATTCCACTTACTGATAAGCTTGTGATAAATCTAACTTTGAGAAAGCTTTTCCACCGTTCAGTCGCTGGTAAAGTTCATCTGGATTTGGCATTGGATGTTCAGGGTTTTCCACATAACGATTTATGGTGACCTTGAAGTCACCACAGATCCTAATAGAACCATTGTCTTTTGAAACTGGCACTATCGGTGCCGCCCCCTCACTATATTCAACTTTCTCAATAATTCCTTCCAATTCTAGTCTTTTAAGTTCTACATTCACAGCATCCCTGATTGCATAAGGAACTGTCCTCGCTTTATAAAAGATTGGTTTTGCATCCTTTCTTACACGAATATGAGCCTTTATATTCTTGGCTGTACCCAGTTTACCATCAAAGACATCACCATATTTCCTTAACAGTTCGTCTAACTTTGAGGTTTTCAGAGTACCAGAATATAAATGATTTACAGCTAACTTTTTCCAGTCAAATTTAGCAAAATGCAGCCAGTCCCTACCGAATAAGGCAGGTCCATTCCCCTGTACCACATACACTGGCACTTCCTCCACTCTGTGTCCATGAACTTCCATAGTTATGTAACACATCCCGACAACTTCTATTTTTTCTCCAGTCATGGTTTTCAGAACAATATCACTGGATTGAAGTACTGTATTTTTCAGATGTTTAGCGTAGAACTCTTCACTAATCAGTGACACAGAAGCTCCTGTGTCCAATTCCATATCAATTGGTATCCCATTTAATTTAACTTTCACTATTATCTCTGGAACCTTATTGTGTCTTGCTTTCATTTTCTTAACACAGTATTTCAATGTATGCACCAATTCATCATGCAGTTTGCACTCTGTAGTTTCTTCTTCCGAGCCGCTGGTCTCCTCCTCTGCCATGTTGACCGTCGATCGTTTCCTTCCTTGTCTTCCATATTTCAAATTTCGATTGACTGTGGTGTGATTTTCCATTCGGCACATTCTACGAAGGTGTCCTTTTTTATGACACCCAATACACTCAGTATCCTTATGGAAACAAACATCAGCCTTATGGTTTGTCTTCCCGCAACGATAACACTTGAGAGAAGCTGTCGGCCCAACAACTTTGATTACCTCCTGAGTTTGACCCTGAATCTTCGTGACGTTTTCATCAGCCATTTCCTGACTTAGCGCAATCAAAAATGCTTTCTTTAAGTCAAGCTCCTGTTCACTTAATAGTTTCCTCTGTGCCAAGTGGTTGGCCAATCCAATAACAAACAAGTCTCTTAAAACTTCCTCTTGAAAAGCACTAAACTGACCTGTTTCCGCCAATTTCCGTTGCTCCGTTGCATAATCAGTGATGGATTCTCCTGGACGTTGCTTCCTATTGTAAAACTTGAAACGTTCAGCTATCAGGATGGGTTTTGGGTGGAGGTGATTTTTCAAAAGCTCAGTAAGTTCTTGATAAGTCCTTGATGAGGGCTTATTAGGGGCAAGCAATGTTTTCAGAAGTCCATATGTAGGAGCGCCGACGGCGCTCAAGAAAACTGCCAGTTTCTTATCTAAGCAGAACTGATCAAACCTTTCGACATAATCTTCAAAGTCCTCGGATTTGTCATATGCTGCTATATTACCCAAATGCGCCATCCTTAATTTTCCCTTTCGTGAGTCAGTTCCTCGTCGCCATTGAAGTATATTTAGATGGAAACGAAACTCAGATAGATCCTTCCTGAATGACTATTTTTAAAGACTAATTTATAATGATATACAGTTTACAAGAAGACAAGATAGTTAACATGGTAGTTATACTTAATGAGTAGTAAGTATCTGTAAACACAAATATAACCTCTTGTAATAGGTAGTTATCAACATAAATACATAACAGGCTCCAATAGGGAAAATAGCCCTGTGAGGAAAGGAAAAAAGGACAGTAAAATATTCTAAGAAAAGTAACAACATCAAAATAAATATCTCCTATATACAGTAAACTATAAAAACATGAACAAAACAAGAGGAAGAGAAATAAGATACAATAGTGCGCTCGATTTTACCCTCAAGCAAGAGAACTCTGACTCATGACAGTGGAAGACCATGGAACAGAGGCTATGGCACTACCCAAGATTAAAGGACAATGGTTTGATTTTTGAGTGTCCTCCTAGAGGAGCTGCTTACTATTATTCGAGAGTCCCTTCTACCCTTACCAGGGGAAAGTAGTCACTGAACAATTATATTGCAGTAACCCATTGAGTGAAGAATAATTGTTTGGTAATCTGTGTTGTCTAGTGTATGAGGACAGAAGAAGAATATATAAAGAATAAGCCAGACAATTCAGTGTGTGTGTGTGTGTGTGTGTGTGTGTGTGTGTAGGTAGGCAAAAGGGAAATGAACCGTAACCAGAGAGAAGGATCCAATGAATGTAATACTGTCTAGCCAGCCAAAAGAATCAATAACTCTCCAGCGGTTAGTATCTCAATGGGTGGCTGATGCCCTACCCAACCTACTACTTATATATATATATATATATATATATATATATATATATATATATATATATATATATATATACATTATATATATACATATGCATATATGTATGTGTGTATGTATAAGCAGCATCCAGGCACCGTTACCACCCTCGATAGGACCAGTGAGAATTACTCAATGGCATTCGACGACTCAGCAAGTACCGCTACAGTAAGGTTAGATAAACATATACACAATATTAAATTATGTTAATTTCAAGGATGTGTATACAGTACATGCATCTCTGTGCGTTGTAGAGCATACTTTTGAAATATTGTGGAAAATTTTCAGGATTTAAGAAAATATCTTTACCGATGTGCAATGTATTGTTATTTGTATTTTATTTTCTAATTGATAATGTTTATATATATATATATATATATATATATATATATATATATATATACAAATCAATTTAAACAAAGTTAATTTGCCTGATATATGTGAAATTGTTTGTATTTGCAATTATATTACTGTATATTTCACCAAAGTAAATTTCCACTTATTTTTTACATTACCATTGTTTACAATTATGTGTATATATATATATATATATATATATATATATATATATATATATATATATATATACATATATATATATATATATATATATATATATATATATATATATATATATATATACAAACAAAGTTAATTTGCCTGATATATGTGAAATTGTTTGTATTTGCAATTATATTACTGTATATTTCACCAAAGTAAATTTCCACTTATTTTTTACATTACCATTGTTTACTTATATATATATATGTATATATATATATATATATATATATATATATATATATATATATATATATCCATTCAGCGGCCATAGACTACTGGGGAAATCCTTGGAAGTTACAGCAGAGTGGAAGTCAGAGGGTCAGATAGCAGATATAAGAAAAAAAAGTAAGCGGGAACGGAGATAAAGTAAGAGGGAAATCAAGGGCACCTAGGGAACAAGGGAACATGCAACAGACCCTAGGGTTATGACTACAGTACACCTCACTTGTTAATTACGGGACCATGTTTGAAGGGAAGTTGTCCTTATATAATTATCTCCACAAAGGCTCTTATACAAAAAACGGCCAAAATATTTCATGTTTGTATATAAACGTGAAGTTGACAGAAAGGTCTATCTGGAAAATATCTCCTAATGTTCTGTTTGCAGTGGTTAAGACAAGCGTTATCATTTCCAGATAACTGACACGTTTACTTTTGCTGAATATATATATATATATATATATATATATATATATATATATATATATATATATATATATATATATATATATATATATATATATATATTCCGCAAAAGTAAATGTGCCAGTTACATAGAAATTATATCTGACATCTTGCTTTTCCGAGTAAGGTAGTAGCCTAGCTATTAATAAACATAATAGTCAGTGTGTTGGAACTGAAATATAATAGGGGAAAGTCATTAAATTTATGTTTCATATTGACATGAGATGCAATGAGAGACAAAATCTAAAGCAATAGAAAATCGCGCTGTGGTTCTAAATATCATCTATTGCAAAAGGACACTGCAAGATAATGCAACATGGTCACAAAAGAGAAATATTGGTGGAGCGTTATCATAAAAAAAAGTTTTTTGATTGGCAAAACTATGCATTTAAATATTTTACGTCCATTAAAAGGTATCTCATGAAGGGATCTGTGTAACTTCCTTGCAGAATTTTTTTTTATAAAGATTACGTGCCAACTAAGGGATTGGTTTACATATTTTCTTTTTTCTTTTTTTTTTTTTCTTTTTTTTTGAGATTGCCATGGGCCCTGCGATATTTGCTAAGGGATACATTTTTTTCGGATTATTTTTAGGTATAATCTGAACGAAATATTTTCTCCCTTGTTTGTTTTTACTGATTTGCAATCCAAGCTTTACTTCTAATCATATAACATACCGGAAAAAAAAACAATGTATAATGTTTATAGTAATCGTAGGGTGTTCCAAAAATATGCATATAACGTTTTGTCTTTGAAGTCAAATGAATTCTTACTTACAATCTGGGCTCAAAGGGGCTGCTGTATATGTAGAGTTCAAGGTTTGAATTCTTTCCTGCTTACAATGCAATACATTTCAAATAAATCAGATGCATGACATCTCGGTATCAATAATTCATTTCTTTTCATAGGATTTTCGGTTTAAAATCTCAATGCTCCTGAAATCTGATGTACCCTTTTTCCATATCATGTTTACTATTAATAATAATCAATGGCTAAAGGGAAAGGGGATGATCAGAGAGAGAGAGAGAGAGAGAGAGAGAGAGAGAGAGAGAGAGAGAGAGAGAGAGAGAGAGAGAGTAAAGAATTCTAATCTAGGATAAGTAGTGAACATTTCCGCTTAAAAAAAGAACGATTAATAGGTGATTTTAAACTACGAACACCATATACAAAGAAATTCAGTAAAATGTGCGCTTGTGGAAACTGTTTTGCATTGGTTTGAGACTTCATATGTAGATGCCTATTAAAGGTGTAAAGAGGTCAACGTAAAAATGAAGGATAGAATTAGAAGAGGAGATAGTATGCTTATAAGTCGCAGGTGATGGTGTATCTTTGGAAGCTCGTAATTTGCAACACTAACCACGGCAGATCTCGTCCTCGGTTTGTGTGACTATTTATAAAAAATCACAAAGGATCATCCCTCTCACCGCCGAAAAATAATATATAAACAAATGAGAAATTCATAAACCGACTCCTCTAGATGCTTCTAATCATCGTCAACATTTGCATGAGAATAGATTTTCATATGATAGAAGCACTTCAGTAGGATTGTTGAAATTTTTGTCTCTCCTCAGTGTGATGAGCTCACGCTTAGATTAGCATATTCAAAAGTTTTTTCATCCATGCGTGTATTTATTAATTTCTCCTTGTGTTTTTGGCATTTGTGTGTTTTTTTTTTATGTACGAATGTGTAATATAATGATGAAATATCAAAAAAAAAAAAAAAAAAGGTGCATGAAACTATATTTATGAACAAAATCTTTCTTTATAAGATTTCAGCAACAAAGATGAATGATAAAAGCTTTTGTAAATGGTTTCTTTACTTTTCATCAATAGGAAAGAAAGATAACCGGTCTTGAAATGGAGACATTTATTTATTGCTGATAATTCAAACATAAGCAATAAAATGTATTCACCCATGGTATAGCAATGTAGGGAGTTCATTGCAAGTACTTGTAATGCAGAAACATTCCATACACACATACATTGTAATGATCTCTCTCTCTCGCTCTCTCTCTCTCTCTCTCTCTCTCTCTCTCTCTCTCTCTCTCTCTCTCTCTCTCTCTCTCTCTCTCTCTCTGATAATAGAAAATCCTGTTTAAACTTCCCATTCCATGATTTATAATGATAAATATTTCATGTCATTATCATCAACTGTTTGCATATAAGCTTGTTATGTACCATGAGTAAACCAGTCATGTCTAGCACGTCTTCCTGTAAGACTCTTATCCGCCTGCCACATTGCTGATCCACGAAGTGACCTGTTTCCGCTACCTCCCTGATCACTGTTGCGGCCTACCTTTGATGGTGCCAACCAATGAACCTGACACTTCTATCCACGCTGCATCAGTGAAACTGCCATCCTTCGACAGTAAAAAAAAGCCCTTGCGTTGTCTAGGTTCAGTTTTGTATCATGAGGGTGACTCGTTAAAGCAGCAAAGCAGACTATGTCCTCGCAGAACTCCCGGACGACACTTTCCTAGAAACCTTCTATAGGCATTGCAACATAGGGGATGCCCCAATAGAGTATGATGCCCTCAAAACGTACCTCTTGGAGCAGTACTTCCCATCACCAGCCATCCATACAGCCAAGCCTTTTCGGCTGCCTCAACAACTGTTGGGGGACCAAAAGGCTTCGCCCACCCTCAGGTAAATGACCAGTATCGCTAGCCGGCAACCTGCTGTAGACGACCCTCCTCAGTAAGTGATCTTACTTCATGCCCTTTGGTTATGATACCTACCCAAACCTGTATGCACCACCATTCTCAATATCGATACCTTGGCTGTAAAGGACCATATGACCAAAGTCTACACCTTTATGGACAACCACTTTACCACCTTCAAGACCGCCATCGAATAATCAGCAAATAGAAAAGCTGACGTGAATGTGGTAGAAAACATACCACAACCCCATGAAATGCTGGAGTGGCAACAAAACCACTCACTAGCCAAAAATTGCATCACTTGCTCACACCTAAAACCAATGACCTCTACAGCCACTTACTGGTTCCCATAAGCCGCAATTATGCTAATACCACTCAATAGTCGAGGCTGCAGTGAAGAAAAGTGCATACCAGATTTTGCCAGCCAATATCACCACTCCTGCCCCCCTTAAGGGCAAGCCAAAAGACCTGAAGGAGTCTCTTTCAGGAAACGGTGTTTTGCAACAAAAAATTCCTTCTTAACTGCTGCTACTTTCACTTTTCCCGTGCCACAAGCCCCTCACCTTTTCTCCACTGATGCTAGTGATATCATTATTGTTGCAGTACTCAAGCAGGTGGTCAACATCTCACCCTGTCCATTGGCCTTCTTCAGTAGAAAACTGTCCAAGGTAGAATCCAGTGACTCTACCTTTAACCAAAAATTTCTGGCTATAAATTTGGCTATCAGTTACTTTTGCCACTTTTTAGACGGTAAACCCTTCGTCATTCACATAAACCCTATACTCCAAGGGCACTCTTTCACTCAACAGTCTGACGCTTGGTCCTCTCGTCAATACCTAGATCTCAACGCTGTGGCTGAATGCAACTGCAACTTTCAACACGTCCATGGTAATGTGAGTCCCATTGCCTATGCCCTGTCAAGATGTGTACTGTTTGCCATTCACTTGGGATTGGATTGCACTGCCTTGGCAGAAGCCCAACAAAAATATTATGAGTACCAAGTAAGAGGGACATCTTACACAGCCCTCAGTAGGGAAGGCGTCGCTTTCGACAACTCGAACTCCACTCTCTTTTGTGACGTCAGTACTGGTAGGCTACGCCTGTGGATACCTGGCCCCATGTGCTAAAAGGTGTTTGATTAAATTCATGGCCTTTCACATTCCCCCTGCAGATCTTTTGACACAGTTTTACTAAGGATGCTAATGATTGACTCTGTGCCTGTACTTAATGCCAGACTTCAAAAGTACATCGACACTCAAATTTAGGAGTGGGGATCTTTCCACAACCTTAGCATTGTTTTGCCCATATTTACGTCGATGTAGTAGGTCCCCTACCCACATCACAAGGACATTGTTACTTGTTTTCTCTAATTTACTGCTCCATTCGTTGGCCTGAAGTCATCTCATGCCAACTGCAGCACCCACCTTATGTACATCCTCCTTACTCTCAGGGTGATAGCCAGATTCAGTATCTCTGAGCATATTACTTCAGACAGGGTTACCACTTTCACCCCTCAATTGTACACATCGTTAGCGAATCTCCTGAACATCGCACTACATCAGACAATTGCCTATAGCCCTGCTTCCACAGTAATGGTTAAACGTTTTCATCGCATACTTAAAGAAACCTTGATATCCTGCTGCTATGACTCGAACCTGTGTCCTCCTTGAATTGAAGACTGGTCGGAAAGATGACCTAGATCTCTCAGCAGCTGCAATGGTGAATGTCCACCTGTTGGTCGTTCCTGCCTATTTTCTTCCCCTGTAACCTCCTCTAACAATTTTCAGCAGCTACTTAATTTTATGGGGAAATTTACTCCCTCGTGCCAGATTTACTAGGTTCCAGCGAGGCAACACATACCAAAAGATCTAAACTAAACACCACAACACATGTCTTTGAGTACAATGACACTGCCAAACCACTCGTGACACCCCGTTAC
>NC_090733.1:20262749-20277749 GCF_036898095.1 Palaemon carinicauda | reverse complement strand
ATATCCGGTGTTCCACAGGGTAGTGTTCTTGGCCCATTACTTTTCATACTATATACACATGACATGTGGTTTGGCCTAGGAAACAAGCTTGTTGCATATGCAGATGATGCTACTCTTTGCATCAATTCCATCCCCTGAATATAGATCTAGGGTTGGTGAATCCCTTAATAGAGATTTAGCTAGAATTAGTGCATGGTGCAAATTATGGGTTATGAAGTTGAATCCTAACAAAACTCAAAGTATGATTGTAGGTAGGTCAAGGACGGTGGCTCCTCAACATCCGGATCTCAGTATTGATAATGTTTCTTTAAATTTGTATGAGTCTTTCAAAATTTTAGGTGTGATTCTCAACAGCAAATGTACTTTTGAGAAACATTTAAGGTCTGTTTCTTCTTCAATTGTACGAAAAATTGGCTTATTGAGAAAGTCTTTTAAGATTTTCGGTGATCAATCTATTCTGAAGAAGTGTTTTAATTCTTTCATTCTACGTTGTTTTGAGTATTGTTCTCCTGTCTGGTGTTCAGCTGCTATGTCTCATCTTAATTTGTTGGACAAAAACTTACGGTCTATTAAATTTCTTATTCCTGATCTAGATATTAATCTTTGGCACCGTCGTTCAATTAGTTCATTATGCATGTTGCATAAGATTTTTCATAACTCTGACCATCCTTTACATTCAGATCTCCCTGGACAATTCTATCCTGTTCGTATTACTAGGCAGGCAGTTAATTCTAATAGCCAGGCCTTTTCCATCATGAGGCTCAATACTACACAGTACTCTAGAAGTTTTATTCCTGCTGTTACCAAGTTGTGGAATGATCTTTCTAATCGAGTAGTTGAATCATTAGAACTTCAAAAGTTCAAAGTTGGAGCAAATGCTTTTTTGTTGACCAGGCGGACATGAGTCTTTTTATAGTTTATATATAGCATATTTGTTTTTGACGTTGTTAATAGTTTATATATATTATGACATATCTGTTTTGACGTTGTTACTTTTTTTACAATGATTTATTGTTAATTTTTTCTCTTCAATTATTTATTTCCTTATTTCCTTTCCTCGCTGGGCTATTTTTCCCTATTGGAGCCCCTGGGCTTATAGCATCTTGCTTTTCCAACTAGGGTTGTAGCTTGGATAGTAATAATAATAATAATAATAACTTCTCTAACATATTTACTTCTCTGGTTTTAATTGAATATTCTTTTAATCTTTATTTATAATGAACGATATCGGCGTCAATAACCTTCGATGTCAGGATGCCAATGGACTTAAAATCATTCATTCATTCATTCATTCTTTTTTTTCTCTTTTCTTTACAATAAACGATATCGGCGTCAATGACCATATATGTCAGGATACCAGAAAACCTTAAATCACCCAATCAATCATCGTTTCCAGGGATGAGGTCAAGTGCCAGGTCTTAATCCGGGCAACGAATTCTCGCTGGTTGGGCAAAGGTTTTAGTTGTAGATTACCGGGATACTTGCTCTGGGCTGAGAGAAGAGCAAAGTGATGGAGTCGCTGAACTGTCACCTGGGAGAGAATCCCCTTTAGAGCAATCTGCTTTCCGATTGGCCGTGACGCTCTCTGGGATAGCATTCGTTCCGGACAAGCTATTGTTCGTTTCGTTGGTGCTATCGTAGTCATTGTTATCATGATTGGTATTGCTGGTCCGACGGGTGATAGGCTGCTCCTTCGACAAGTACATAGGAGAAACCTTTCCTACATTGTGTTGAGGATAGACGACTTCTGCTGGATACGCAGGGCCTCCAGATATCTAAGCTCCATATCGTCAGGAACGCCGCTAATGATTTCAGTATTTTTCACGATGTCTTCTCGCGAAAGGAAACTATTGAGAGTTTGTTGGCAATGCACCTTTATGGTGCTTTGGTGTACATGCCAGGAGAGGCCTTTAGAGAGGCGCAGGATGGTAATTCTAATGGAGCTACATATATAATGCCCCACTAGTATAGGTAGACTGCATTTATTCTCTTCATGGGGTCCTGCATGAGAGAGGCTAGGTTAACTTTCATGATCAAAGTCTTGGTTTTGGCATTTTGGTAATATATCATAAAGTTAAGCTCTGTGTTATGTTGTACGTGAAAGGTATCGTTCCGTATGATGTCCTTAATGGCTTTTGTCATGTTGATAATCAGGTGCCTGATTCCTTGATAGTAGTTATTTATTTTTGGTTGTGCTCGTCATGTCATACTGTTTCTCTCCAGTCCAGGTGTCAAGGGCTTATTTGATCTCTTGGTTGACCTGCCTTTTGGAATACCTATTGTTCACAAGTACCTGTGATATATAATATAAAATGAAAAAGCCAATAGGGATATTTTACTGAACAACACCTTCCCCATACAAGATAACACGGAGCTTAACTTCGTGATACATCACCAAAACGCGAAAACCAAGACTTCATTTAGAAAAATAACCCTGTCAATCCAGTGTAGGAAAGCCTGAAGAGAATAAATGAGTTCTACCGATATCAGCGCCCGTCTGAGGCTGCTGTGGCAGCTACATCGGATGACCCCAATGCGCCTCTCTTAACTCCTCTATCTGTCACATTCAACTAGGTGCCATCGAGGAACATCGCCAACAAACTCCCAATAGTTCCATTTCATGAGAACACGAGATACCTATCATTAAAAACGCAGGAAATGTTTCTCATTCCTACATGCCAAAAGAGCACAGACCAATAACAACACCAACCGCAACAACGTCAACACCAATGAGCAGAACAAAAGCGTGACCTGAATGAATACTCTCACAGTGAGAGCAGATTCCTTTATCCGGGAATCTCCCACAAGTGAAAGTTCAGCAACCCAATAACCAGATTTATCAGTCAGCCGAGAGCATGCCTCCCGGTACAACTACAACCTTCCCCCAACCAATTGATTAATCAATTAATTAAGACATACCCAGATCCATAGCCTATAAATACAGCCACAAAGCCTTAATTGTCAAGACAATTGTCTTCGCTGTCAGAGACCCTAGACAGTTTAGTTCAGCATACACTCAGGAATAAGAGTCCTGAATTGGAACTCGGCCAGAGTGAGGCCAAAAATATCCTCCCTAATTGTGGTATGCAAATCGGAGGAGATAGATGTCATCCTGTTACAAGAGACATTCCTAACAACAGGTTAAAAACTCAGAATTGCAGGTTACAACGCCTACACCACACCACAGATAGGCACAGACAAAGGCTTAGCTGCATTAGTTAGAACAACAATACCAACAACAAAGTTACACAATCCAATTCCTTGCGGTACCAATGTAGAAACACTGGCAGTAACAATAACACTGGTGAATCAAAAGATAGACATATATAACATATACAGGAAAATAAACAGGGAAGACACAGGAGAGCTGCAACTGACAAAACTATTTGCTCATACAGAAAGAACACCAACACTTATATGTGGGGATTTTAATGCACATCATCCCATATTATCATCCCCATCAGGGGAACGCATAGCTTTCACCGTGGAGGAATTTGAAGGAGTCGCTCTACTAAACACAGGACAACCCACACACATGAGAGGAGGCAGACTAGATCTGACTGATGTCACAACAGCAATAAGACACCTAACCAGATGGCGAGTGCACTCAAACCTGATAAGTGACCACTTTGCCACAGAAACAGAATTGGAAATACAGCAGCTTCCTCCAATTCCACCACCTCCACCAAGATGGAATCAAGACCTAGCAGACTGGATCTGCTTTAAACAAGCCAAAGAGGAATGGGCAGTAAGCTAGAATCCTCCAGACATAGATCAACTAGAGAAAGACCTAGATGATGCATTTCACAACGCAGCTGATAAAGCAATGCCTCTAAAGGCAGCAAGAGGAAACCGCTCATACAAGGACTCCTGGTACTATTGCCTAGAAGTCAGGAGACTATAAGCAAGACTAAATAGGGTCACAAAAATCTATAGAAGAAGATCCACAGTAGAAAACAGAGAACTACTGCAAACACTTAAAATGAAACACAACAAAGAATCCATGAAATAAGAATATAAACATGGATGGAATGGTATACAAAGTTGTCACAGTACACAACACTCACAGAGCTATGGAAATGGCTAAACAGGGTAGCCGGAAAAAAGAGAACATCAGTTGCAACACACCCACACCCGCAAGAAGAGGCAGAAAGAATTGCAACAGCCTTTGTAAACAGAACACTATCTGCTAATCTCTCCCCTGAAACCAGAATGTTGCAAGAGCAGCTAGCGCCAGCCAGGTGGGAAGAGATCAACACAGCCTGCCAGCTACAAGATGACACAGCCATCCCATACACAGTCGAGGAACTGAAAGCAGTACACAAAACAGGAAAAGACAGTGCACCAGGAGTAGACAGGATCACCTACAGAATGATCAAACACATGCTGTCCAGCAGGAGAAACTGCCTTCCTGAGGTTGATAAACAAAACACACCTCGAGCACACAAGGCCTCAAACCTGGAGGCAGCAAGATACACAGCCGATCCCCAAGCCAAAGGATCCAGCAAATCCCAGACCAATAGCCTTGGTATCCTGTATGGAAAAGACAGCAGAAAAATTGGTCCTAAATAGAATGAAATACAAAATTGGCCCCCTACACAAGCAGCTGTATTCATATCAGGAGGGAATCGGCACTTCTGAATGCATTACTGACGTTCTAAGCTGCATCAATTAAAAGAAGGCAATAATAGTCTTCATAGACTTTGAAAAAGCCTTTGAGCTTGCAAGCCCAGCAGCAATGCTGCAATAAGTGGTTAGAAAAGGAGTTAAAGATCACCTACTAGCATGGACGGAAAACTACGTGCTAGGAGGGCAAGCTAGAGTCAAATTCCAAGGAGTGATTTCGACTTTTCATGACTTGGAAAATGGCACACCACAAGGAGGGATTCTCAGCCCCCTCCTTTTCAACATCCTCATGGAAAATATAGCCCCACTCCAACTCCCTGAAGGAGTAGGGATATTTATCAACGTGGATGATGTATGTGTAATTGCTCGAAGACCAGTCTGGATGGTCAGAATGCAAAGAGAACTGAATACCAACAGTCACAAGTCCAATGAACTTGGACTGAAAATAAACATTGGCAAAACTAAGGCTATGACAATCAAAGCCCTGAACCCCCGGAACCCACTCACAATAGGAATGGAACCCCTAGAATTGGTGTACAGTTACATATACCTGGGAGTTATAATAGACAAGGAACTCACCTTCAAGGACGAGATCAAGTATCTCAAAGAAAAGGCAGATGCCAGACTGGCAGCCATGAGATACATGACTAAACTCAATGACGGAGCAAATGAGCATGTACAAAAGAAGTATAATTTAGCCGTTCCGGAACGCTAGTGGAATATGCCGCTCCAGCCCTTACAAACTTGACAGTCACCCAAAAAGCCTCAGTAGAGGTTATTCAAAACAATGCCATGAAGCTCATGCTAGGAGCCCCAATATGGACAAGACTGTGCAACCTAAGGATGGAGACTTGGCTACCATCCCTTGATGACAGGATTGCACAAAGAAATGCATCCATAATTGCAAAGATGTTCCTCTCAGACAGACTCTATAACCAAAAAGTAGGTGAGAGAGGAACTATCAAAGCACCCTTAGGTCCGAACCCCAAGCTCCTATGGCAAAGACCATAGCGACAATATAAAGAGCCTGGGCCTAACTGAGGATATCACGCAGCTAAACCCAGACTCAGTGCAGGGTACACTGCCCATTCCACCTTAGAAGAAACAAGCAGCAACCTTCAGATATACTAAGCTTCCAAGAGCAAAGGAAGACTGCACAATGGAGAAATTTAGAAATGCAGCCCAGACAGTAATCCGCTTAACGGAAACAGCAGGGGCACAGATCTACTATACTGATGGTACAGTAGCCCCTGGAACCCAAACAGCGGGAGCTGCAGTTTTTCCAGTAACCTTACTGCCTGCAGAAGGACATCCAACAATGCCTCCACCACGCAAACAGAGCTTGTTGCAATAAAACAAGTACTACAATACTCTAATATAATGAGGAAGGACCAGTAGTCATACATACTGATTCACGATCCTCAATGCAAGCCTTTCAACAGGAAAAGAATAAATAAAACAAGGCCCTGCTAGCTGATATCAAGGCACTTTTGTATCAACATAATGAAAGAGACAGAGAGGTAACTCTAAACTGGATCCCCAGTCACGTCGGGATACCAGGAAATGACAAGGCTGATGAACTAGCTAAAAGCACCAAACACATACAAAATGTACAGGTGCACATACAGCCTGCACTACAACAGATTAAAAATAAAATAAGAACACAGCTCAAAGACAATTTAATCAAGGAGCTACACAAGTGGATAGGGAATGGCTCTCCCTCTGCTACATGGTACAAATGGGCCAAGGAGCTAGAGCCTCCTCCCATAGACAGAAACACCCCAAGAGATCAGGCTGTATGCATACACAGGCTCAGAGTGGGATACAATGCTAAATGGGAAATCATAGACAACACTCAAAGGCCCTGTGATCACTGTGATGTCACACCACAACAGGCCCTCCCGCACTACCTACTAGAGTGTAGGGAAACAACTCAGCTGAGAGGTGATCTACAAATAGACACCAACTCACCACAGGCCTGGCAGGCCGCGGCCACACTGGGAAAAGCTATTGTTGAAAACATAGAGAGATAAAGACAATTGCTTTCAAGACTACTTCCACCTCAGAATCCTCATTTAACCTTCTCATCTCCTCACTGTAAGGCCCTGTTCACATCATCTTCTGTATTTTCTGAACTTAATCTACTACTAAAAACCTTCCGCAGGGACCCTAGGGAGTAAAGGGTTGGACAACCCCACCTGTAACCTTTCCCTACCATTCAAAGGTCTTACACTCCACTTTTCTAACTATTACTATCCGTGACATGATGGCCCTCTCTTACTACCATCATCATCCTTACCCTGTTCACAACTATCTCTACTACTAAAAACTTTTCAAATTTCTTTTTAAATGATCAACCTACCTTTAAATTTGCAGGTTACCTACGGGCCGACCAAGGAAAGGGCCCGTGCCAACATGAAGTGTTGGCTTTAATACACTACGAACGAACGAACTTAATTTTTAGTTTTACTTTAAGCCGGATGAGGAGCTGGCGTACCTTGCGGCTTCATATATAAACTTATGATCATATACATGTTTTTTCAGTAAAGAATTCATTTGTTTGCTGATGAACATATATCCTCTCTAAAAATTTCAATAGCACAGTTGCTGACAATTTTCAATGTTCTTTGAAGAATATTAGAACAATAGAATAGGTGTCTTATAAAATTAACGACACTGAGACAGCTACTAAATTATCTTCAATCTCACTTGCGTAAAAGATGTTCCTCTACCAAATCATTTTTATTATTATTATTATTATTATTATTATTATTATTATTATTATTATTATTATTATTATTAATTATTATTATTATTATTATTATTATTATTATTATTATTATTATTATTATTATTTTTGTTATTATTATTGTTGTTGTTGTTAATTAGTTAATACTACCCTTGACTCGCTTCTAAATAGGATATTTATTTTTTCTAAATGCTCAGTCTTTATACATCAAATTCACGAAAACACAATTGATTAAACAATAGAAATTTAAGATTATTTTTTTTAATATCACTATATCTCACTTTGCATTAAAAAAAAATATTTGAAATCCCTTTGCAGGTATCAAAATCTAACTGAAAAAATTTCCTTTCTTTTAAAAATAAAAACTGATGAAATCAAACTCAAGAAAGTATTTATTATTTATCTTGTATGCCAATGCGATTTTAGAGGAAAGGAGTTCCCCCAAAATTTCTTTCATTATATAAATCAACCTAGTATGACCTTATTTTACTCTCAGTTATTTGTGGTCATGTAATACGTTTTTTATACCAAAAGCTAAAGAGGTTCCTGACGCAATACATTTTTTCCCAGTTTTACTGGATCTGAAGGAAAGGAGAGAGAGAGAGAGAGAGAGAGAGAGAGAGAGAGAGAGAGAGAGAGAGAGAGAGAGAGAGAGAGAGAGAGAGAGAGAGAGCACATCTTTTTTATTTATTTTTCTATTGAAGCATTCTATTTGCTAAGGATTCATATCAAAATCCTATGTATACACAAGCCCAAGCTCCTGCTTTATTTATTAAAGTACAAAATTTTACGTATACACAGACGCAAGCTTTCATGCCGCTTAGGCGAATGTACTCAAAGAAAATGAAATATCTTTGGAAGGAGAAAGTATTAATGAGGTAGAATCATTTAAAAATATAGGAACTATTATCTCTAACACAGAGTCTTTAGAAGTTATATTTATTAGCAAAAAAAAAAAAATCAGACAATGGCTAGATCAGGGGTTACCAAGCTGCGACTCTTTCAAGCCACTTTTGCGGCACTAAACGCTGAACTAAAATTTGTACCTAATTTAAAGCAAGGAAGTTATGAAACACTCTTAAGAAAGTATCTTATTATATTTCAAAGGCATTTTATAGGCATCAATTTGACCGAGTCTTTTAACTACACGTAAATAGTTTCAAACAATTAAAATATTAGATAATTTCACGTTTAAATAATCATAACCTGGAATTACAAGGAAAAGGATACTGCTTTATGCATTTAAGAAGTGAAAAAAAGCTTGCAGTGATTGTCAGAGATTTTTAGGAAAGTGTATTTGTTCGCTTTCCATAAAGGGTAATAGATTTTATAGGAGGTTCCTAAGAATTCAAAATGGAAAGCAACCAGTCTTTCTAGATCAAACTATATTGGGCAGATATTACTGTACTAAGTTTGACAGCCTTTATTAAATTCGACCGGACAGAGATGGAGCTTGAAAGAGCTGATTTGCTGGAAAAGAAGTTGGAGGTGATAGAATTTAAAATTTTACTTCCTAATCCAGAGTGTTCAGAAACACAATAAGCAACGTTAGCTGGTCAACGCAATTGGGAATACTACTAAATCTGAAAAAAAAGCAATATAAGATGGTTTTGGGTATTTAAAGTGCGTTACCAGGCAACTAAAAAATACCAATAGGTTTGCATTTGGGGTTCTCTACATTTTCAGATCCACTTATTTGTGAGAGCAAATATTTTAAAGAATGAATCTCATAAAATGAAAATTAGGAAGTAGATTACACAGATCTTGAGATATTACTAAAACCTGAAAGGTACGTCTCAATCTACATTGATCAGCCAGAAACCATTGTTTATGATTAGTTTTGACTTAGAACTCTAATTCTGAAGTCGGTAAGAGAATCCAAACATTAGGGTATTAAATTATATGCCTTACTGGAATATGAAAAACACATGTAAAAGTGCAAAATTTATCATTAATCGAATGCCAAGTACATATATACCAATTAGCTACGATTGTGATGATGGGCTCATTTCAATTCTAAGTACAAAAAAAAAAATATATATAAGTACAAAAGAATTGTCATTGAATTTATCTTTCTTCGTGGCCGAATGATATCGTCATTGTCTTTCCAGCTCCGTGGACCAGGGTTGGATTCCTTGACCTGCCAGAAGCTATTGACTTCTAGTAGTTTCGCCTTGGGACTCTAATCCTGAAGTCGGTAAGTAAATCCAAACATCAAATTATTAAAATATATGGCTTATTCGAAAATGAAAAACACATCTAAATGTGCAAAAGTTATTAAACGATTGCAAAGTGCAAGCATACCAGGTAGCTACGATGGTGAAGATGGATTGATTTCAATCCTAAGTAAAAAATAACCTGGATTCAATAAGTATAACCACAGAAGAATTGTCATTGACTTTTATCTTACTTTGTGGCTAAATGGTATCGTAACTGTTATGCCAGCTCTATGGACCAGGGTTTAATTCCGTGGACGGCCAGAAGCAATAGTCCTTGAGCTTTATCGTTTTAGGACTCTGATCCTGAGGTCAGTAAGAGAATCCAGATTAAAACATATGGCTTATTTGAATAAGAAACACGTTTAAATGTGCAGAATTTATCATTGATTGAATGCCAAGTACAAACTTACCAATTAGCTACGCTGGCGAAGATGAGTTGATTTCAATTTTAAGTACAATAAACCTGAATTCGACAAGTATAATGTTATGAACCGCCTTAATGGTTCAACGGGTTCTTTTA
This sequence comes from Palaemon carinicauda, assembly GCF_036898095.1. Taxonomy (NCBI): domain Eukaryota; kingdom Metazoa; phylum Arthropoda; class Malacostraca; order Decapoda; family Palaemonidae; genus Palaemon; species Palaemon carinicauda. The sequence goes on along the minus strand of NC_090733.1, from coordinate 20,267,635 downwards.
AAATACTTAAAGGAATTAGGACTGGAATGAACCGATGGACTGCAACAACCAAAGGGGCGGGTAAAACATAAAACACTAAGTACCTTAACCTAGTTTATTATACAAAAATTATAAAAAAATAAATTATATACAATAATTACAATGAGTACAGGTAATGGGAAGCACAGAGACATAAATGATCGTTACCACAAAATCAATTAACTTTTAAAATTACAAATATAGATCACTTGAAGTTAAAGTACATGATAAACATAATTATCAAAATTAATCAACCAAAAAAAAAAAAAAAAAAGAAACACAGTAAGCAGCAGCAATGAAAAATTAATAAGAGAACTCTCATTATTAATAAAATAAAGACGAGCCCATACACTGGCTCTTCCAACATAGAAACATCCAAAAACAATCCCTGATCCTCGAGGACGTCCATCGAACACTACGGGAACGCCCCCGACAGTGTCGATACAACAGCCACTTTGCTGCCACCGAAGAATAACTCTTCAAACCATCTCGACCTCGAGGGCTAGGTTGAGGACAAGTGACCATCAACTAGGAGATACTCCAAAGCTGTGTCTGCTGCTCTTTCTCGACTGCATCACGAGAAACAGTCCCTCTGGCTTCCCAAAAACTGACTGACTATAGTCAGTCACAACGTGACATAAGTAAACAAGGCACCCGCCTTGATAAAGAAAAAGAGGGCAGTTAAAAAAAATTTAAACTAGGTTGTTTCAAAGTCAAACAACCTAACACCTCCACACTCAAGAAAAAAAAAATTCAGAATTTTTTTTTTCCAGATCACTCTCTCACCCACCCCCAAAGATGTCACAGAACCACCAGCCAAAACAGACCCAATCCTGGTAAGGTCGCCAATGTTATGAACCGCCTTAATGGTTCAACAGGTTCTTTTAAAATACTAAAGGAATTGGGACTGGAATGAACCGATGGACTGAAACAACCAAAGGGGCGGGTAAAACAGAAAACACTAAGTACCTTAACCTAGTTTATTATACAAAAATTATACAAAAATAAATTATATACAATAATTATAATGAGTACAGGTAATGGGAAGCACAGAGACATAAATGATCGTTACCACAAAATCAATTAACATTTAAAATTACAAATATAGTTCACTTGAAGTTAAAGTACATGATAAACATAATTATCAAAATTAATCAACAAAAAAAAAAAAACACAGTAAGCAGCAGCAATGAAAAATTAATAAGAGAACTTTCTCATTATTAATAAAATAAAGACGAGCCCATACACTGGCTCTTCCAACATAGAAACATCCAAAAACAATCCCTGATCCTCGAGGACGTCCATCGAACACTACGGGAACGCCCCCGACAGTGTCGATACAACAGCCACTTTGCTGCCACCGAAGAATAACTCTTCAAACCATCTCGACCTCGAGGGCTAGTTTGAGAACAAGTCACCATTAACTAGGAGATACTCCAAAGCTGAATTCGACAAGTACATAATAATTGTCATTGACTTTTATCTTTCTTCGTGGCTTAATGGTATTGTCACTGTCATGCCAGCTCCATAGACTGGGTTTGATTCCCTGGCCAGAAGCTATTGACTTTGAGTTGTTTCGCCTTGCGACTCTGACCCTGAGGTCGGTAAGTTAATTCAGACATCAAGGTATTTAATTATAAGGCTTATTTATATATATGTATATATATACATACTAATATATATATATATATATATATATATATATATATATATATATATATATATATATATATACTGTACACACATATATATATATATATATATATATATATATATATATATATATATATATATATATATATATATATATATATGTATATATATATATATATACATATATATATATATATACATATATATATATATATATATATATATATATATATATATATATATATATATATATAAGAAGATTTGAATAGAGAAAGCGTGCAGAAATGTAGGACTGAAAATTGAAATGCGTAAACCAGATAATGTTTAATAAAATACTGAGATACAAGTAACGGTTACAGTCAAATCTTTAAGAGTCTGTTATTGAATATAAGTACCTACGACAGACCTTAATAGTTTCCCTAAAACATGACACAGAAATTAAAAGAAAGATAGGCAAAGGATGGGGAGCATTTTGGTAAAGAAAAATTAAATTATGAAAACCAAATGCCACTTCTCTAATAAAAATATTAAAATAAATGGTCTTAGAAGTATTTACGTTGTATCGTAAATTTGGAGCCTTTATAAAGCCTTAAAACATGAGCTACTTAATACTCAAAACTATTTTTTTTTTTTTTTTTTTTTTTTTTTTTTTTGTCAATTGTATGACATCTGTGAAAGATGCATGATTTGGTGACAAGTATTTGATTGGTTTCTTCCCTTTCCTCGAGATGGGTGTAAAATAGCAATTTCTAATTCATATTTTTTCAGTTTTCTAAAACTTAAACTAATTAGGAAATTAAAGACGATTGGTTGTTTTTATTTCATTATTTTTCTTTTTACTCAGGTCAATATTTTTATAGTATCCTGAGATAAGTAGATGATATTGAAAGGGCTTCATATTTGGTGTCTGAAAAAAGGTAACTTGAGTTAATTAATTATGAGAGGTTGTAGTTATCGAGGCCCACTATCCTCTGCCCAATGGCCGTTTCGTCTTCGAGTGAAGAATTAATGTTTAATGTTTATATACAATGATGAAATTTATATTATTTACTTGTAAACAATCAATTAAAGTAATTATTTCAGGTAATTGGCAATTACGAGCTAACATTAAGTTTACGTGAATTTCAGAAGGATATATTTTCTTTCGGTATTGAGTGTCAAAAAATCAGACCTCTTAAGGAAAATGATTAAGTTAAGCATTTCATATCAAATTAGCGTTTACCCCCCCCCCCACCCCCCAAGAATATTGTATTTCATAGCAACCTATTTAAATGTCTAATGAACTTCAAGTTTGATACAAACAGTATAAAGAATTCTTCATCCAGAAGGCTTAAGAGGAAGAAAAGCTTTTGTGCATGTTGTTTTTCTACGTAATGTACCGAGACAGTTCTATTCCAGTGAAGTACCGGGTCCGACATCCTTCTTTTGGCAGTCGTTTACTTCGTTGACATAAACATCTGGATCAAGCTGCTTTAGACTCTCTCTCTCTCTCTCTCTCTCTCTCTCTCTCTCTCTCTCTCTCTCTCTCTCTCTCTCTCTCTCTCTCTCTCTCTCTCTCTCCTTCAATTGCGCATATATACAACGGAATATTTTATTCCAACAAGAGTTTCCGTAATGTTTACCAACGTGATAGCTTAAGTGTTCGTTTATTCATGCATTTAGATATATACAATAATCCAAGGAATATCATTAATAATTTTAATAATGATAATGATTGTGCTAATAATAATGGGACACTCGGGGACACCGTTCTATCTAATTTCTCTTCCTCTTGTTTTGGTAAAGATTTATAGTTTATATAGGAAATACTAATTTTAATGTTGTTACTGGCACGCTAGAGTTGACTTCTATCTATAAAAGTTGCATATACTGAATGATTTCGGTGAGTGAATTCTTCGAAGTTTGCATTGGCCTCTTTTGCCAATGTGTGTTTCTGGTATATAATTCAAATTTATTACCTATGCCAAAAAGGTAATATTTTTTGCATTTACACTCCGTCAATAATTTCTAAATCCTTACGAAGAAGAAACTATTGATTCCATATAAGAATCGTGATTAGCATTGCCAAGCTAATATAACCAATAAGAAAATGAGCATTTTGATTCAAAAACATGTCATGAATTAAGCTAATCCTAGTAGATTGGATTAGAATTATGAATTAGAGCTATAAAGCACGGTGTTGGGCCCTGCAAGGCCATTCAGTGCCGAAGTGCAGCTATGGGCAGGACCCACCAATTGTACTTACAATTAAAACTTAGATGTTGGATAGCAATAATGAACGTGACCCTAAATGTCACTCCGTTGAAGTACGTTGTGTGTCCAGTTAGTCTCCAGTGCTTCATCGGTGTTAGTCCGTTCTGTCTGTTTTATCTCCGGTACTCCTACGTTGTGTACGTTCCTCTCCGACAATTTTGCCAACGTTCATGCAATCTGGTGAGATGTTCCCGGTCCTTAAAGTAAAAAGATGCAGCTAAAGGACGAAGAAACACCGCAAAACCCCTTAAGTAATACGGACCTAGAGTAAACCATGTAATGTCACTAACCTCCCCTCCCCTTCTTCCCTACTAAGCTACTTTTACTACAATGGATTCAGAGGGTCTTATCGTATTCTGGCTCATCAAACTTTTCAAGCTTAAGTAGTTCACAATGCTAGTGGAAAACAGAGCCTTTGAAGAACCAAAGAGCCAAGGAGGACTATATTCTGGTTGGGTTGCCGTAAGCCAAGTACAACTAAATGGCTTTAGGTTGCCTTTGAAGGCCCATTACCCTGAATGGATATAGTGTGTTTATAGGTATCACGACCAACAAGGTTTCTGGTTACTCGAGGAAATAATGAAGGCAAATACGGTTATTATTATTATTATTATTATTATTGTTGTTGTTGTTGTTTGCTAAGCTACAACCCTAGTTGGAAAAACAGGATGCTATAAGCCTAGGGGCTCTAACATGGATAATAGCCCAGTAAGGAGAGAAAAAAAAAGGAAAATTTAAATATCTTTAGAGCGGAAACAATATCAAAATAAATATTTTTCTTCATAAACTATCAAAATGTTAACAAAACCAGAGGAAGACAAATAAGATAGAATAGTGTGCCCGAGCGTACCCTCAAGTAAGAAAACTCTAACCCAAGACCGTGGAAGACCATGATACAGAGGCTACAGCACTAACCGAGACGAGAGAACAATGGTTTGACTTTGGAGTATCCCTCTCCTGGA
>NC_090733.1:20230249-20257749 GCF_036898095.1 Palaemon carinicauda | reverse complement strand
CATTCTGATTCTTGTCGAATTCACGAATTATTACAAAGTAAAAAAAAAAAATCAGGTAACTCCACGCAGCGGTTGAAATTTGATTATTATATAACAATTTGAATTTTTGTTTTTTTCATATCTGCTGTGACCAAAGAAAAAGTGCATTGGGTAAGCTAAGAACATCATAAAATCTTACTACATGCAGATAAAACTTCTGAAGATACAGATAAACTATGGTACATACTGTACATACTCTGAGACTGAAACTCTTGAACTTTGCTCAATTCTTCGTATTATCATGAAAACTGTAAACATATATATTTACACAGAATATATTTTGAGAAAGAATTTCATCATACATACAATAAAATCAGCTTCAATTATATTATCATGCCTTTAGAGTTTAGACTGTTAGAAGCCAGTGCTAATTTAGCAATATATTCCTTCTGTGTATATATATACATATATATATATATATATATATAATATATATATATATATATATATATATATATATATATATATAAATATATATATATATATATATATATATATATATATATATATATATATATATATATATTCATGGTTTTCTCTTGGCAATAAATATAGTATTCTCACGTTATCATTGGGTTGTTGTGACCCTAAAAAATCAGAATAATTGGTCAAGATCCTAATTACTTTACCTTCTTGTTTTCATTCTCACATTCTGATTATGTCAACAACCTTACTACGTCATCAGAATGTAGTATAAAGGTATCTAATCAATTTATTGGCTTAGGGAGTTAATTCTATACCTGAAACAGAAATGCAATGATTGTTACGTTTAATATAGTTTATGTTTGATATCGTCTTTCCCCTCTTTGTCTATATTTGAGGAAAAAATAGTTCAAGATTGTATTTTTAAAAGTTTAGGGTTTTTGGACAGTGACTGTCAATTATATATAAGGAAATACAGGATTCGCTACCACACGGTCAAACATAAAAAGATATCAGTATTTTTCAGTATCTATTTTAGTTTTATTTATATTAGAAAATTTTAGTAACTTCTTTGGAGTATGACACTGTATGCATTTGAATTTTGAAAGAATTTGAGCAGTAATTTGATTTTAGTTTCCGGTGATTTTTCTTATTACATTCTTATATTGCAAGTTCAATTTTGCCCACAGTAATAGGATAAATTTCGAACACCTATGAAATAAGCTGTAAAGCTTTTCAGGTTGCGTTTTCAAGTTCTGTATAATTGCTGATACTTTAGGTATGTTAACAAGATTGGTTAATTATCAGATACCTGCCATCAAAACAAAAATGGTCATTGATGACAACAATTTTAGTAAATCATTATTATATATTCCCTACTTCCCTTGATGTGTAACAAAAGGCTTGAATGCGTTTCCATAAATGACTATTAAGCTTGAAGGGGTGGGGATGGTGCAATGTGCTTCAATACTCGACGTGATTTAAGTCCTTTAGATGCAATTTATACTTATTAAATGGTAAGTATCTACTTTGGCGGATCTAACGTTAATATCCAAGGAGAATCTGATTCTCCTTAGTTCATATCACTCCACATCTCTAAGCAGCTTATATTTTCTCATGGAAATTCCTTCGGAATAGTAAGGTTGGTATCCTGTCTCTTCTGTAGAAGTTATTTTCACTCTTCCTCCACGTCCTTCAGGGGCGGTGTCCCTGGAGGTCATGTAGGGGGTTCTTTGGACTTGTATGTTGGGTCCTTTGGCTTACTGTACACATCATAGCGGTTCATATTGATCCTAATTTCCTTACAAGGCGAAAATTTATCACTCATGCTTTAGCTAGTTTGATGGTCTAGTAAATTTGTCCAATTTTTTTCGAGTAAATTAAGCTTTCTAAAATAGACTCAATGGTTTTTAAAATAGATTAGCCTTTAAGAAAGTTTAGTAATTAGTTTGTTGTCTAAATTACTAATTTGTGAGAAAAACTAGAAATAAATCTTAGGGCTCTTCTGTTTTAGTAGATGACAGAGAACTTCAAATCATTCATGCATTCTATTTTACTATATCAGGATAGCCAAGTTAATAGTGGCAGCGAAATCTTTAGCGTTGACAGGCATTTTATCCATCTTTTTAAGTTAAGTTATGTAGTAGATTTGTAGGCAAAGACAGTCGTACCTGGGATTTTTTGTGTACAAAGAAGAGTACGTGTTAGAGGCAAAGAAGGCTCTGTTACTGATTTTTTTGGATCATAACATTAGCATAATTGCTTGGAGTAAATAAAAAAAACCTAAAGAAGCAGGACCAGGTCCTTGAAATGTTCTTAAGTTATATATAAAAGTTTTGCCGGAGTGCATGCTAGTGTAGAAGTTTTGGACTACCTGCTTCAGGTTCTAACCTAACTTACAAAGAGGTGTACTTGGCACTCATTTATTGTTGCTAATTTTATGAATAACGTTAAATATACACTAAACTTACTCATTACATTTAGTCGTCTTACAAAAATAATTTTAACGTAATTTACAGCCTATAGGCTCAATTTTTTTTTTCGGATTGGTCGGGCAAACATTTTAGCTAAATTAGTATAAGTTCCTGGCAGTGATTATATCTCTTCATTTCTTCATGTGTTTGTTTTCTTTTGAAAAGCACCACTCAGAGTAACGGTCGAAGGAGCGATAACTTTTTATTGCTGTTTGATTAGTCTTTTGTTATAGATTAACAGTTAATATTTTACGTTTAAATTCTTTAAGAAGACTCATCGTAGTTAGACATTTTTTCTGATTTAAATTCTCATAATTACTGTTTTAATTCATACATATTATTTTCAATTAATAGGATTTATTTTCAGTAAGAAGGATGGATTATCCCTATATTATATCAATTGTTTAAACATTTATTTTTTCTATTACGGAATCTCATTGGTTTAATGTAATTGTACTAGTTTTACTCAATATCTGGCTCCCTAGACTTTTTAAAATGTTACATTTTCGGAATATTACATTTCTTAATATTTGCGTAATATAAGTAGTCAAACTTGAACAGTTATGTCTGATCACAAACTTAAGTTGTTTATAACATGTAACTATTATTCGTGGAGTTGTATATGAAACCCGAATTTGCGACAGAGAATGTTTCAAGTTACTTTTCTATAGTTACATGATTGCCAAACCAAAGAATGGTGAAGAAACAAGGCACCAGTAAACGTGCAGAATTTGAAAGAAATGTGGAGCTACGTTAGTAAAATAGAACGACGCCTATAGATCTAATCAAATTGTCCCCAGATGCTTTGGATGTTCCGGATTTTAAACAAATGTATCGCAGAAGTGAGCTATAGACCAAGTTTTTGTTGATTGAAACCAAACATGGTCAATATAGTATGAATTGATGTGTACAACCTTTAATTTCCTTTCCCATAAAAAGCCTATACGCTGGAAATTTCCTAATAGTTTAGTTTAGTTGTAAAATTTCAAATTTAGTATTTCATTTTCGTTCCTAAGCTCTGAAGTGACCATTAAATAGATGATGAAATTTAAAATATCCTTAGTAAATGGAAAAATACAGCATTGTATAGTAATTTGGGCTATATGTATATAGGACATAGTCTTTGTTAACCAATAATTTATAAGAATAAAAGGGAGACAGTTTTGAAATCTATTACATAATGATAAAACGAGACTTTTAATTATTCATAACATGAAATTATGTTATAGATCTTGTCTTAGTGGTCGAGTTAATAAAAAAAAATTCTTGAAATACTAAGGTCGCAGTAGTAAGTTTCCTTAAATAATTATTCTTGCGAGATAAATCATTAATTGCAGATGTGATTCAACAAAGAATTGATTAAATATTCCTCTCAGTGTCTTTGTGATATTTTCTTACTGAAGTTTTTAAGTAAAAACTAACGCCAAGCTTGAAAGGGTAATATTCCGATGGCAGAATGGGGATTTGTGGCTTACATGCAACATTTTATTGCTGATCCTGATACAACAGTCCATAGAAAACTTAAATTCTCATGATGCCACTCTGTCATACTGGAACATTTTTATGGGCAACGAGGATACAAGAGAACTTCAAATCATTAATTTCTTCATTCATTTTTATGAGTACATTTCAATATGGTTGCCTCCTAAATCACTGAAACCTTTTTTTACCTATGGCATAGCCAAGAATTACATAATCTTATTTTGTTGTCTAGTCATATACTACTGCATAAGGATCGGGATATCCATTAGAACACTTTAATAAGCTCTTTCTCTCTACCCTAAAGTGAAAATCCAAAGGTTCCTGATTTCTACAATACCAAATATGATATTTTTAGAACTAGTAAAGTTTGATGGCTACATAGGGTTTAAACAAACATATGGGAGTGTGTTCTATTTACACACTCAATGCCTTAAGCTAAACAGGCAAACAAGCGTATTTACATATTGTCATTAGCACACTATATCATATAAACAATAACGGAATCAGATGTCGAAATAAATCAACATACTATCATCGACACTTTATGTGGTATTTTATAGACGGGAAAATATATAATTATATCGAAATACCAGCATCGAAATTTCATTGTGTGTAATTAGGACAGAAACATTATATACAAACATATCATATTATCAACACTTTATGTGGTGGTAGCCTGTTGAAAACCTCCCTGCCTGTTGATCAGTTGTTCGGAAGACTGAGTCCCACTCTAGCTCGATAGTTTCTTGTAGTGTCTGTAAACTCACCGTCCTTGTGAGCTGAGGAAGGTGGGTCTTGGGAAGCCTACATGTCTACCAGATATGTCTTCAGCACCCATTGTTTGGCCCTGCCTGGTCCCAGCTTGAGTGGAGAGGGCTCTTAGGCCTTGAGCACTGATAATATGTATATATGGTTAGGAGTCTCTAGGGCATTGTTTCTGTCCCTTGCCTCTGCCATTCATGGATAACTTTTAAACTTTTAAACCTTTAAACAAAGATGACAATATTATATGCAAACATATCTACATATCATCGTCTAAAATTCGTCACTTACAAAATGAACGGCAACATTATACACACATATTCACATATCATCCACTCTTCTTCATTGGAACCGTCATTGAATAGGTTAGATGATTTGCTTTGTGCAATACAACAGTGTTCTGCATCATGACATCCACAGAAAATGAGCATGAATATCTTGCTGCAGAACAACCGCACCTGATTGCTGCACAAGGTTAAGCTGAACTGCAGCCACACCCGATCATATTGATTACTTTATCAGGCAAACATATGATACCTGTGCACCAGTGTGTTAGAATTCTCATCTTTCATCCATCTGTGAGTATGCTCAAATACTGGTAGGACAATTTCCAGTGATGCACGCTATTTTGCTTCTTGCACATATGTTCTATGTACATGCTCAGTAAATGCCTCAATGGTCGTGGGAAGGGTTCCAAACATAAAAGCGAACTGCAGTCATGTTGTTTCTCTTCCTCGATCCAGACCTGGCTGCAAGGAACAATATAGCATCCGAGATGACTTCTGATAGATATGCTTCTAGGTTGCCCAAGGTCTTCAGCTGGTAGCCCTTCGTCAAGTATTTGACGACCGTACCTTTGTCTATTCCCCACTGGTACGAAAGTGTCTCACCATGAGGTAACATATGCTGCCAAAATCTCGGAAACAAAGTTGGAACTCTTCTGGGTTGTAGCCCTAATGTTATATGATGACCTGTCATGGCTGGTTCCTAGCCTAACAAAATCACAGGTGAGCGATTCTGACATGAAGAAGTGAAGCAACAACACGAACACATGAGTGTCATCAGAAATAACTCAAATGATTTGAACTCCTGTCAAGGCTATGAGAACCATTAGCTGGACATTCACAGCATCAGTTTCCTCGTAGGTAATTGGATGTCGTGTTGCCGTGTCACCTTTCCAACGGTCATCTCAACAGGAGTTGGATCTTGCTCGGTTAAAACCAGTTGATTCTCGGCCATCCCTTTTGCATGATCCTTGATATAAGAGTATACCAACTTGATCAGCTGCCCTATTTTTCCATGACATTCCGGATGACTTATTGAGTAAGAAGTGGCTTATGCAGGTGCAGTTTGTGTCAACGTCTTGCCTCCTTGCCAGTATGTGTTGTGCGTGTTACATTCTTTTTACTGTACTTTTCTCATAATATATGTCAAACAAAAAGTATGTATCACATTACTTCAACATTTCGTTCTCATAGGCCAACAGGTTCAAGATGAAGTACTCTACTGATCCCTGGGTTGGCCACTGAATCACCTATAGCACTGCACAACCATCGATGATTAACGTATCAGAACTGACGGACGATCAATCAAATACCTTTACTTGCAGTTTCTTTATGATTTGCCTTTGTGATGCGCATTCACTGAGATCGTTTAATACCTGGTTCTTCCATCAACTTAGTCTGCTTTCTTAAGAAGCGTTTGATTCGAGTTTTTGTCGTGTATATTGAAGCACAGTTTCTATATACAAACAAGGACCTTGAAGCCTTCTGTAATACGAACGCCAATGTAGCATGTAGCCCTTCTCCCCTACGTTTACTAACATCTACAATAAAACAGAGTCTTTTAAGTCCTTCAACTGTTAGAGATGTTTCACTATCATTACAATTCATGTAACTTTAAGAAAGGCAAGAAGTGTTAAGCTGTGGTGCAGAATCCATCTTGTTTGACATCCTATGAAAAATGATATACTATCACCAAACATATTCATAAAAGGAAACTGATCAAGATAGTGGTATGTCATTAGGTTTTCAACAATAATGGAATATTAGCATAATTAGTACACCAGCATGTTAGAGGTATATGTAAAGAATTATAATGTGTAAGTATGTGAAACAAACTCAGATTAAGACTATCATAGCAACTTATTTTATATTCATATCTGTCAGTGTTGGTATATATGACAGTATTGAGTGAGCATGTGTGGATGTTGGTAAGAGAAATGTCATGTGTTCAATTGACAAATAGCTATGTAGTGCTTATGCTAAGAGCAGAAACACGTTGATTCGGTTAAGGTCTAACTCAATTCAATATATACACGTCATATGATCCTATATAAGTTTGTCAGATGAACATCAAAAAATGTCTTACCAAGAAGGATAGGTGGTGATAAGAGACACCTGAAGGGGAATAGAGTTTATTTGTGTATTTTGGTGAATTCCCAAATCCTTGAACCTTATAACTAGAAACCAAAATAACATCTCTATGCTAGTTCAAGGCGAAGTTATAAGCCAAATTTAGTTTAGGTGATTTCAGCGGCAGCCATTTTGAATCTTAGCAAAAAGGAAACAACAATTTTTGTTTCATATTTGTTAATGTAAAAATAAAACAATTCATTTTTATATATGTTAATGTAATTGTAAATGGAAATATTCCTCTGTTTAACTTCTACGAGAGTTCTTGATTCTACTTTGGCGCTGTGTCTGACGGGCAAGAGCTATATAGGGCAAGATGATTAGAGAATGGGTTTGTTGTTTGGCATCATGTTACGTATGATAGTTCCGGACGCTTCTAGTGCATCAAGAATATCTGGGAGTATTGGTCCTGCGTATTATATAGGACAGGTGGCGAACGGGAGAAGGAAGAAAGACAAGAGAGACCTGACTGAGCACTGCTCATCTCTGGAGACATCCTTCAGCTATACCCTCTGTGACTCTGGAGTTTAGTGACTACATACATCTATAAAGTATTTGAAGAAGCCAAAGAAGATTGAAACATTCATCATCAGACAGAAGCATTGATTCTTTGTCTCAACATTTTTATATATGAAACTACTCAAGGTTATCTCTCCCTCTCTGTATAGAAGTTTGGAAAGTCAACTCGTTCTACTTCGTAATAACTGTATATTTATCCATTAGTTTTGGTGTGCCGTGACTATTCGGTGGATTTATGTATAATGAGGTAGATATTTTTGTTAAATCTTTAATATAGTTTTATTTTCTGTTTCTTGACTATTATTTTAATTTTTGCTGTTAATGTCTTGCTATTGTTTAGTATATTTTATGAGTAGATTCTGCATAATCTAACGTAAAATTGAACGTAAAAGCCATACTGCCACCAAACTATATTGCAATGGGTTTTGTAATTTTTTCGACTACTGCTAAAATTACACCCCAATTACTGCGTATTCAAATTACTTGAAAAACTGGCTTAAGACTTGAGCTAGTGTGTGGTCCCCTGCAACTTGATTTACCTATTACTTAAAGTATATATTTACAAACATTATTGACTTATTTGTAATAATTTCTTACAAAACTAGAAAAAATTAGCACTGTGCAGCTTCGACAAGTGTAGAAATTATTGAAGTACTTATTCTAAACAATGACAGGCCAAACTTAATTAATTTCGTTTAAAATATTTGTTGAAGTACAAAAAATCTTTGAAAAATAATGATAATAGCTACTTCTTGTTTAGTTTTTCTATAATTAAATAATTATACCAGAGACACGCTCTGTTACCTTAAACAGATTCATAGTTTAGCGTTTTATATCGAAAGAAAATCAAGGAGCTGTTAATTAAATGTTTTATAGATTTAGATGTATGCTTATAGTTGGTGAAGATGTAAATAGATGCAATGAAAAGAAACTGACTAATGAAGAGCCTACTGGTGCAACTCAATTTTGGGGGGCGGTTAAACTTTTTCATGGTGTACAAATACCTTCACTATATGGGTGTGGAATGCAAACTGCCCCCCCCCCCCCTTAAAAAAATAGGTGAACAGCCTTCTAGAATAATAAATACTAAAAGTTCTTAAAATAATCATACTGCAATATTCCTGAGCCAAGCAACGGTTATAGGTGACGCAGAAAGGCCAACCGTTAGTAGTTACAGCAAGAGAGAGAGAGAGAGAGAGAGAGAGAGAGAGAGAGAGAGAGAGAGAGACAAAGCAATCGAGAATTTTTCATTCATTATAATATGTATAATAAAGGTTACCCTTTTGTAAGAACAAAACGCTCGAAAGACCCCAATAATAGTTCATGGTGTAAGTGATACCTAAAAGGAAAATAGTTATGGATTTGATGAGGCTATCAGGAACACGGTTGATATTTAATATTTACTGACTTTTGTTTTTTGTTTTTTTTTAATACTGGACATCCACGCATTCCATGTATCATTAATGGTGTAAATTAAACAATTGATTAATGGTCAGTTCATATTGCAGTATTTGTTGCAATGTATTCCAGTAGTAACAGGGAATTGTTAAACGTTACAAAAAGTTGATAAACGAAGCTCAACGTTGTCGTTAATCATTAAACAAAGTATAAAATCAGTAGGAAAGAATTGTCGAGGAATCGAACATTGTAAGATTGATATCCGTTTATGAAACTATTTTACAGAGCAACGGTAGATATTTTAAATCCAAAAGTCAAACCTCGTTCGCTGATAGGTAATAAACGAGACAGCTAATCTCACGTTGCAATGGAAAATGTCAAATGGGAAAAATTAAGGTTTAGCGTTTGACAAATGAATGAAAATGGTTCATTTGGCATAAATATGGTGAAAAGGTGGATGGGAGTTACGATGTAACACTGATCTTCTCTTCTTCTTTAAATAGTTTTATTCGGTTCATTATAGAGGTATTCGACACGTAAATGGAGAAAGGTATTCATAAGTACGAGGAGGATGAGGGAACAGTAAGGGCGAAATAAAAAAACAGGAAGAGGAAGGAAGGGAATAATGTATTGTGTTAATTAACTTTATATGAAAGCTTTATTTTTTGTTTTGAATTTTCACCCGGGCCCTTGGACTGGGTAATCTAAACAAAATTCCATTAGGTAAAATCATTTCAGGATTTTAGCCATATTTATTCTATGTAATATCTTTCATTTTTAGGCTTTCAGTTTAGGACAATTGTGTTGATATAATGCAAAAAAAAAATTGTATAATGTGGAAGAAATAAGAAAAGGGAGAAATGATTTTACAATCCATAATGAGGAATTTTACAAAAAGGGTTCATATCATACTATAATTTTTTTTTAGTATACTCATAATGATAAATACCCTTTTTCAGGACAAATGTTGCTTGGCACATCCTCGCAGGCTTTTTCCATTGTACCGTTTTCAACAGCTGTTCCCTATAATATTGAACTTCATGAACTCCACATTATTGATTGAATAACAGCAGGTAATATTTTTCATGATTTGAAACATTTCTATTTCATACATATACTAAGGAAGGCTTTGTCAGTTATATTGATTTTGCTAGATGATTATTGATTAAATAGCGGTGCATATTGAAAAAATGTAGTATAAACTAATTGTGACCATCCTGATTTAAAATGCCCATCAGATACACACCCACTCTATTAATATTAACCTACGTTCAACTTTCTTTCATTTTGTTGTTCAACATATCTTAACTATTACTTCCTGATGCAATTGCAGGTTTTTCTTTCATTTACAACGTACCGTTGAATGACCTCCCTGTCTTACTGTTGCACTATATTGCCAAGATTTCAAACCAAATATATTATCTCACCAGTCAGATAATTGTTCATTTCCAAGCATTGCCCATTTTCACTTTTTTAATTTCTATATAAATTAGATGATCAAACAAAACATTTTTGGCTCCTTGATATAGTTTTCATATATACATCTCCATATAGTGTACACAGTTGTGTCTGAATGCTATTGATGGAATATGTTTACCATCTTATTAGAATTATAACCTTTATCTATTCTTAGACTATCTTAGTAAGAAGAATAAATTATTTTCGTTATTACAGGTGCACGAGCTTTTCATTTTGAGATGCAAAAATCATTCTAATCACCTTTTGGGTACAGCACTGGTACAAGAGCGGATGGATTTTTTTTTTTTTCATTCCAAATGAAGAACTTCAAAAAGTAAGTGATGTAACGATCCTCCTTTGCGGAATTTATTCAATTCAATAACGTTATGAATAGTCGGTCAGTGAAATATATTCCATTGTCATTCATTATTTGACTTTAGTTGGTGAGAGAAAATAGCTTCTTAATGTTATGTGTTCTCTTCCTTCCAACGCAAACCTAACTCATCTGTATATGAAATGTGGAATTATCTTATATCTCAGGACTTTGCGTCTGGCATTTATATATCCAGCCAAATATCGTAAATGAAATAAAAGGTTTGATTAAGATTTTTTATAATTATTTGACAATGTATATATTAGGTCATTTTGGCTCTAAAGACGGAAAGAGAAGCAATGGTTGAGAAAATGTTGAGGGGATTTTTGGAAGTGTCACTGCTTGAAAGATTGGAAACAGATGGAATAAGAAGTATGGCAAGCGTAATAAAGTTTACAGATGTGATAAATATGTCACGACTAAGATGGTGTGGGCACGTGTTGAGGAATGGATGCTGGGTAGGAAGTGAGAAGGTCTTTGGGGAACCTGTCAAGGGTGGGGAGAAGGTCTAGGGGTGGCAGAGAATTAGATGGCAAGATAAGGTAAAGGAGTGATATGAAGAGAAGAGGTTTGGTGAAACTGGAGGTGTTTGATTAAGGCATTGGAGAGGGCGCTTCAAGCAACCGTCCCCTTAATGTAGGGATAACGGCGGAAAAGATCTCAGTTATTTTAGACCCCCTTTAGTTTATTTTGCTTTACATTATGTTATTTGACATGAGTTCTTGTGATTTATACAGAAAGCTGGCGATCTTTTACTTGCCTTATCTTCAGGTAAATCTCGCACCAATTATTTTAATAACTAAAAAATCTTTACATCTACTTCTCGATCTAATCGTAACTTTTTTTTATAAGATTTAATAAATTTCCTAATTATCCTTAAAAATGGACGATCACTCTGCAAAGCTGGTCATTACCTTTTAACAGTCTGTCGTATTCGATGTAATTTTCATAGGTTTGAAATTGATGAACACTGTCGATATTAAGAAGTTTTATCGTTTATATATATATATATATATATATATATATATATATATATATATATATATATATATATTGCCAACCGTTTTTTCGCATACAAATTTTCAGAACATCAGTATTTCCTTATTTCATTTACCTGAATTCACAGTAAATTTTTATGAATGGGAATTCTTTTAAGCAATGTTCATTAGCGGCTTAGAAATTAGCATATCCATCCCGTTGATTTCACTTAATAGAAAATACTCCGAAAGTATCTTTAAAGTTGTATCAAAAAGTTTGGAATTTCATGAGAAGGGGATGTTCCAGCTGTGACTAAATAGATTTGTTTTCTGTTACAATTGAACTAATACATTTCTGAGCTCCAAACGATTTCATTTATGGAAAAGTGGCTGTTTTCAGGCAGGAAAATGCGGTGAAATTTATTAGGAAAATCAATGCAAAAATTAGCGAGACAAAAATGCAATTTTGTGCATATAAAACTGAATATCTTACCAAATATACTCTAAGACTACATCTAGAATGATTTAATATTGGCACTTCACATATTATAAAATACATATGCGTACATATCAGAAATACTTTATAAATAATCAAAGGCATAAAAATTGTTTGTGCTGTAAGTTAAAAGAGCTATTTTATGTAATATTTTTGACTGGTTTCGTAGGAAACATTCTAGAAAAAGCTATGAAGTATTTTCATATCTAATAATGTAATCTTTTTAGCCCTAAAATAATTCCACTCTATAATTACATATAGTAATAAATTAAAGGACAATATAATACCAAATCAAAGAAACATCAATCATCATTCATTAACGTAGATAAGTACATGTTCAAGTAATTTTCATATTATGTCCTTATATCATTCCATGCATAGTTTTACTAAATCACCTCGTATGTCAGCCACAGAAAGGCCTACATGTAAATCTCTATGATAAACTGATGAATATTTCCTTAAAACAATTGATACATACTATTATTTTATTAATACAGATTTTGGGTACATGAGGAATATAAATTTAGGGTGAAATGAGAAAGGAAGACTTTATGGGTCTCATAAGTTAGCTAATACATGATATTGCTGCATAATTATCACATAGTTTTAATATAACGAGCGGTAAGGTTTCTGAAATGATAGACATATGACTTTTTAATTTGGCAACCGGAATGTCACCCAAAGTTGTTTTCGAAGAAAATTGATTGGATTTCAATTCCTTTTGATTTCAAAGTTGATGCTATGGATGTCAATTCGTAGTTATTTAATAGTCAGTAAATGAAATATCCTTTTAAAAAACTTACACATCATGAAACGAACTTATCAATCACGGATCCATGTACAATACGTACAAGACTTTTATCCCAGCCAACGCATTCTCCACATTGGAGAGTTACCTTCCCAAAACAAAAACGTGACAGTGCATTACCCCGTTCATCTTTCACCCAACGAACAAGGGGTGGAACCCCTCGGCAATAAAACTTCTGTAGCTTCAGTCCTGCTTCATATCCTTTCGCGGGATTTCCTCTCCACTTACTGAGTCTCTGTCCCTCACATGTCCAGTGGCATTTACGTTTGTTTTACCTATCAGATATCCCCTTGTGTCAAGTAAAATGTGTGTTTGTATGTGTGTGGATATCGTACGTAATTTGTTTTTTAATTCATCATTGCAGAGTATTAATTCATTTGTTGGGCTATTATTAAGCCATAAGATAGAAAGTGTCTATCTGATAATATTAGCTGAACTCGGGACGGATATTGTTTATGAGATCGGGATTGTCCCTCATTGATGCCGCATTGATGCTACATTTAACATCATATTTATGAAAGCTACATGAAAGCTGTGTCTTTTCAGTTGTAGATATTACCATGGAATATGGCAGGAACAGAGAAACTATGTTTCCCATCGATCCCTGAAAATTTTATATAGATATGTTAATTATTCTAGGAACAATTCACTATACCATTAAAAAATGACCATTAAACCCATCCAAACATAAACGATTGTGTTGCTTTTCTCTGTTGTATATCAACATGAAAATTGGTATGGACAAAGTAAATATGCATCCCATGTATTTCATTTATAGTTGGGAGTGCCCAGTGGAGTTCATTTACACTTTTGAGAACGAAAGGTTTTATCATGTTGATCCACTGCCACTAATATGGGAATTAAAAATAGAACATTTCTTAAGTTTATCATTACTGGGGTTTAGAGGAGGCAGGCCATAAGCTCCTCCAAAAAGAGCTTATATTTACGTTGAGGAACCAGAATGAAATTAACATGGATCAGTACCATCATATTACTGAGTTGAAATATGCAACTTGAGTAAACAGAATTTTACAGGTTCACATTTAAGACCGGTTCTTTGTAGGGTTCAATGGGTTTTTAATTACACTTTCGAGAACAAGGTTGAAACTCATTCTGTTGAATGACCTTGCATACCTCATCCGAAATACATCAATAAAGAAAACATATTCCCTGGCATTTCTCCTTAAGATAGGCCAGTTAGGGTCAGGGAGGGTTAAAAGCAGGTTATGATTACATTTCAGAGAACAATGATGAATTTCATGTTACTTATATTTTCTGGACACCTAATTTGATATAACTAGTTTAAGAATTTCTGGGGTTTACACTTTAAGAAGGGCCCTTTTGGTTTCAATGGGATATGAAATACAATTCTGAGAACAAGGTTGAATCTCGTAATGGTGAGTAAGCTTGCATATCTTATCCAAAATACATCACTCAAGAAATATTCCAAGGTATCTCTGTTCAAGAAGGGGGAGGTCTCGTGTCAATTGCCTTAAAACTGACTATTTTAGGAACTGTGAGAACTATCTTATAGCTCACTTCGATCACATCTTTTGTATCATCAAGATAACTGGACTTTTTATGGATGGAGATGCATGGTCTGGGAATGGAAGGTATTCCCATGTGGACTGGGTTCAAAGGTCAAACGTACGTAGATCCTCTTCCAATACAATCAATACTCTAAATGCATTACATCAATTAATCGCTGACAAGTAATGGTGTTGTTCTGGAAACTTTGTATTACTCAAAAATGAGCAGATGAATGTGGGCAGCCATATGGTGTTGTGATATATGACCTGGATGTTTCCAAAAGGTCCATAAAGATGCAGATGACTGAGCAACCAAGGTTTAACAAACATATTCATCATGTTTGGAGTGTTTCATGCAGAGATAGGGATATTTAGAGCTATTGGAAAGATCATCAAGGAGTCTGGTATACCGGAAATGTTAGTGCAAGCCAAAGTCCTTGCATCAGGGTTACTAAAAGGTTTCTTGGAGTGCAAGAATTTCAATCGATGCAAACGCTTACACCTAATGCTAGCACTTGTCTTTCATATACTACATTTCTGTGAAATCTGCAAGGAGCACCAAGAGGAAGTCAGCTCTCTCAGTGAAATCCTAAATTCCTCAACATCTTACAACAAGGAAAGTAGGAATCAGCTCTGCACCACTTCAGAATTCAACATGCTCTTTGAATAATATAATTGTTACTCTCAGTCAACATGCATGGAGCCCATGGCCCAACTACAAGATTATACATGCAATACATAGTTAGAATCAACCTGTACGGCACCATTGACAGAGCAGTCAGAGAGTGTGATGTAAAACTATACACATGAGCACTTACTCGCAATTGCCGTCTTTATCGGGACCAATCAACAAAATTATGCCAGTTCAGTGTCAAACTATCAACTTAATCTGATGAATGTACCTTTCACACATCCTGGCCTAAAAGAAATGAAGATTGCTGGGCTTTTCAGTATTCACCGAATAGAATATAAATCCAGCAGAATTCCAGTAGATTTGACTATTAAACAAACAATTACTGCAGATGTTGCATCAAGGATGACCAGCTACACAGATTCCACCAGCAACTTCACTGCCCGTCTCCGAAGGAGTGCTATCAAAAGGTGCTATAGCTGGATTTATAAGTGCATTCCTTGAAATGGTTGGAATAAATAAAATTGGTGACGTGTAGGAAGAGTTAAAACCAAGTTGTATCGCACGTGACAACAAGGACTTCAGAAAATTACTAATGTTGATCAACCAAGAATTTGCCAATCCAATCACAGTAAAATTAGACTTTCTTGTTAATAATCAGACAGGAAAAACCGCCACTGATAAAATCTCCGAATCATTACTTATTATTAAGGGCAAAGACGGAGAAAAGCATGATAAGTTTTTCTTGAGTGTGTGCAAAATGCGGAAAGATTCGAGAAGCCCATCTCCCAAAATTCCTTGAGAACATTTGATGACCTAGGTGCAGGAAACAGCTGACCAAGCAATCCACATGTGAAGGAACTAAGGTGCTCTAGGGACCTCTGTGGATCAGCTGTTATTCCTCGTAACCAGGGGCTTTTTTATCTCGTGATTAATTTGATGATGTCTTTGAGTTCAAACATACAGAATGAAATCATGGGTACATCAAAGTTTTCATCAGCTTCAGGTATATCAATCAAATCATTCCCCTCATATCCCCTATTCATGACCTCAGTAAAGCGTTTCTTCCAACTTTGCCTTTTTACATCTTCTGTTGTTATAATAGATCCATCCCTCTCTTCGAGGGGTATATCCTTCTTCTTTGCCGCCGTAGGGGTTTCATTAATAATTCCATAAACAATTCTTGCACCATAGCCACTCTCTGAATTTATAGCATTGTCAGCCTCATCTGCTTTCTTGTGAAAATATTCACTCCAGTCATTCCTGGATTTTATTTTGACTTCACTATCAATACTGGAATTCTTACCATGCTCTACCTTGTAATTTTCATTACTTTGTCGAAAATTTAAACAATTAATTTCCGTCTTGGTCACCTTTTTATAGTATCCCACATATCATTTAATATTAATTGCTTTACCCTTGTAACTACATGTCCCAAAACATCACTACCAACTGACTGATATATGCTCTTAATATCACCCATTATCCATCAATGTTTTTCTCTCCTTCGCTCAAAGTCTCTAAGACAGCAAATCAATTTCTACATTCAGTTGCAAATGTTTCTAAGTGTTCATATTTTAGAAGCTTAGTTGTATCAAACCTAGGTATTCTATCACCATTTCTATTAGGAGATTTCAGTTTTAATTTCAGTGCACCTCTCTCTCTATCTCTCTCTCTCTCTCTCTCTCTCTCTCTCTCTCTCTCTCTCTCTCTCTCTCTCTCTCTCTCTCTCTCTCTCTCTCTCTCTATACACACACACACACACACACACACACACACACATATATATATATATATATATATATATATATATATATATATATATATATATATATGTATATATATATATACATATATACAGTATATATATATATATATATATATATATATATATATATATATATATATATATATATATATATGTAAACACACACACACACACACACATATATATATATATATATATATATATATATATATATATATATATATATATATATACATATATATATATATATATATATATATATATATATATATATATATTGCTTTGGTCTAAGGTTTCCTTACTTCCCCCTACAAAGTGTTTCACAGAGGGCAAAGATATTCATACAATATTTCATAAATTCATTCTCCACATGCTGGAACTTCGTACTCTGATTCATGGTTCTAACATTCTAATTACCGATTTTAAATTTTTATTTATTATTTATACACCCGGAGATTCGTAAGCCCAGCTACGCCAGGACTGGGGACCATTCTGTCATTTTCAGTTTCCATTGACTGAGTAAATTCATAGAGAATTCATTGGCTATATTCATCAAAGGATACCCAGTTCCTCGTGATGAGCAGTGCTTATCTAACTAAGGCAAGTGACTAATCTTGGTCCACACTAATTGCAGTGAGATCATCTACCAGGCATCAGAAGTAGAAGCCGAAGAAACAGCTTGTCTCTCGCCTTAAGGGGACCGGCCGGCTAATGCCGTGTTTTAAGGACAGGACTTTGACATTCATACCACTTAATAAAGAGACTTAGGATATCTCACAACTTCATATGATTTTTGCCTATGAACCTTCGGTTTTGTGACGCCAGGGCGATTTTTCCATAAAATGATTTTTTTTTCCAACTCTATCTTCCCCCTTGATAACTGATATTAAGACCTGGGATTCCTACCTTATATAGACCTGATGTACACCTCCAATCAAAAGAATTTTTTCTTTTATAAGTCATTTTTTTGTGGATATGAATTCTATCATTATGGTAAAAGGTATAAACCCAAAAAATCATGAAAAAACTAAGAAAAATATATGAAAGAAAAATAGGAAAGAAAGGTAACATTTTATTTTTTTAAAATGCCTTTCAAGGTATATATCAAATTCCAATGCTATAACTTTAAAACCAAGGGAGAAGATAGAATTTGTAGCTCAATAAATATACTTTTGAGATACAGGCGTTCAAATTTCTTCTTTGTATTTTTACAAAGACAATATTAAAAGTTTTATGTTCCTTTTTTTAACATTAATAAACCTAGCCAAATTTGATTACCATAATTTTATCATAAATGAAGATCCCTTTGCTCAATATCTTGCTTCTTCAGTTGAGATGGTCACTCCATCATCTCTCACCTTCAGTAACTCCGCTAATTTCATCGATATTACCCACTTTTGAACCCGTTTTAGAGCGATTTTTATTTCTTCCTCGTGTTAACGAAATTTTGATATTGTCTTTTCCTCTTTTTCATGATGAAATTTTTGCCGAAACCTAGAAAAACGGACGTAAAAACGAGTGAACGTCAGAGGTCAAACTCAAACATGTACTCTCAATGAGGTTTGTGCTACGACCAAATGCTGAAGGGTGTAATTACCGTGTCATATATCGTCTTATGAATCATGGTTTCTGACGAGTAGCCATTGCTTACTTATTTTTTTATATTAGAAAATAATAATTTAAAAAATTTACAATAACACAAAAAAATACTGCATTTTCTTGTAGGGAGAAATTTATTGGTTTATTGACTTACTTTAACTAATTGCCATGTAACTATGAGTAAGAGGAATTTTGACAAAATATTTGGCATTCGCAGCCTCCACTGCTAAAAGAAGCTCATTAATTTTTTTCTAGGATTTGTGGTCTTCTTCCTATAGGCCCCTTAAATCAAATCCGCCACCCTGCTGCCAGGCTGCCAGTTACTTCTGTATATTTATGTATATAGATTTTATGTATGCATATATATACATATGTATGCGTATATATATATATAT
Source organism: Palaemon carinicauda (assembly GCF_036898095.1). Taxonomy (NCBI): domain Eukaryota; kingdom Metazoa; phylum Arthropoda; class Malacostraca; order Decapoda; family Palaemonidae; genus Palaemon; species Palaemon carinicauda. The sequence continues at coordinate 20,238,705 of NC_090733.1, read as the reverse complement.
ATATATATATATATATATATATATATAATATATATATATATGTATATATGTGTGTGTATGTATATAAACATTTACACTGTAAGTATATATATATATATATATATATATATATATATATATATATATATATAGTATATATATATATATATATGATTGTATATATATTTATATAAATATAATTGAATATATATACTATAAATATATATATATATATATATATATATATAATATACACATATATATATATATATATATATATATAAATATATATATATATAATTATTCATATATATATATATATATATGGATATATATATTTATATATATAGTATATATTATATAATATATATATATATATATATATAAATTTATATATACATATATATACATATATATATGTATATAAATATATATATATATATATATATATATATATATATATATATATATATCTATATATATACCTACATAATTATGTATATATACACATATATAAAATCATATGTATATATATATATATATATAATATAGATATATATATCTAGTATATATATACAAATATAGACATATATAATATATATATATATAATATATATATATACATGTATATACAGTATTATATATATACTTTATGTATGTATGTATATAACGGATTTTGAGCGAAGCGAAAAATCTATTTTTGGGTGAGATAGCCATGTCGTCCTGATGGAAGTTCCTATAGGGTAGCTTCCTAGGGTATATTACAACTACGGCGATATTCCCAGAGAATTTACCTTAGAGGTACCAGAATTCTAACTCCTGGAGCGAGTATCCCTCGTGAAAGGGATATCGCGACATATCAGAGGACGTATTCTAGACACGTCACATGGCAATCTACTACCTGAACAGAGATTCGTCTCGTAGGAGGGAGATTGACGAGATACGAATTCGGGAAAGAAAAAGGGGAGCCGCTCCCAAGGCTTCCCTATCCCCCGATTCGTATGCGTGCCTGGCGCCAATCCCTGGCGCCATCTGTATTCCTTGTAGCGTACACGAGGTGCTACAGATACTGTATGTAGGCGAGGGGTCCTACAGCCCTTTCTTAGAAAAGGCAAGGGCGGGTCCATCAGGACGACATGGCTATCACCCAAAAATAGATTTTTCGCTTCGCTCAAAATCCGTTTTTTTGGGCTCAAGCCATGTCGTCCTGATGGAAGTGTACCAGAGCATTACTGTATCTGTGGATTCTCAGAACGTGCCGTACTCCCCGGAGATATTTATTCCCGGTCGACTAGACCTAGAGACCTAAGATGTTACCGTTATACATCTTTTCAACTAACTATAAACTATGTTAGAGCTTCCTGCCCCCCTACAGGGAAGAGTCCTACTAGACTCTGGAAAGTCTCGAAGAGTACATATATCTATGTATGAATGCCAGGCAAGCTAATATAGTGGTCTCGCCCTATATTCAGTAAAGCATAGTTTGTATAGAACGCACTGCGTCAATATATTGACCAGTCATCCGCACAATACTTGTATTGGACAAAGGTTTATATCCGCATAGGAAGAAACTAATAAAACCGCCCTCGTCCCATTATGGGACGGAGTCCTCCCATTAGGGGACTTACATAAACCAATGCAACATAGCTTGCAAAACAGAACAATTCTATCAGAATTATCCCAGATAAGATACATAGAATTAAAATGCTCAATTATACCAATAAATTGACACAGGTGAAAGAGACGCAAGGTTCTCAAGAACAAGTTTATTGACAGATAATAAACAGACAGGTTAACAACAAATATATATATTTATATAAAAGAGGGTAACCCAAAAACTTTAAGCATAAGTATGATAGTAAACCAGAACTTGTTTATCTGAAAGAAAAACCATTAAACACCACTTTAATGAGATACCAAGGTATCAAGTCATAAAAAATCTGTATTACAAATCAATCACATTAGCGTTAGAAACGCTTGGCACACATGTCTGAACTTATGCAAGGTTCACCTTTGAAGGAAGGAACAGTCTATATAGGCACTTGGTGCCCTCATTTAGTTTGTAGTACAGTATGTACCTACACACTCACCCTGGACTTAATCGTCCCAATTAAGACCACTGTTCCTCGCAGAGTTGAACAGTAGGGTTAACTACACGACCCACTGCTACCACAGATCTCTTAAGTTCCTCTACTTGCTTCGCATAGTGGCGAAAGAACACCCTGGAAGACTTCCAGCCCGTGTATGAACGGAGATGTTCAAAATCCATACAATTAAAGAAATTTAGGGATGAGGCAACTTTCCTCGGATCGTGACCTGCGGGTGTACTGTCAGGATCCGCTCTGCGAATAAAATATGTCATTTTCGCTCTGAGTTGATTCAGAGATAAATTTGAGCCTGATGTTTCTCCCCTGAATAGTTGACTACCCTTGAAGTCTGAAGTTCTACGAAGATAGACCTTTAGGCATTCTACTGGACATAGAGATGCATCTTCTTTCAGAGGGCAGATTCTCCAGGGACCCCACCTGTTGGTGGGTAACTCATTCTTGGCGAGAAACGTAGGATCCGGAAACAGGTTCAGCTCCCCCCCATCCAGGAACTGAACACGACCTGCCTCTCTCGAGAGGGCTACGATCTCACTAACCCTGGCCCCGGACGCGAGTGCAAATAGGAAAATAACTTTTTGCGTCAAATCCTTTAACGCACATTCTTCATTGCTCAACAAGGAGGCGAAATGAAGAACTTTGTCTAAAGACCATGAGATGGGCTTTGGAGGTGCTGAAGGTCTGAGCCTAGCGCAGGCTTTCGGAACTTTATTAAAGATCTCGTTACCTAGGTCGATCTGGAAGGCAAATAAAATGGGTCTCATCAAAGCCGATTTACACACTGAAATCGTGTTAGCTGCCAATCCTTGGCCATGGAGATGGATGAAGAAAGATAAGCAGAAATCTGTTGAGATCTCCTGCGGATTCTTTGCCTTTACAAAGGCCACCCATTTTCTCCAAGATGACTCATATTGCCTTCTAGTCGATTTGCACTTGTATTCCTCTAGGAAGTCTATGCTGGCTTTCGAAATCCCGAAGCGCTTTCTCACCGCTAGGGCGAGAAAATCATGAGCTGCAGGGTCTGGGTTTTCTGTAATGAAGCGCAGACAGTCGACTTCTGGACTCGCTGGGTCAGAACTGGATGTGGTAGCGGCACGAACTTCATCTGTAGTTCCAACGCCAAGGGGAACCACATGCTGTTCGCCCACTTGTGGGCCACTATTGCCGCTACCCCCTTGAAGGATCTCAGTTTGTTGAGGACCCTCAACAGAAGGTTGTGAGGAGGGAACAGATAAATCCTGGACCATCTGTTCCAGTCGAGGGACATTGCGTCCACTGCTTCCGCTAAGGGGTCCTCGTACGGGGACACGTACAGGGGCAACTTCTTGTTGTCTTTCGTCGCAAAGAGGTCTATTTGCAGTTCTGGGACTTGATTCAGAATGAAGGAAAATGATCCTGCGTCTAAGGACCATTCCGACTCTATCGGTGTGAACCTGGATAGAGCGTCCGCTGTCACATTGCGGACTCCTTGAAGGTGAACTGCCGACAGGTACCACTTCTTCTTTTCCGCCAATCGGAAAATGGCTAACATCACTTGGTTGAGAGGTGGTGACCTCGACCCTTGTCGATTCAAGCATCTCACAACCACCTCGCTGTCTGTCACCAATCTTATGTGGATCGAGTGACGCGGGGAGACTTTCTTTAAGGTAAGGAGCACTGCCATAGCTTCTAGAAAGTTTATATGAAAGGTCCTGAATAGCTTGGACCAAGTCCCCTGGACTTTTTTCCGATGAGAGTGACCTCCCCATCCCTCCTTTGAGGCGTCTGAGTGAATCGTCAACGACGGGGGAGGTGGCTGAAGAAGAACAGACTTCTTTAGATGTCTGGCTTGGGACCAAGGTCTGAGAAGAGTACGTAGCCGAGGCGGCACTGGTCTTCTCAGGTCTCTTCGCGCGTTTGATGCATACCTTCTCCAAACTCCGGTTGCATCCTTTAGCTGTGCTCTTAGCACTGGGTCTGTCACTGAAGCAAACTGGAGAGAGCCTAGTACCCTCTCCTGTTCGCGTCTTGATATCCTTTCGGAATCTAGAAGTCTCTTGACAGAGCCCGCTATCTCCTTCCTTTTCTTCATTGGGATGGAGAACCTGTGTGACAAAAGGTCCCAGTGGATTCCCAGCCACTGGAACTTTTGGGATGGAGAAAGTCGAGACTTTTTCTTGTTGATCTTGAAGCCTAGGTACTCTAGGAACTGGATCACCTGACTGGAAGCTTGCAAGCATTCGGTCTCGGATGCTGCCCACACCAGCCAGTCGTCCAGGTAGGCTACTACCTGAATTCCCTTTAGGCGTAATTGTTTGAGAGCTGCGCTCGCAAGCTTCGTGAAAATCCTTGGGGCTATGTTTAGCCCGAATGGCATGGCTCTGAAGGCGTACAGTTTTCGTTGTAGCCTGAACCCTAGGTAGGGGGAGAGTCGACGGCTGATTGGAATGTGCCAATAGGCGTCTGACAAGTCTATAGAGACTGAGTATGCCCTCTTGGGCAGTAAGGTCCTTATGTGTTGCAGTGTTAGCATCTTGAATTTGCAATTCACTATGAACTTGTTGAGTGGTGACAAGTCCAGAATGACTCTGAGCTTTTCCGAGTCTTTCTTGGGAACACAAAACAGCCTCCCTTGGAATTTGATGGACTTCACCTTTCGGATCACATTTTTCTCCAACAGTTCTTGAACGTACTCCTCCAAAATGGGGGTGGAGTGTTGGAAAAACCGAAGGCATGGGGGTGGAGTGCTGTACCAGCTCCAACCCAGTCCATTCTTGAGTAGGCTTTGGGCCCAGGGATCGAAGGTCCAGCGATCCCAAAATTTCATCAGTCTCCCTCCTACCGGTATCATTTCACTTGGACTGCCGTCCTGAGGTCTTGCCTCCCTGACCACGACCACCTCTGAATCCCCTTCCCCTTGAGGGGCGCCTAGACGAGCCTCTGGCTGCTCCTCTAGGTTTTGCACGAAAGGAAGAAGACTGTCCTTCGAACGTTGGGGCGAATGTGGTTGACTGACCTGGCACCGCCTGGGGTACCCACTGAAAGGCAGTCGGGGTTTGTGCCACCATCTGGGGCACTGGAGGCAAAGGCAATTGCAGTTGCTGTTGCTGTCTATAAGGCTTGGCTGGCCGAGATGGTAGCCTAGTCTTCATATTCTTCCTCTTTGGTTGAGGACCCTCATCCGGGGAAGATTTTCTTTTGATAGCCAGGCCCCACTTCTGGAGAAGATTTCTATTCTCCACGGCGGCCTTATCAACAACCTCTTTGACCACATCGGTAGGGAAAAGGTCTTTTCCCCAAATGTTGGAGGAGATTAACTTCCTTGTCTCGTGTCTCACCGAAGCCCCGGTGAACACGAACTCCCTGCAAGCTCTCCTTGCCTTGACGAAGTTATAAAGGTCCTTCGTCACTGTGGCTAAGTGAGACTTAGCCACTACCATGAACATTTCATGGACCTTGGGGTCACTTGCCATCGTCTCGAGAGTAGTCTGATGAGACATTGAGGCAGCCAGTCTTTCTTTTGTCTCGAACTCTCTTCGTAAAAGAGATTCGGACAGCTTGAGGAGGTCCTCGCCGAATTGCCGTCCGGCAATATCAGCCTCCAACTTTCCCACTGAGAATGTTAGATGGACATCCTTCCAGTCTTTGTGGTCCATAGGTAGAGCCAGCGACAAGGGTTTACACTCCTCCAGGGAGGGGCAAGGCTTGCCGGCCTCGACTGCCTTTAGGACAGCCGCAAACCCTTTCTGTAAAAAGGGGAAGGCTCTATCAGGAGAGGACACAAACGAAGGGAGCTTCTTGCTCAATGCAGCTACCTTCGAATTCGAGAAGCCCCTCTCTTTCATCGAGGATGAAAGTAGGGCTTGAGCCTTAGCGTGGTCCATAACAATGACCTCCTTCGGCTCTGTCTCCTCCCTTGAAGCTGGTTCTTTTCTCAGCCGGACATAGCAGTCCGGATATGATGCCTTGCTGGGCCAGAATTCTACCTCCTCTAGGGGAACTGAACCCAGCTTATCCGAAATGACGATCTTTCCAGTCGTCATCGGCATGTGCTCAGCATACCTCCATGGGTTAGCATCTGAGCATATGGGAAGGTCTTTCACATTGAGCCTTTTCCGGGGCCCATGTGATTCTGCCAGGGACTGCATACGCAGTTCCATTGCAGCCGCCTTCTCCTGATTCTCCTTCTGCATTTGTTGGATCATTCCAACAATCGAAGAGAGGGCCTGTCCCAGTTCTACTGGGAGGCCAGCCGATGTTGAGGGGATAGGCTCCGGCATCTGAACCGGAGTAGCCGACACCTCGTCGACCTCATCCTCTACGACATCCGGGGTTTGAACTTGATCCTGACCTTCTGCCAGGAGGTCTTCTTCCAAACGATCGTCCAGGTCAGACATCCTGTCACACAACTGGATGTCTTGCATCGCATCTGCGACTTCCTCGTCCACCTGGACTTGATCTTGAAGGATCTCCTCTTGAGGCTGGGGAATCACTGCCTCAGCTGATGCCTGGGGAAAAAGATACGCCCTCATCTTCTCACTTGGAAGATAAGGGCCAGAGGTGTTCTTCTTGAAGCCCCTTACCCAAGTACGAAGCTTTTCCCTAGCTATATCCCTTGATTCCGCCGTTCTAGGGGAATCAAAAGCCTCAGTAATCAGGTTAGTGCATACAGTACATACCTGAGGGTCCCAATACTGGAGATCATCCTTGGAGACAGCGCATGCTGCGTGTCTCCTACAACACTCATGTCCGCAGAGGTTCTTGCTGCGGACATTGCAGAAAACATTTCCGCACTTCGGAGGGTCCTCCTGTAAAGAGAAGAAATTTCCATGAGTATCAAGTGAACTATGTATCACTGGATATGCATAGTATAGCATAACAATTCATAAATGAAAGACACACACTTGTGTTTCCCTCACAACCCATTGTTGCAGCCTTCCGGATAATAAAATCAAAAATGGTTTATCTCTACTAGAGTAACCAATGCAAGGTTTCCAGAGGAAACAGGTGGAGCTCACACCTAGGCAATGATTTTAAAAATCCTGGATAATAGACGGGGAAGAACTCTGCTTCCTGTCTGAGGGCAACAGCAAAGGGCTGTGTAAGAAAACACAATAGTATTAGAAGATACAGTGCTGTACCTAAACTTTTACTATAGTTTTCTTCTTACTGTATATGCTATACAGAAGAATACTAGTACAGTATAGGAGGATGTGTGCCGGCCTGCCTTTGCCGGCCGGCACACACCACAATTAGCTTTAAAGTATACTACTTAACAGCTATAGGGCGGCAGCCCTCTGGTTCAAATGCCTGTGCCGGCGGCAGCAGCTGCCGGCCAGCAACAGCCAGTGTTGGCCGGCAATGATTGCCGGCCAGCAACTACACAAGGTAGTACCCAGCTGCCGGCCACACTCTTGGTGACCGGCAGACAAGGACTGACATAAGCCGGCCGGCAAAGGTACAAGACCGATGCCAGCCGGCAGCAAAAGAACCAGAAGACTACCCCTGCCCGGCTGCCGGCCTCATAGGCCGGCAGCCGGCCTCATAGGCCGGCTGCCGGGACAGGTACAGCACTAGAAGAAAATAGAATGGATGCCGGGATAAGAGTGTACACAACCCCCCAAGCCCGGCAACCGAAAGAGTGCATATAAGGAAGGGGAGAAACTTAATTCAGGCTTCCTTGACCAATGCCGTCCGGCTCTGCCGGCAGGCATGGATGAGGGACCAAGAGAGGTCCGGGCAGCACTCGAAAACATAAGACCCTTGCCGTCCAGCGTCTCTGCCGGCCGGCAATGGGCTTAGTCAATCCATATCCCAACCTATACTAGGTCCAGAAGTAGAATGACATATGGTACAGTAATACCCCTGCCGGCCAGCTCTGCCGGCCGGCAAGGTACAGTACAGTAATGGCTAGGCCATTACGGAGATAGAGGGGGAAGGGACAAGAGGGTCCTGCCAACCTTGCTTTAGTGACAGATCACCCACAGCCAAGAACTCTGTCTTAGCCTAAGGGAGATCTAAGGGAAAGGGCCAGCGCAGTAGTATAATACCTGCCAGCTTCCAGAGCACCAAAGCAAGGAAGGCGTTGCAACTCCCAAGGGAAGATTTATCCTCCCCGAGAACAGCAACAGGACTTAGTCTGGTCGATCACACAAGAAGGAATCATAACTACAGAAACCTTCGACAGTGACCTAAGGGAGCTCAGCTCCCTTTGTAAGTGTTAGGTCAGCGAGGGAGACTCTGCCCCAAGCCAAACAACACGGACTCAGACTAAAAACTCTGTTGTTCTGTCCCTCTTTGAACCAGACTCAGCAGGAACAGGAAGGTACAGTAACACCCTAGTATAGTTTTATCGAAAATAAATTCGGAAAAAACCACTTAGGGATAAGCCCA
>NC_090733.1:20222749-20227749 GCF_036898095.1 Palaemon carinicauda | reverse complement strand
TATGTTTTATACATTTAAGATTATGTGGAATATTTCCAAGATAGTATACGAGTGAGTTTCGGTGATTTAGGTAATCGATTCTCTTGGTGCCTAGGCTAAGTTGCTTATGGAGCCTTAGTATACTTTCTCTTACTCCCCGGTTGCTTTCTTTTCTTCGGAGAAGGTATGCAATCCCTTTCCCTCTGTTTAAGCCTTGGGCTTATCCCTAAGTGGTTTATCTGAATTAATTTTCGATAAAACTATACTGGGGTGTTACTGTACCTTCCTGTTCCAGTAAGTCTGGTTCAAAGAGGGACAGAACAACAGAGTTTTTAGTCTGAAGTCTGTGTTTGTCTGGCTTGGGGTAGAGTCTCCCTCGCTGGCCTGACACAGACATAGGAGGCTTAGCCTCCTTAGGTCACTACCGAAGATTTCTGTACGAGATGATTCCTTCTTTTGTGATCTACCAGACTAGTCCTTGTTGCTGTTCTCGGGGGAGGATAAGTTTCTTTCCCTGGGAGTAGCAACACCTTCCTTGCTTTGGTGCTCTGGGAGCTGGCAAGTATTGCTGGCCTCCCCCCTTGGATCTCCCTTAGGCTAAGATGAGTTTCTTGGCTGCGGGTGATCCGTCACTAAAGCAAGGTTGGTAGGACCCTCTTTTGTCCCTTCCCCCTCTATCTCCGTAATGGCCTAGCCATTACAGTACTGTACGTCATTCTACATCTGGACCTAGAATAGGTTAGGATGTGGAATTGACTCAGTCCCTTGCCGGCCGGCAGTCTTCTGTTTTGAGTGCTGCCCGGACCTCCCTTGGTCCCTCATCCATGCCTGCCTGCAGAGTCAGACGGCATTGGTCAGGAAGCCTGAATTAGATTCTCCCCTTCCTTATATGCACTCTTTCGGATTGCCGGGCTTGGAGGTAGTGTACACTCTTATCCCGGCATCCATTCTGTTTTTCTTCTAGTGCTGTACCCGACCCGGCTGCCGGCCTATGAGGCCGGCAGCCGGGCGGTTGTAGTCCTCTGGTTCTTTTGCTGCCGGCTGGCATCGGTCCTGTACCTTTGCCGGCCGGCTAATGTCAGCCCTTGTCTGCCGGTCGCCAAGAGTGTGGCCGGCAGCCGGGTACTACCTTGTGTAGTTGCCGGCCGGCATTCATTGCCGGCCGACATTGGCTGTTGCCGGCCGGCAGTTACTGCCGGCCGGCACATGCATTTGAACCAGCGTTCTGCCGCCTTATCGCTGTTAAGTAGTATACTTTAAAAAGCTAGTTATGGTGTGTGCCGGCCGGTAAGTGCCGGCCGGCACATAACCTCCTATACTGTACCAGTATTCTTCAGTATAACAGATACTGTAAGAAGAAAACTAGAGTATGGGTTTTGGTACAGCACTGTGTGTTTTAACACTTTTGTGTTTTCTTGCACAGCCCTCTGCTGTTGCCCTACATATAGGAAAGTGAGTTCTTTCCTGTCTATTATCCAGGATTTTAAAATCATTGCTTAGGTGTGAGCTCCACCTGTTTCCTCTGGAAACTTTGCATTGGTTACTCTAGAAGAGATTAACCATTCGATTTTATTATCTGGAAGGCTGCAGCAATGGGTTGTGAGGGAAACACAAGTGTGTGTCTTTCCTTTCTGAATTGTTATGCTATACTATGCATATCCAGCCATACATAGTTCACTTGATACTCATGGAAATTTCTTCTCTTTACAGAAGGACCCTCCGAAGTGCGGAAGTGTTTTCTGCAACGTCCTCAGCAAGAACCTCTGCGTACATGAGTTTTGTAGGAGACACGCAGCATGCGCTGTCTCCAAGGATGATCTCCGGTATTGGGACCCTCAGGTATGTACTGTGTGCACTAACCTGATTACTGAGGCCTTTGATTCCCCTAGGACGGCGGAATCAAGGGATATAGCAAGGGAGAAGCTTCGTACCTGGGTAAGGGGCTTCCAAAAGAACACCTCTGGCCCTTATCTTCCAAGTGAGAAGATGAGGGCGTATCTTTTCCCTAAGGCATCAGCTGATGCAGTGATTCCCCAGCCTCAAGAGGAGATCCCCCAATTTCAGATCCAGGTGGATGCTGAAGTCGCGGTCGCGATGCAAGACATCCAGTTAGATGACAGGATGTCTGACGTGGACGAGCGTCTGGAGGAAGACCTCCTGGCAAAAGCCCAGGATGAAGTTCAAGCCCCAGACGTTGTAGAGGAAGAGGTCGACGAGGTGTCGGCTACTCCGGTTCAGATTCCGGAGCCTATTCCCTCAACATCGGCCGGTCTCCCAGTAGAACTGGGACAGGCCCTCTCTTCTATTGTTGGAATGATCCAACAAATGCAGAAGGAGAATCAGGAGAAGGCGGCTGCAATGGAACTGCGGATGCAGTGCCTTGCAGAATCACATGGGCCCCAGAAAAAGCTCAATGTGAAAGACCTTCCCTTGTGCTCAGATGCTAACCCATGGAGGTATGCTGAGCACATGCCGATGACGACTGGAAAGATCGTCATCTCGGATAAGCTGGGCTCAGTTCCCCTGGAGGAGGTGGAATTCTGGCCCAGCAAGGCATCATATCCGGACTGTTATGTCCGGCTGAGGAAGGCACCAGCTTAAAAGGAGGAGACAGAGCCGAAGGAGGTCATAGTGATGGACCATGCTAAGGCTCAAGCTCTACTTTCATCCTCGATGAAAGAGAGGGGCTTCTCTAACTCAAAGGTAGCTGCATTGAGCAAGAAGCTCCCTTCCTTTGTGTCCTCGCCTGCTAGAGCCTTCCCCTTTTTACAGAAAGGGTTTGCGGCTGTACTAAAAGCAGTCGAGGCCGGCAAGCCTTGCCCCTCCCTGGAGGAGTGTAAACCCTTGTCACTGGCCCTGCCTATGGACCACAAAGACTGGAAGGACGTCCATCTTACGTTCTCAGTTGGAAAGTTGGAGGCTGATATTGCCGGACGTCAGTTCGGCGAGGACCTCCCTAAGCTGTCTGACTTTCTTTTGCGAAGAGAGTTCGAGACAAAAGAAAGACTGGCTGCCTCAATGTCTCTTCAGACTACTCTTGAGACGATGGCAAGTGACTCCAAGGTCCATGAAATGTTCATGGTGGTGGCCAAGACTCATCTGGCCACAGTGACGAAGGACCTTTATGGCTTCGTCAAGGCAAGGAGAGCTTGTAGGGAGTTCGTGTTCACCTCGGCTACGGTGAGGCACGAGCCAAGGAAACTAATCTCCTCCAACATTTGGGGAAAAGACCTTTTCCCTACCGACTTGGTCAAAGAAGTTGTTGATAACGCCGCCTTGGAGAATAGAAACCTTCTCCAAAAGTGGGGCCTGGCTATCAAAAGAAAGTCTTCCCCGAATGAGGGTCCTCAACCAAAGAGGAAGACTATGAGGACTAGGCTACCGTCTCGGCCAGCCAAGCCTTTTAGACAGCAACAGCAACTGCAATTGCCATTGCCTCCAGTGCCCCAGATTGTGGCACAAACCCCGACCACTTTTCAGTGGGTACCCCAGGCCGTGTCGACACAGTCCACGGCATTCACCCCAGCGTTCGAAGGGCAGTCTACTTCCTTTCGAGCAAAGCCTAGAGGAGCAGCCAGAGGCTCGTCTAGGTGCCCCTCAAGGGGAAGGGGATTCAGGGGTGGTCGTGGTCAGGGAGGCAAGACCTCAGGACGGCAGTCCAAGTGAGATGATACCGGTAGGAGGGAGACTTCTGAAATTTCGGGATCGGTGGACCTTCGATCCCTGGGCCCACAGCCTACTCAAGAATGGACTGGGCTGGAGCTGGTACAGCACTCCACCCCCGTGCCTTCGGTTTTTCCAACACTCCACCCCCGTTCTGGAGGAGTACGTTCAAGAACTGTTGGAGAAAAATGTGATCCGAAAGGTGAAGTCCATCAAATTCCAAGGGAGGCTGTTTTGTGTTCCCAAGAAAGACTCGGAAAAGCTCAGAGTCATTCTGGACTTGTCGCCACTCAACAAGTTCATAGTGAATTGCAAATTCAAAATGCTAACACTGCAACACATAAGGACCTTACTGCCCAAGAGGGCATATTCCGTCTCTATAGACTTGTCAGACGCCTATTGGCACATTCCAATCAGCTGTCGACTCTCCCCCTACCTAGGGTTCAGGCTACAACGAAGACTATACGCCTTCAGAGCCATGCCATTCGGGCTAAACATAGCCCCAAGGATTTTTACGAAGCTTGCGAGCGTAGCTCTCAAACAATTACGCCTAAAGGGAATTCAGGTAGTAGCCTACCTGGACGACTGGTTGGTGTGGGCAGCATCTGAGACAGAATGCTTGCAAGCTTCCAGTCAAGTGATCCAGTTCCTAGAGTACCTAGGCTTCAAGATCAACAGAAAAAAGTCTCGACTTTCTCCATCTCAAAAGTTCCAGTGGCTGGGAATCCACTGGGACCTTTTGTCACACCGTTTCTCCATCCCGGCGAAGAAAAGGAAGGAGATAGCGGGTTCTGTCAAGAGACTTCTAGATTCCGAAAGGATATCAAGACGCGAACAGGAGAGGGTACTGGGCTCTCTCCAGTTTGCTTCGGTGACATACCCAGTGCTAAGAGCACAGCTAAAGGATGCAACCGGAGTTTGGAGAAGTTATGCATCAAACGCGCGAAGAGATCTGAGAAGACCAGTTCCCCTTCGGCTAAGTACTCTTCTCAGGCCTTGGTCCCAAGCCAGACATCTAAAGAAGTCGGTTCTTCTTCAGCCACCTCCCCCGTCGGTGACGATTCACTCAGACGCCTCGAAGGAGGGATGGGGAGGTCACTCTCATCGGGAAAAAGTCCAGGGGACTTGGTCCAAGCTATTCAAGACCTTTCACATAAACTTTCTAGAAGCTATGGCAGTGCTCCTTACCTTAAAGAAAGTCTCCCCGCGTCACTCGATCCACATAAGGTTGGTGATGGACAGCGAGGTAGTTGTGAGATGCTTGAATCCACAAGGATCGAGGTCACCACCTCTCAACCAGGTGATGTTGGCCATCTTCCGATTGGCGGAAAAGAAGTGGTACCTGTCGGCAGTTCACC
>NC_090733.1:20187749-20210249 GCF_036898095.1 Palaemon carinicauda | reverse complement strand
TCAGTAGTGCGACACTCCCGGTATTTAGCTATAAAGAAAACTTTTTTGCTAGTTAGGCAAATTATACTAGTGAAGATTCTGCATACATTACAAATATTCCTCTTCCGATATGTAACGTTACTTTCGTATACAATGGGGACCCCTCTGGTATCAACCTTGGTCGCGGTCCCCACCAGAGTTAGGCTAGCCTAACTAGTCATGTATACATTAGTGAAGTAATTCCCATTAATTTAACCTCACCGTATCGTTCCCTATTAATTTGGATAGGGATATATTTTCCCTAGAATTTATGGATATGGTTCGATACTTTTCTCTTATAGAGAAAAGAGGCTAAACCCTTCCTCCCTCCCTGACCGCCGACATTACAAGTAGCAACCTCTATCTTTCGTCATTGCCGCCGAGTAGTAAACTCCAGCTTGATTTAGATAGTCGTACACCGTCTACCTTCTTTGCCGCCGAGTATCCCGGCTTTGAAGTAAGACGGTAGCTCAGGGTGTATAGTCTTGCAGCCGACCATGTCTCCGACAGGGGAATCTTTGTTCATCTGCCACCCCCGATGGCGTCGGCACAGGAAGCCATGCTTCCTTAGTTTTCAGCCGAAAGTAGACGGCATACCTGCCGCCCCCTTTCTGTCCTGTAAACTATAAGACTACGTCTTGCAGCCGACAATGTCGCCGACAGGGGAATCTTTGTTCCTCTGCCGCTCATGACAGCGTCAGCACAGGAGGCTATGCTTCCTTAGTTTACAGCCGAAAGTAGGTGGCATACCTGCCGCTGCCTTTCTCTCCTGTAAACTATAAAATCCTTTTCCTTCCCCCCTCTGTCCCTTAGTGTCGACCTAGCCGTCACAACGTTCTTTCGCCGGTATTCAGACAATCATCCTGGCTTGCCGAGATTACTATGTTGCTGGCCAGGATCCTACTAGCGGCGGTTAGGTTGCCGCCTCGGCCAGTTCCTCCTTATGTCCTTTCTTCACCAGAGGTGAATGCCCCGGGGGAAAAGACTGAGCCGGCCCTGACGGCTGCCGGTGGGAAACCCATTATACTGTTCAGATTTCTTCAGTTCACTCTTGGCCTGACATCCACAAACCTTGCACCGGCAGTACAGCCGGCGTTACGAGCTGTGGCTGGATGGAAGCTAAAATCAGATGCATTCCTCCCCTTCCATTAGAACTATCATTCTGGCTAGGAGACAGTAGGCAGCAGTAGCCCTCCTAAACTTCCCATTTATTGGGCTAAACCATAATAATAGGAAACCCTCCCTTCCATTCTAACTCTCTCTCTATCTGCTAGTGCCTCCAGGCACTATCTTAACCCCGGTAGTATACAGGTAAAACTATAGTATACAACAATACAGTAGTTAGTAAAACTACAGTATGCAACAATACAGTAGTGGATAAAACTACAGTATACAACAATGCAGTAGTTGGTAAAACTACAGTGTATAACAATACAGTATTTGGTAAAACTACAGTATACAACAATACATTAGTATAAGTATTTCTAACATACTCTGTATATTCTATCACAGTCTATTTTTGGGCCCGCATACATATTGAGGTTGAAGTATTCCCTCAACACCCTGATGAATCCTTTGATTATCGGGACACTTATGGAACACCGTTCAGTATCAATATTCTAAAAGTGGAGAAGTTAGTATAGATATTCACTAAGTCCGGCTCTATGTACGGGAGTTGTTCCATCCTGTATTTTCCCTTATAAGGAATCTAAATATTAATATTGACATAGGTCTCAGCAATTGCCTGGGAGAGGAAACACAGATATGTGTCTTTCCTATTTCCTTTTTAGCTTACTATCCTAAGCTATTAAATACAATAAAAAGCATTACTATTAAAAGTAAGCTTTTAGATCAACAATATGAACAACTGTATACTCATTTCACCTTTTTTTCCTTAACAGGAGGAGCCAAAAATGATGTGTGCAGTCGTGTTCTGCAACCACAAGAGTAGGGACTTTTATGGGCATACGATGTGCAGGTCTTATGCCCCCTGCTGCATCGTATCTGGATCCCTGAGGTACCGGGACCCATAGGGTTGCTCCAACTGCTCGACCTTGCTGGCCAACGGCTTTGGAGACGATATCCCTGACACCACAGAGTCAAGGGATACAACAAGGGAAACACTTTGAAGGTGGGTAAGAGGGTTCCAGAAGAACTCTCCGGGACCTTACCTACCTAATGAATCTATTAGGTGCCTTCTATTCCCTAAGGCTCACCCTGGTGCGGTAATGCCCCAGGAATATGTCCAGCCTCCCTTCATTCAGCTGAAAATGGACACAGACATCAACAAGGCACTGGAAGGCATGGACATTCACCAAGAACGGATGTCGGGGGTGTCCACCGACACCGATCAGGACCTACTGCAAGAAGTTCCTGAAGAAGTGATTCAACCACCCACAGAGGAAGAAGGATCCTTTTCGACAGTAACTGAGGACCCACAGTTCACTGTGATGTCATATCAACCTATGCCGTCAACCTCTTTAGCCCCAACTCCTCAACCGACTACACAGGTTGACGGGAGCGAAGCGCTCATAGAGTTGATCCAACAGATGTTGGCAGTGTTCCAGAAGGAACAAAAGGAGATAAAGCAAGATCTGAAAGAGACGAAGAGAGAGGTAAAGGAAGGGAAATGCCCTGGCGCTTCCAGGGGCTCTACTAAGCCCCTTAGAGTATCTGACCTCCCTCACTGCTCCGAAACCAACCCCTGGAGGTATACGGAGCACATGCCTGTGATGAATGGGAAGCTTTACATCTCCGAGAAGTGGGGGCCAAACCCCTTGAAGATCTTCAATTCTGGCCCAGCTTTTCAGCATACCCAGATTGCTATGTGAGACTGCGAGATGGACATGACAAGGCGCAAGCCATCCTAACCAAGACCCTGAAAGGAGCCGGATATACCAACTCCAAAGTCTTGGCATTGAGCAAGAGGCACCCAACCTTAATTGCTCCTTCCTCCAGAGCTTTCCCCTTTTCGGTGAAAGTCCATGACTGTGTCATGAAAGCAGTCGAAGAGGGCAAACCTTGCCCAGTTCTAGAGGAATATAAATCATTATCTCTAGTCATGCCTACCTGCGAGGAGAAGTTGAAAGAAGTACATCCAACCTTCTCCTTCTCGAAGTTGGATCCGGAGATAGCAGGCAAGCAGTTTAATGAGAACCTTCCAAAGTGGCCAGACCATCTTTTGAGAAGGGAACAGGAGACGAAAAAGACTTGCCGCTTCCTTGTCTCATCAGAACTGCCTGGAAATGTAGGCAGGTCTAACCAATGCCCCAGACTTGTACATGGTCTTAGCCAAGTCCCACATGGGTACCCTTGTGAATGACCTATATGCCTTCGTCAGGTCAAGGAGGACCTGTAGAGAGCTTGTGTTTGCCACAGCAACAGTAAAACATGAACCCAGGAAGCTGATCTTATCATGCATCTGGGGCAAAAACCTTTTCCCACAAGATGTGGTTCAAGATCTCATTGTCAAAGCCGCCAAGGAGAATAGGAACCTTCTCCAAAAGTGGGGCATGTCTTCTAAAAGAAAATCATCCTCAGACAGTGATCCCCAGCCTAAGAACAAAAAGGCAAAGAAACCACGTTGACCTGCACAACTTCCGGCCGTGACCATGGCCACAGTGCCTCAAATGTTAACCCAGCTGCGAACCACCTTCCAGATGGTCCCTCAGCAGCTGGTGGCCCAGTCACCTGTTTTTAACCCAGGTTTTGAGAGGCACACGACTACCTTTCAGCCCTAAAAAGGTAGAGGCCCAAAAAGAGGCTCCTCAAGACACCCCTCAAGGGGCAGAGGAGGACGCGGTTACGGAACCAAGTCCTCAGGAACCCCTAAGCAATGAGAGGTTCCAGGTAGGAGGCAGACTCTTTCACTTTCGGGATCGTTGGACCTTCGATCCCTGGGCCCACAGCCTAATCACGAATGGACTCAGTTGGAAATGGAACAAAATTCCAACCCCTTTTCCAGAATTCTTTCAACACTCCACCCCCTTGTTGGAAGAATATACTTCAGAACTCTTGAACAAGAAGGTAATAAGGAAAGTGAAGTCCATCAGATTCCAGGGAAGGCTGTTCTGTGTTCCCAAGAAAGACTCAGACAAACTCAGAGTCATTCTGGACTTGTCTCCACTCAATAAGTTCATCGCGAACAAGTTCTGAATGCTTACCTTGCAACACATAAGGACCCTTCTACCAAAAGTGGCGTATACAGTCTCAATAGACCTGGCAGATGATTACTGGCACCTACTAGTCAGTCGCCCCCTCTCCTCCTACCTAGGATTCAGGATACAGAAGACAAAATATGTCTTCACAATCATGCCCTTTAGGCTAAACATAGCCCCAAGGATATTCACAAAGTTAGCGGATACAGTCGTCCAACAACTACGCTCCGAAGGAATTCAGGTAGTAGCATACCTGGACGATTGTCTGGTGTGGGTAGCATCCAAGACTACTTGTCTGCAAGCGGCCGGAAAGGTGATCCAGTTCCGGGAGCACCTAGGCTTCAAGATCAACCGCAAGAAGTCTCGCCTTTCTCCAGCTCAGAAGTTTCAAGGGTTAGGAATCCATTGGAACTTACAGTCACACTATCTCTCCATTCCACTAAAGAAGAGGAGAGAGATAGCGGGATCTGTCAAGAGACTAATCCAATACAAGAGGATTTCAAGACGCCAACAGGAAAGAGTATTGGGCTCTCTCCTGTTTGCAGCAGTCACAGACCTGGTGCTAAAAGCACGATTAAAAGATGCGTCAGGAGTCTGGAGAAGATACGCATCAAGCGCTCGAAGAGATCAACTAAGGTTGACCCCGACCCGATTGCGCACGCACCAGCCGCCCGTTGAGATACTACCGCTAGAGAGTTATAGGGTCCTTTGACTGGCCAAACAGTACTACATTGAATCCTTTTCTCTGGTTACGGTTCTTTCCCTTTGCCTACACATACACTGAATAGTCTGGCCTATTCTTTACATATTATCATCTGTCCTCATACAAGGGGTTAACTACTGCACTGTAATGGTTCAGTGGCTACTCTCCTCTTGGTAAGGGTAGAAGAGACTCCCTAGCTATGGTAAGCAGCTCTTCTAGGAGAAGGACACTCCAAAATCAAACCATTGTTCTCTACTCTTGGGTAGTGTCATAGCCTCTGTACCATGGTCTTGCACTGTCTTAGGTTAGAGTTCCCTTGCTTGAGGGTACACTTGGGTACACTATTCTATCTAATTTCTCTTCCTCTTGTTTTGTTAAAGTATTTATAGTTTGATTTATAGTTTATTTAGGAAATATTTATTTTAATGATACTGCTCTTGAAATATTTTATTTTTCCTTGTCTCCTTTCATCACTAGGCTATTTTCCCTGTTGGGGCTCCTAGGATTATAGCATCCTGCTTTTCCAGCTAGGGCTGTAGCTTAGCAATTAATAATAATAAGAATAATAATAATAATAATAATAATAATAATATTGAGGCTGTGGTCAACAGCCAAGAGCCTAGCACGGACAGTTCCCTTGCAACCACCACAACCATCAGTGGTGATACACACAGACACCTCCCTGGAAGGATAGGAAGGCCATTCGCAAGGAAGGAAAGTGCAGGGGAATTGGTTGCACTAGTTCAGAACCTTTCACATCAACATCTTGGAGGCTATAGCAGTCTTCCTAACATTGAAGAAACTATCCCCTCGCAGAGCACTTCACATCAGACTGATCATGGACAACGAGGTGATAGTAAAATGTCTAAATCAACAAGGCTCGAGATCTCCTCGCATCAATCACATGATGCTAGCCATCTTGTACCTGGCAAGGAAGAAAAGATGGCACTTATCAGCAGTTCACCTTCAAGGGTTCCGCAATGTGACAGCGGACGCTCTATTCAGGCGAAAACCGATAGAGACAGAATGGTCCCTAGATGCAGGCTCATTCTCCTTCATCTCGGAAAATGTCCCGGAACTGCAGATTGACCTCTTCGCAACAAGCGACAACAAGAAACTACCTTGTTATGTAGCCCCTTACGAGGACTCTATAGCAGAAGTGATAGACGCCATGTCTCTCGACTGGAACACATGGAATCGGATCTACCTGTTCCCACCAACCAATCTCCTGCTAAAAGTCCTCAACAAGCTAAGATCCTTCAGAGGAACAGCAGCAGTAGTGGCCCCCAAATGGCCCAGAATCAATTGGTTCCCTCTAGTTCTAGAAATGAAATTGAAGCTGTTTCTTCTGCCGAACCCAGTTTTATCGCAACTGGTTCAGAAGTCGACTGTCTACGCTTCTTCCTTGAGAACCAACAACCTACATCTCATGATTTTCTCACCCTAGCAGCGAAGAAAAGGTTTGGGATCTCAAAGGACAAAATCGACTTTATCGAAGAATATAAGTCAAGTTCAACTAGGAGACAATATGAATCGTCTTGGAAGAAGTGGGTTTCCTTTGTGAAAACAAGGAAACCAACAGAATTATCAATAGACTTCTGTCTTTCTTTCTTCATCAACCTACATGAACAAGGCCTGGTTTCCACCACAATAACTGCACGTAAGTCGGCTTTGACTAGACCTCTTCTGTACGCCATTCAGGTCGACCTCTCAGGGGAAATCTTCAATAAGATACCAAAAGCATGCGCTAGACTCAAGCCGGCAACCCATCCAAAGCCCATAACGTGGTCGTTGGACAAAGTCTTGCACTATGCCTCAAATATGAACAATGAGGATTGCACCCTAAAGGATCTATCACAGAAAGTTATATTTCTGTTTGCTATAGCCTCAGGGGCTAGAGTTAGTGAAATAGTGGCCTTATCCAGAAAAGAAGGCTATATTTAGTTCCCGGAAACAGGAGAACTGAATCTCTTCCCTGATCCAGCCTTTCTCGCCAAAAACGAGCTGCCCACCAAAAGGTGGGCTCCTTGGAGAATCTGCCCTCTGAAGAAAGATGTCTCTCTATGCCCAGTAGAGTGTCTCAAGGTCTATCTTTGAAGAACTTCAGACTTCAAGGAGGGACAGCTCTTCTGAGGCAAAACTTCAGGATCAAACTTATCCCGAAGACAACTGAGAGCGAAACTCACATACTTTATTCGTAGAACGGATCTTGACAGCACATCCATAGGTCACGATCCAAGGAAAGTTGCTTCTTCATTGAATTTCTTTCAACAAATGGACTTTAAGAGGCTCCGCTCATATACGGGGTGGAAATCATCCAGAGTCTTCTATAAACATTATGCAAAGCAAGTGCACGAGATAAAACACTTTGTGGTGGCGGCAGGTAGTGTCATAAAATCTGTCATCTAGTGATGCGATGAGCAATGGACTGTTTTAGGACTCAACATGGTATCGGGTCCATAGGTATTAGTACCTTCGAGTGAAAATCGCTATGGTGATTAATAAATTGTTCCATACAGGTGCAGAATCTAACCAATAACATCAGTGCTGTGTGGACATCTGAACAGTGTTGAAGCATATCCAACATCTGAGTGAAAATATACAGGTTTAACTTCACATTCATTTTAGTGGCCTTTTTATAATAAATTCATATATGCATATTCTTCCCTTACAGGTCAGAAATATATATAAACATGATGTCTATATATGCAAGCTAGGATTCCTATTTATGATGTATACATTGACAATTATTTTGCTTATGAAAATAAAGAGAAAAATGTATCTGCATCTTCTTTTATCCCTCAGTAAATCAAATAAAAGAGTCCAGAGTTTATTCTATTTTCCTTAAATAAAAATCTTGATGGTACCCATGTCCAAAGTACGAAAAGGTAATCTCTAGAAAGTTTCCCTTGCGTCCTTATGGAGATACAACTTTGAATCCATATAGTCGAAGTCGACAATTTCCCTGCAGGGGGCAGGAAGCCCTAAGCTAGTTCAAAGCTTGGTGGATATAATAAAGAACGGTAAGGTCATATATACGGGTCTAGTAGACCATATAAGGAACTCATTCAAAGTGAAGGCACTTATACAAAATCACAGATATAGTACTTTCAAGTTAATTCTCTGGTAAGCTTCCATCAGGACGATATGGCCGAGTCCAAAAAACGGATTTTGAGTAAAGCGAAAAATCTATTTTTGGGTGAGATAGCCATGTCGTCCTGATGGACCCACCCTTCTTTCTTATATGACCCCACTGGAAACTACTCTACCTGCCGTTATTCCAGCTTAAATGCAAGTTAGGAATGATGGGCCATTGTACGGAGAGGAGGTCCATCGAGTACCTTTATAAGGGCTCCCCTTTTGTTCGCCACTCTTCCCCCTCAAAGAGTTGAATCTATTCGGGGTGATGATTGCTATATGTCGCATCAAAAAATATGTCCCCTGATTTTATGCGATATCCTTAAAGATATATTAAAGATACTCACGCTAGGAGTTAGAATTTTGGAGACCTACGGTTAATTCTCTGGGAGTATCACTGTAGCAAATATCCCTTAGAAAGCTACCTAAAAGAACCTTCCATTAGGACGACATGGCTATCTCACCCAAAAATAGATTTTTCACTTTGCTCAAAATCCGTTTTTTTTCTCACGCTATAGATATAGACTATGGAGCATTCTTATAGACATTAGGTGTGGAGTCCAGGGAATTTTACTACTATGAAATCTCCACCATTTATTATTAAATCAATATTTATGTGATTTTCTCCTTTGCCTCTTTTAATAACTTTTAATGCTTTTTACTTCTCCCATAGATATGTTTGGTATCAGTTCATGCATTTTGTTATTTCTTTTGGTGAGGTTATTTCCTATATCACTATTGTATAGAATTGCATAGAAATCCTCTACAATTTTTATCACGCCATCTCTGTTGTGAATGATATTTCCATTTTCACCATCTAAAGCAAACATCTGTTGGCACCCTGTTGCAAGTTTTCTTTTCATCAATTTAATGCTTCTTCCTTTTTCAGTGTTTCCTCTATTTCCTTGTGATTGTGATAACGACTATCTTCTTTTTTTATCATTTTTTAGATAATTCTGCTAATTCTATATCATCTATCTTGAATTTCACCCTCATTTCCAATCTTTTCTTTATTAAATTTTTGGTATTTGCATATAGATTTCCTTGATCTTGTTTAGGAACCTTTCCACAAATCTTTAGTGTAGATTCCAATACAAATTTGGTTTAATTACCACTTTACTTGCTTCTACTTCATCATATACCTGGTAGTGCTTATTTTGTATTGATAACTTAAATTCGTAATTTTTTTTGTTTTCACAAGTGTTTATCTTTTCTTAAAATTGTCTTACTCCTTCATTAGAACTAGACAGATTTTGTTTGTAACCATTATGGTCGCTTGACTTGTTCAACATTCTAATCTTTACGTAAATTAACTTTTTCCCTGAAAATAAAATATATTTTGTCTTTCGTTTGACCTTTTGTGCATCTTGATGCTCATTTTCTGTTTTTTTTTTTCTTTTCTTTTTTTTCTTTTTTTTTTGTAAAAAAGAATACCTCACAGTAGAAATAGTCATTTCATGAAATTAAACTAAATTAAATTAAACCCATTCTTGAAATATATCATTCTGTAAGACATAATCGTCACAATTATTGTTGTAGACGCTAAATAATTGTAATCCGTAGATTAGTATGGAGTTTATTTGGATTTCTCTTTTTAAATGCCCTGCATGTGTCTTATGAGATATTGATTTCATTTAAACATCTCTTCAATCCATATTTCAAACCTAGTTTCAATTCTATTCAATTATTTTTTAAATTCTAAGAGTTGGTGAGAAATATAATTTCAATAAAACTTAATCTATTCAAATTCAAAATCTAAGATTTTCTATAAAATTTCCCTTCAGTAAATCCTGATCTAGTTAAATTCAAAATCTAAGAATTAGTGAGATATTTCACTTCAATAAAGCCTACTTTAATGATATTAAAAATCTAAGAATTGGTGTGAACATTCACTTTGATAAGCCTAATCTAATTAAATCTGAGAATTAAAGATATATCAGAAACGACTCATTTTCCAAACGTTCGAGGAAAAATAAATAAAATTAATTGTTTCTGGTGAAAAAAATTTGAAACTTCCTTTCTATCACATAAGAAAAGGAGAAAATTCTATTATCGTCAGCTTTGTAAGAAGTTTTTTTTTTTTTCAGGAATATCCTCTAACACAAAAGGTGCAAAAACCAAATAATTTTTTTTTGCGTGGTTCAGGTTAAAACAAATGCTCATATCAGTATCAATATTATGGGTAATTTTCGTGAAAATTTTATTGAACAATTTATGCGCGCCATTATTGTTTAACTGGATATTGTCAAAAGCGACGTTAGGTAATTGTAATTTGGGGAAAATACTTCACAGTAAAAACCTTTCTCTACATTTTTCCATCAGAATACTATTCAAAATATGATAAACATTTACCAATTTCTCTATTTTATCTTTATTACTTTGCCTTTGCTACATTTTTTCATCAATATATTACTGAAAATATAATAAACGGTGATTAATAACTCCAGTTAAATCTTTGTTTATCATTTTGAAAGATTCGTTAAAGGGACAGAATACCTATCGGTCCATGCCTGGAGCATTGAACAAACTCTCCCATGGTGTTGATTCAGCTTCATTGGAAATCGATATCGTCGCTTATCCTGGATAAGCATTTCTCACCGACCGAATTACCTCGGCCATCTGGATGGCAGTTTCTGGGAAAGCAGTCATAAATACCGTTCGTGCCTCTGACAAGAGGGATGTTAGTGCTTACCTATTTTAACCTATTTTCTTCTACTGTCCGCCAAGCGTATAGTGAACATTATGTAAAAACAACTGTAATGCAAGAAAAATAAAGATTGAAATTGAACATTATCTCGATGCAAATATTAAATCACTAATATTAGTTTGATATCTTTTTGTTAAGATAAAACCATTTTCCTAGTTACAGCCTCTCAATCTTATTACAAAAAAAAAAAAAAAAAGTTATTTTAAAATTGGCGTAAAGATTTCTATTTCTTTTCCGTAAGTCTGCATCTGCTGTTTTGCAATTTCATGGCAAAGTTCCTGTAATTATATAATCTTTCAATATCAAAAGCAATCTAACTGAGCTTTCCTGACTTTGGTTCTCTTATACATTATATAGCACTAATAACATAAGGTTATGAGAAATTGATCTGAGAATGTTGAAAAAGGATAGATTCTCTCTCTCTCTCTCTCTCTCTCTCTCTCTCTCTCTCTCTCTCTCTCTCTCTCTCTCTCTCATTAAAATTCTTATCATTTAAGAAAGTTTTATTTACATTATTACCGAATAATCCATCACTGTTGACAACGAAATATTGAAATATATCAAATAGATATTAAATTCAATTCACCTACTTTCTTTGATTACTCATTTCGAAAATTTTCCGTAATTTATTTCTTTCACGAATCTCTGAGGTTTCTCTAATATGAGATTGCTAGTTTAGTAAATATTTCTTTATCATTATAAAAAAAATAGATACCGCCTTTACTCACAAGGGGCCGGCGGACATTTTCTGGTTCATGAGAAGAGACGATTTTCCGTAACTAAGGAAAAAATTCACTGTTAGGAGTTTCAGGGGTGGATTTGGTTTTCATGAGCCAGCCAGTGATTTTGATAATTATATATTCATAACAGTTAATTGTTCAACTTTAGTAAAAGGAAATTCTACTTTTAGCCACAAGTATAAAATTTTGGTCACTCAAAGTAACGTATTTAGTCTTCATTTGAATAATTTGGCGTAAAATAGGTTTTGAGAGAGAGAGAGAGAGAGAGAGAGAGAGAGAGAGAGAGAGAGAGAGAGAGTGTGTGTGTGTGTGTTTTCGTTGACAGACAAGGCTCCCTGCATAATTTGCATTTCCAACAGTTTGATGTAATTAAGTCCTAAGAGAAGGGAATTACCCCAATTCTAAATTCCCTTGCCTGAATAAATACTATGTAGAGAAGTTTGTGAAATACAATTCTGCCTGAAAAGGTTACATTTCGTATTTTGGTTCAAGTTGATTTGTTGTGCAAGCGTCTCATTTGCGTTGAGTACTGTGAATTCTAAATATATACGAATAATTTCGCTCCACCATGTCCAATATGTTTATCTTACAACTTTTGGTTTTTGGTACTGGTAGCTTTTGGAAGAGGCTAAATTTACGGGAATATTTAATTTATGTACAGAAAATAAAACTGAGAAAGGATTTCTTACATCATGGTATCATGGAAGAAAAAATAAAATGTAAAATCTTTGTTAATGTTTCTTTGCCTTCATTGAAACATGAAAGGGATTATGGGCTTAAGCCAAATGAGCCAATAATATATAAATCTTTATTCATAAATTTTTCATCAACAATAACTTCAAGTTGCAGGGACATGTCATAATTTGACCTGTGTTATGAGCCGTAAGCCTATTTTCCCTATGTTTCAAATTGGAGTTAAAAATCAGGATTATTCTGTCAATAGATGTAAGCATTGATGTTTTGTGTGATTCCAAAGAAAAAGTTAACATGAATTAATCCTTTCCAATTGATCTAAACTATTATTGCTCATGATAGAAATTATCGAAAAATAAGTGGAAGAATTCCAGTCGCATATCTACTGTGAATGATCCATAAAAAAAGTGCCATCTCTTGGTCATCAAGGTGACTTGAAAAAAAATAAAAAAAATAAAAAATAAAGCGAAACTTATTTTGTAGATATTGTAATGATAATAGCTGACTTACATCATCACCAAGGATTACAGAGTCAATTTTTTACATAAAGAAAACAATAAATATGTAAATATTAAGGGCAAGAATACATATATATTTTTTTCTATTTTCCTTGATTCAAGCCAGATTCTTCGAAAGAAATCAATGCCTGGCATCCTGTAATCTCTCGTATTTTTCTGAGTCAGATTTCGGCAATGTCTTCCCTTAAATCTGCATGCTATCTATATGCAGATGAGATCCCCCATTACAAGACTCTTAGAGATTGGAGCGTCCTTCTTCCCTAATTGTAGTGATCCAATAAAATTTCTTAATCGAGAGCTCAGCACCTGTCTCCTAGGGGCCGTATGTTGAAGCAACCTCTCTAAAATAGATCAAATTTTTGGCGAGATCATTAGAGGGATAACCATAGGGGAAACGATAAAGTGGGTTCATAGACAACTTGCGTTTATTCAAGTAGATAAAATATTTTGGTAAGACAGTTTTTCGAAAAATATTCAATAGCTTTTTATTAAAAATAAAAAAATACTCATATTTTCATTTGCTCCTGAAATTTTGAAACATACATCTTAAAATATGTTTCTCTTAATAATTCTATAAATACTACTGGAAATTATCAGAGGATAATGGAGGATTAACAATATAATGTTCTAGTGAATTAGATCAGCATATTTCTGTTTTATAACAGACGTTAAACCAACTCCCCTTTCTCTCTCTCTCTCTCTCTCTCTCTCTCTCTCTCTCTCTCTCTCTCAAAACCTATTTTACGCCAAATTATTCTCTCTCTCTCTCTCTCTCTCTCTCTCTCTCTCTCTCTCAATGCATTTTTTTCCAGAAGAAAATATGACAAAGGCACAAAAAGAAAGAATTATTGGGTTTGTCGAAAATAAAAACGCGATTGACCATCCTCTTAAAAGAAAGATTATAGGTCGAGAAATCCTGCAAAAACCTCAAATTTCCAAGACTGGCAAATATGGGAAAGAAACATTGGCAGCACTGTGTAATTCCCGGATTAATAATATCAGCATTAAATCATGGTTGTTATTCTAGGCCAAAATAGGATTTCATATCCAGCCTCAGCAACGCATTTGTCCTTGAATCTCTCATATTCGGGATGGCCAATACAAGATATATCTCCCCAATTTATTTCTGCAATGAAGTCTTTATTATGAGTTAGGAAATAAGATAATTATTCAATTATAACTGCAGGAGCTGTTCTATCTTTCGACACGAGTGGCATTATACTTTAAATTAGCTTTTTCATATACCCAAAATTCTGAAAACCGATTGAGTGAAAACACCCTTTAATATGAATTTTTTTTCCCGAAGTTCTTATTGTTGCTGCTATTGTATATTGGTGCCTTTAGTATCTTATATCTAATTAGATAGAGTATATATTTAGAGTGATTTGCGCCAATATCATTCTTTTTGCTAAAGGACTCAAAATGTTTCATGTCAGAGGTTTTCGAATTAAAACTCAGAAATATATTCATAGACGACTATAATTTTCTAAGAGAGAAATAACCATTACGAAAATAAGATAATAAACTATTTATATGATCATAACCATATTATGTTTTCGTTATCAAGTGCAACCTTCTCCGGACATAACCTACACTGGAATGTGAAATGTAAAAGATTTATCTAGCAATAAATGTCTTCCTTACAATTGTAAGAAACTAGGTTTCATATTTGTGTTCGTACGTACATGTATAAGTGCATGAATCGTTATATCTCTTACTTGTGAATAGATCAGTTTTATTAATTCATGGATGACGTGTATATTTTTAATGTTTTTTTATTTTATTCGATAGCTTCAAGACACTGCAGCTCTCATTTTATCGTAGCAGAACTCCATAACAGACACCGTGAAAGGATGAAACTAAATTATTTCAGACGCGGGTAATAGTAGCGTATATAGGAAGGGTCTGGCGGTTTCCAAATGCAAGTGTGCTCTCATCCACGTCTTGCTCAGTACTGAGTCCCAAGGCCGCCACGACTGGGGGTTGGGGGGGAGACTGGTAAAGCTAGAGTTTGCGCAGCAGTCCATCGAACTGAATTCTATTTCCGTTTGTTTTGAATTGCAAAAGGGAGCAACCAACTAGATTTTATTACGATGATAAATAAATGGTAGAATAAGTGTATTCAACCAATCATCACATCATCATCATCATCATCTCCTCCTACGCCTACTGACGCAAAGAGCCTCGGTTAGATTTCACCAGTCGTTCTATTTTAAGCTTTCAATTCAATACTTCTCCATTCTTCATCTACTTCACGCTTCATAGTCCTCAGCCATGTGGGCCTGGGCCTTCCAATTCTTTTAGGGCCTTCTGGAGCCCAACTGAACGTTTGGTGAACTAATCACTTTTGAGGTGCGAAAAGCATGCCCAAACCATCCTCATCTACCACTCATCATGATCTTATAAACATACAGTATGACAATCGAGTGATATCTCTTATAGTTCCATTTTTAATCTTATCCTACCATCTAACTTCCAATATCCTTCTGGAGGCTTTGTTATCAAATGTACTAAATCTATTGGAGATTGTTTCATTGTCATATCATGACTCATGTCCATAGAATAACACCGATCTCACTAAACTGATATATATTGTAGTCAGATTTTTATATGTAATATCAGGCGATTTGATTTCCAAATTTTACTTAACCTAACCATTGCCTAATTGGCCTTTTTTTCAATCTTTTACTAAACTCTAATTCTAAAGACCCTGTATTGGAGACCATAGCTCCTAAATACTTAAATGGTTGTACATCATCAATCCTTTCTCCTTCCGATAATATTTAATCTTCAATTGCATACTCCGCTCTCATCATCTCTGTCTTTCTTCTATTCATGTTCAGAACAACCTCATGTGATATTTCATGCATTCTGGTAAGCAAGCATTAAAAATCCTGTGGTGTTCTGCTAACAAGGACAGCATCATCAGCATACTCTAGGTCTGCTAAATTCCTATTACCAATCAAGTCCAATCCTTCTCCACTATCTCTGATGTTCTACGCATTACAAAATCCATGAGGATGATAAACAATATAGATGACAACACGTTCCCTTGGAGTACTCTGCTATTCACTGGAAAGTCATTAACATTAACATTAACTTTACACTTGCTATGCTCATGAACAGACTTTGTCAAATTTACATATTTAGGAGAAATTCCAAAATAACGCAGGGCTCTCCACAAAATTGGCCGGTGCACACAAAGCCTTTTTCATGCTCTACAAATGCCATCAAAAGAGACTTCTACAGTATATTCTACGCATTGTTGTGAAATATGTCTCAAAATTAAAATTTAACTTATTCCTCAATAAAAATCCCATTTTATAAGATATGAAAAAAACAAAATATTGACATTTACGTATATTCGTACTATTTCATTGTTCCTGTTTTTTACTTTATGTTTTAGTCAGTTTACTCATATTATCATAGTTACAAGAACATAAACATTTTATCAAATTATGTGCTTTGCAATTGTTCAACACAGAAGAATTAGTTTCAACAGAAATTTTAGTTCAAACTATTGTAATAGGAGAAAATATAATCAACATTTGTATCTGTGTGTGACTGTGCATAGTAACCTTTTTAGATGTAATCAATAGTCCATACATACAAGTGACTAATCATAAGAATATATTCCATGCATAGGGATATGTATAACATCTAACCTGTTAACAATAACAAAAGATAATGTATACGAACTCCCGTCCAAACATTACATAAACCTTGAAAATAAACGATACCCTTTTAAGGATCATGTACGGAATATTAGGTCCATATAGAGAAACCTTGTTTTCCATTAAAGCAGTGGTTGTCAGTAGTCAATGATCTATATTAAAGGTCTAATTTACGCTTGATACGTTTGACATTTGAAAATCTTGCAAAATATGTATTACACAGTATATCAATTGAAACTAATTCTTTTGGTTATGGTATGCTAAATGTTGTAATGTCTTCTTTTATACTTTTTTTTTTTTTTTTGGACTATAAAGGTCCTTGAGCTTCAGTGCCAAATCATTTAGTGAGGTATTTGCGCTCAAAGTTTTAATAGGTTGATTTACAATTGAAACATTTTGGTTGGGATCTCCACAAAAATCATTCCATTTTCTTCGATTCAAAACATTTTTTTCTGATCGCAAGATATATTCTTATGGTTTCTTAGGATTAGGTACGTAGACATCAAATAAATTGGCGTTATTCAAAATTCAAGGTTTTTATACGTTTATGGTTGAAGAGTTTGACAAAAATATATATGTGATTATACATCACCTTATAAAAGTCTTATGATATCTGATACTTTAATGTTGAATTATCATCATTATTAGAACTCAAAACAAGTGGAGTTTCTATTGTTTATTTCTATTATTTTTCTTATTATTCGTCTCCAGTCTTTGATCGCTATTAATTCAGCTAATTTTAAAAACGCTTGCTGTCAAACTTGAGTGGCGGTATGACCCATATTGGGGAAGTATAAATAAAGATAAACGCACAGGTGCATACCGCGCCCCTCTATGCACGAAGCAAAAATCATTTAAAAGCATCAAATTGCTGTTTAATTTATGGTGGAGATTAACTTGGGTCAGGGTCTAGAGCAGGTTCAAGTCTGAGCTAATTCCTGTTCACAGTTTCCAAAGATATCATGAAATAGAAATTGGCTGCTACCTGGTCAAAAAATGCTAAATCAGAAACTACCTCGGCCCGATTTGAACCAAATTTGGTGAAAATGTAGGTGGTAATTAGGACCAACTTGAACTGTACAATATTAATCACCTTGACCTTGACCTCAAGGTCACACGATGATTTTCGTAAAAATCCTCTACGGTGTTCTTCAGCCAGGTTTAACATAAGATTTCATCTGTGCCTTGAAAGTAGGGGTTAGGTGGCCTTCCAAGACATCGTAAATAGTGAAAGGTCTGATTACATTGTTCAGAAGTGTAATTTAGGTCCCTTGAAGGCCTATAATCAACAATTTACTATTCATATCTTTCTATTTTTTTCAATATCCCTAGGAGCAAATTATTGGCAAATTCTATGTGGCGTTCTTTCTAAGAATTGCTTCTGCAATTTTAATGATCTCTAGTTGTTATTATTATTATTATTATTATTATTATTATTATTATTATTATTATTATTGTTGGTTTTTGGTGTTGTTGTAGATGTTATCATTATTATTACTATTATTATTATTATTATTGTTTTTATTATTATTATTATTATTGTTGTTATTATTATTTTTATAAATATTATTATTATTATTATTATAAATATTATTATTATTATTAATTTTACCTTTAATCATGAGCGTATCTTTTATAGGAAACTACGGGTCTGGCAACATTGCATGCCTATTATTATGTAGCCCGATCTGTTGTTAGGAAACGTGTATTATAAACAACGTCACACACCTCCCCCCACTCTCTCTCTCTCTCTCTCTCTCATCTCTCTCTCTCTGTATGATAAACACCGCCCATTCTCTCTCTCTCTCCTCTCTCTCTCTCTCTCTCTCTCTCTCTCATAATATTAATAGAAAAAATAGATGATATATGTAGAAACCATAAAGACTGGAATATACTCCTATCCGGAGATTTTAGCTTTCCTTTCGTGGATTGGAAAGAACGGATAGAAGAAAGTGATTGTATGTATACATATAAAAAAAGAGAGTAATAGTAGCGCAGAAGATAAAGAGGCAATTTGAAAGGCTTCAAGATATGCTATTAGAACATAATATGCAACAAATAAACCACATTCCATGAAGAAAGGACAATGTCCTAGATTTAGTATTTGTGATTGAGGTGAATTATGTTAAAGAAATAATAGTGTATAACACTGGAATTTAAGACCACGATGTCATAGAATTAATAGTCCATTCCAAAGCAAGTGAACGCAGAGATAAATAAAGCACAAAACGATGGGAAGGATATGGAAAATATAATTTTTATATTAGGAATATAAGTTGGTCAGAAATAAATGAAGAATTGATCAAAGATTGGGAAAATATATTAGTAAGTGATAATATACAGGTAAATACAGGGATATACTGTACAAAATACTGGAGAAAATTGTTCAAAAATATTCACCGGAAAAAAAAAATAAACGTCAGACATACATACCAAGAGACAGAAGGATCTTATTTCAGAAAATTAGAAAGTGGAAGAAAAATCTTGCAAAAGAAAAAAATGTATGGAAAATGATGACAATGAAAAGTAAGATAGAAAATATAGAAAAAGAGGATTATACAATCGAAAGAAAATAAGAAAAAGGACTTAGAAGAAGGGACACTTCAAAATATCAATAAAAAAAATCCAAAGTACTTCATTTCTATGCAAAAAAGATGAATAAAGGGAGATTAGATATAGGCCCTCTAATAATTGAAGGACGGCTAATGAATAAAAAAAAAAAGAAATTATGCAAAATATTAGCAGAAAAAAATATAAGAGTGAATTCACGACAAGAATTGCAAATGAGAATAATGAAACAGAAATGAGAGAGGCCAGCCAGATGGAGTTCCAGCGATTTTATTAAAAAAAAAAGCTACAAACACTATCGAGAAGGCGGCTTGAAATACTGCTGAGATAAAATGTATATATGACTGAGATATAAGTTAAACATAAAATAGCATATATAACCCCTATTTACAAAAGTGGATCAAAACTAGAGGCAAGCAATTATAGACCTGTTAGTCTAACATCACATATTATGAAAGTGTATGAAAGGGTAATAAAAAAGAAAATACTGAATCATTGGTTAAAAATAATTTATTTAATATAGGTCAACACGGTATTGTACCCGGAAAAAGTAAACAAACCCAACTGATAGCACACTAGAAAAACATATAAAAATATGATAAATGAAAAGGACACAGTTGTGGTCTATCTAAATTTTAGCAAAAGCCTTGACAAGGAAGACCATAATATATCAGAGAAAAAAAAATTAAAAAGCATAATATTGTGGGAAAGATAGGAAAATGGATAAAAGAATTTCTACAAAACAGAAAACAGATAGTGGTTGCAATGACAAGAAATCAGACGAAGCTCAGGTAATATCTGGCTTGCACAGGGTATAGTATTAGCTACACTGCTGTTTGTTATTATGATCTCAGACATAGACTGTGATGTTGAAAACTCTGTATTGAGAAGTTTCACCGATGACACAGGAATAAGTATAGAAATTACTTGTGATGAAGATAGGAACTCATTACAAAGAGATCTAAACAAATATATGAATGGGCGGAGATAAATAGGATGGTATTTAACTACGATGAATTCGAATCAATAAAATTATGGAAACAGAGAAAGAATAGTATTTGCATACAGGGGACCTAATAACGAGACAATCACATACAAAGGAAGCAATTAAAGACCTTGGTGTAATGTTAAATAGGAATATGTTATGCAACGACCAAATAGCAATACTGTTGGCTAAATGTATAAGCAAAAATGGGAATGCTATTCAGATACTTTAAACCAAGAAAAGCTGAACTCATGATTTTGCTGTATAAAACTTATGTACGTAGTACACTCGAGTACTACAATGTGATATGGTAATCACACTACCAAAATGCTATTGTACATAATAGAGTGTACAAAGGTCCTTTATCTGCTAGAATATGAGAAGCTAAGGACCTTGACTACTGGGAAAGACTGCCATTTTTAAAATTGTACAGTCTAGAAAGGACGCATTATGATAATACAGACATGGAAGCAAATCAAAAGTAATTACTGAAAGCAGCATGGAGCTAAAAATATCAGAAGGAGCAAGCCGAGGGAGATTAATATTGCCCAAAACTATACCAGGAAAACTAAGGAAGGCGCACAGGACATTAATCCACTACGCACCAGCATCGATAATGCAGCGACTATTTAATGCACTGCCAGCTCATCTCAGAAACATATCAGGAATGAGCGTGTCGATGAGTTTAAGAATAAGTTCGATAAACACCTAAGATGCATCCCAGACCATCCAAGGACAGGAAGATGCAAAATACACCGTAAGATGCATTAGCAACTCTCTGGTGGATATACGAGGTGTCTCCACACTGAGGGACCTTGGGGAACCCAAACATAGAATAAGGCAATAAGGTAAGGCTCTCTCTCTCTCTCTCTCTCTCTCTCTCTCTCTCTCTATATATATATATATATATATAGTAAATATATACATATATATATATATATATATATCTATATAGTATACTATATTATATAGAGATATAGATAGTATGAATATATATAGATATAGATAATATATATATATATCTATATATACTATATATATATATATATATTGATATATATATATATATATATCTATATATATATATATATACATAATAAACAACACTTATTCTCTCTCTCTCTCTCACTCCTCTCTCTCTCTCTCTCTCTCTCTCTGTATAATAAACGACACCTATTCTGTCTGTCGTGTCTTTCTCTCTCTCTCTCTCTCTCCCTCTCTGTATAAATAAACGACACCTAGTCTGTCTGTCTGTCTGTCTGTCTGTCTGTCTCTCTCTCTCTCTCGTCTCTCTCTCTCTCTCTCTTTCTGCATAATAAACGACACCTATTCTCTCTCTCTCTCTCTCTCTCTCTCTCTCTCTCTCTCGAGTTGTATCTGTGTGCCGGTGAGTGAATACACTTGTGGCGTCCCTAAAAATATCCTGATTTAACACGGATAACAAAAGGCTATCGAGTGCAATATAGCTACAAGTTTTCGTGTATAGTCGGTGATTAGTTGAGGGCAGAAAAGTGGGATAAAACGTCGGCATAGGATAGTTATCTTGTGAATTAATAAAAATCAGATCAAGATGGCTCTCTATACATACAGGCGTATCTTTAGAGAGACATTGCCTGCACACAGCAAAAGTAAATTCCATGAGTTGGCGAAACAAGAGCTCGACCGTCTGATAACAGAGGTCGCTAGTAAACTCCAACCAGGTCGTTGTGACGGAAAAATATTCGCAGACATATTAAACAATATGATCCAATAAACTGGAGCACACATCTGCGGAAAACATCAGCAAAATAATGGAAGAAATTCCAAAGAGATCAAGTGATAAAGAGACTTATAAAGAAAGTTTACATCAATCAACACATTCCATCAAAGAACAATAAGAAGTCCAATATATGGGTGAATATGCTGATTGATGCATTGGGAAAAAGACGGAAAAAATTGTGTAATACATGTAAGATATGGTATTCCATTAATAATCCTCAACAACTGATTAGAAAATGTGATGCCTGCCATGTTCCAACGCGCACCCTACATATGTTGAAATACAGCAAAAAAATTAGAAATAAGAGACACAAAGGTATTCTGCTCAACATGCTTAGTCTGGATAGAAAATATAATTAAGTCGAGACTAAATCTGCAAATAGTTAAAGATAAAGAAGAGGAAGAAGAAAGAAAAAGAAGAACAAGAAGAAGAAGAAAAAAGAAGAAGAAAAAATGAAAAGGATATGTGTAAGGATGCAGAGGAAATCATTGATATAACTTATGATGCCATCCAACAACATACTTATGAAGAAATAAATTATCAGATGGAAACAAATAATAGACCCAGAGACTCTACCCGGACCTACATACTTTTTGGGAGAGCAAGAACAATAAAATAAAGAAAAGAGAGATATAGTCTGTAATTGGCTGAAAAGAGGGAATTGCAGATTTGGCGAAAGATGCTACTACAAGCATCCAAAGATATGCCATAATTATGAAAATATATGGTAAATGTGTGTATTTAGACGGATATGGAGACGAATGCAGAGATCTCCATCCAAAAAATATGGCAAAAACCTAAAAGAAGGAAAAGGATGCAGTTTCAACAAAAAATGTTGAT
>NC_090733.1:20168145-20187249 GCF_036898095.1 Palaemon carinicauda | reverse complement strand
CATGCCCAAACCTTCCTCATCTACCCCTCATCATGATCTCATAAACATATGACAATCGAGTGATATCTCTCATAGTTCCATTTTTAATCTTATCCTACCATTTAACTTCCAATATCCTTCTGAAGGCTTTGTTATCAAATGTACTAAATCTATTGGAGATTGTTTCATTGTCATATCATGACTCATGTCCATAGAATAACACCGATCTCACTAAACTGATATATAGTCAGATTTTTATATGTAATATCAGGCGATTTGATTTCCAAATTTTACTTAACCTAACCATTGCCTAATTGGCCTTTTTTCAATCTCTTACTAAACTCTAATTCTAAAGACCCTGTATTGGAGACCATAGCTCCTAAATACTTAAATGGTTGTACCTCATCAATCCTTTCTCCTTCCGATAATATTTAATCTTCAATTGCATACTCCGCTCTCATCATCTCTGTCTTTCTTCTATTCATGTTCAGCACAACCTCGTGTGATATTTCATGCATTCTGGTAAGCAAGCATTAAAAATCCTGTGGTGTTCTACTAACAAGGACAGCATCATCAGCATACTCTAGGTCTGCTAAATTCCTATTACCAATCAAGTCCAATCCTTCTCCACTATCTCTGATGTTCTACGCATTACAAAATCCATGAGGATGATAAACAATATAGATGACAACACGTTCCCTTGGAGTACTCTGCTATTCACTGGAAATTCATTAACATTAACATTAACTTTACACTTGCTATGCTCATGAACAGACTTTGTCAAATTTACATATTTAGGAGAAATTCCAAAATAACGCAGGGCTCTCCACAAAATTGGCCGGTGCACACAAAGCCTTTTTCATGCTCTACAAATGCCATCAAAAGAGACTTCTACAGTATATTCTACGCATTGTTGTGAAATATGTCTCAAAATTAAAATTTAACTTATCCCTCAATAAAAATCCCATTTTATAAGATATAAAAAAAAACAATTGACATTTACGTATATTCATACTATTTCCTTGTTCCTATTTTTTACTTTATATTTTAGTCAGTTTACTTATATTATCATAGTTACAAGAACATAAACATTTCATCAAATTATGTGCTTTGCAATTGTTCAACACACAGAAGAATTAGTTTCAACGGAAATTTTAGTTCAAACTATTGTAATAGGAGAAAATATAATCAACATTTGTATCTGTGTGACTGTGAATATTAACCTTTTTAGGTGTAATATATAGTCTATACATACAAGTGACTAATCATAAGAATATATTCCATGCATAGGGATATGCATAACATCTAACCTATTAACAATAACAAAAGATAATGTATATGAACTTCCGTAAAAAATTACATAAACCTTGAAAATAAACGATACCCTTTTAAGGATCATGTACGGAATATTAGGTCCATATAGAGAAACCTTGTTTTCCATTAAAGCAGTGGCTATCAGTAGTCAATGATCTATATTAAAGGTCTAATTTACGCTTGATACGTTTGACATTTGAGAATTTTGCAAAATATGTATTACACAGTATATCAATTGAAACTAATTCTTTTGGCTATGGTATGCTAAATGTTGTAATGTCTTTTTTTCTTTTCTTTTTTCGCGCTCAAAGTTTTAATAGGTTGATTTCCAATTGAAACATTTTGGTTGGGATCTCCACAAAAATCATTCCATTTTCTTCGTTTCAAACATTTTTTCTGATCGCAACATATATTCTTATGGTTTCTCAGATTAGGTACGTAGACATCAAATAAATTGGCGTTATTCAAATTTATATTTTGAAAGTTTTTTATGCGTTTATGGTTGAAGAGTTTGACAAAAATATATATGTGATTATACATCACCTTATAAAAGTCTTATAATATCTGATACTTTAATGTTGAATTATCATCATTATTAGAATTCCAAACAAGAGGAGTTCTATTGTTATTTCTATTATTTTTCGTATTATTCGTCTCCAGTCTTTGATCGCTATTAATTCAGCTAATTTTAAAACGCTTGCTGTCAAACTTGAGTGGCGGTATGACCCATACGGGGGAAGTATAAATCAAGAAAAACGTACAGGTGCATACCACGCCCTCTATGCACGAAGCAAAAATCATTTAAAAGCATTGCTCTTCGAGATATCAAGAACCATTCCATCAATTGCTGTTTAATTTATGGCGGAGATAACTTGGGTCAGGGTCTAGAGCAGGTGCAAGTCTGAGCTAATTCTGTTCACAGTTTCAGAGATATCATGAAATAGAAATTGGCTACTACCTGGTCACAAATGCTAAATCAGAAACTACACGGCTGATTTGAATCAAATTTGGAGGAAATGTAGATGGTAATTTGAAAACTTGAACTGTACAATAATAATCACCTTGACCTTGACCTCAAGGTCACACGATGATTTTCGTAAAAATCCTCTACGGTGTTCCTCAGCCAGGTTTCACACAAGATTTCATCTGTGCCTTGAAAGTAGGGGTTAGGTGGCCTTCCAAGACATCGTAAATAGTGAAAGGCTGCTTACATTGTTCAGAAGTGTAATTTAGGTCCCCTGAAGGCCTATAATCAACAATTTACTGTTCATATCTTTCTATTGTGTCAATATCCCTAGGAGCAAATTATTGGCATATTCTATGTGGCGTTCTTTCTAAGAATTGCTTCTGCAATTTTAAGGATCTCTAGTTGTTATTATTATTATTATTATTATTATTATTATTATTATTATTATTATTATTATTATTATTGTTGTTGTTGTTTTTGTTGTTGTTGTAGATGTTATTATTATTATTACTATTATTATTATTATTATTATTATTATTATTATTATTGTTTTTATTATCATTATTATTATAAATATTATTATTATTATTATTATTATTATTATTATTATTATTATTATTATTATTATTATTATTATTATTATTATTATTAATTTTACCTTTAATCAAGAGCGTATCTTCATGGAAAACTACGGGTCTGGCAACATCGCATGCTATCATAATATAGCCCGACCTGTTGTTAGGAAACATGTGTATTATAAACACGGCACCCCCCCCCCCCTCTCTCTCTCTCTCTCTCTTCTCTCTCTCTCTCTCTCTCTCTCTCTCTCTCTCTCTGTATAATAAACACCGCCCATTCTCTCTCTCTCTCTCTCTCTCTCTCTCTCTCTCTCTGTATGATAAACACCTCCCATGCTCTCTCTCTCTCTCTCTCTCTCTCTCTCTCTCTGTATGATAAACACCACCCATTCTCTCTCTCTCTCTCTCTCTCTCTCTCTCTCTCTCTCTCTCTCTCTCTCATAATATTAATAGAAAAAATAGGTGATATATGTAGAAACCATAAAGACTGGAATATACTCCTATCCGGAGATTTTAACTTTCCTTTCGTGGATTGGAAAGAACGGATAGAAGAAAGTGGTTGTATGTATACATATAAAAAAGAGAGTAATAGTAGCGCAGAAGATAAGAGGCAATTTGAAAAGCTTCAAGATATGCTAATAGAACATAATATGCAACAAATAAACCACATTCCAAGAAGAAAGGACAATGTCCTTGATTTAGTATTTGTGATTGAGGTGAATTATGTTGAAGAAATAATAGTGTATAACAGGGAAATTTCCGACCACGATGTCATAGAATTAATAGTCCATTCCAAAGCAAGTGAACGCAGAGATAAATAAAGCACAAAACGATGGGAAGGATATGGAAAATATAATTTTTATAGTAAGAATATAAAATGGTCAGAAATAAATGAAGAATTGATCAAAGATTGGGTAAATGTATTAGTAAGTGATAATATACAGGTAAATACGGATATACTGTACAAAAAAAATACTGGAGAAAATTGTTGAAAAATATGCACCGGAAAAAAAAAATAAACGTCAGACATACATACCAAGAGACAGAAGGATCTTATTTCAGAAAATTAGAAAGTGGAAGAAAAATCTTGAAAAAGAAAAAAATTTATGGAAAATGATGAAAATGAAAATTGAAATAGAAAATGCTGAAAAAAAGATTATACAATCGAAAGAAAATGAAAAAAAATGGACTTAGAAGAAACGACACTTCAAAATATCAAGAAAAAATCCAAAGTACTTTACTCCTTTGCAAAAAAAGATGAATAAAGGGAGATTAGAAATAGGCCCTCTAAGAATTGAAGGCCGGCTAACGAATAAAAAAAGAAAAGAAATATGCAACATATTAGCAGATAAAATATAAGAGTGAACTCACGACAAGAATTGCAAATGAGAATAATGAAACAGAAATGAGAGAGGCCAGGCCAGATGGAGTTCCAGTGATTTTATTAGAAAAAAAAAACTGCAAACACTATCGTGAAGCCGCTTGAAATACTGCTGAGAAATAAAGTGTAGATATGACTGAGGTATAAGTTAAACATAAATTAGCATATATAACCCCTATTTACAAAAGTGGATCAAGACTAGAGGCAAGCAATTATAGACCTGTTAGTCTAACATCACATATTATGAAAGTGTATGAAAGGGTAATAAAAAAGAAAATAATGAATCATTTGGTTAAAAGTAATTTATTTAATATAGGTCAGCATGGTTTTGTACCCGGAAAAAGTAAACAAACCCAACTGATAGCACACTAGAAAAACATAAAAATATGATAAATGAAAAAGACACAGTTGTGGTCTACCTAAATTTTGCAAAAGCCTTTGACAAGGAAGACCATAATATATCAGAGAAAAAAATGAAAAAGCATAATATTGGGGGAAAGATAGGAAAATGGATAAAAGAATTTCTACAAAACTGAAAACAGATAGTGGTTGCAAATGACAAGAAATCAGACGAAGCTCAGGTAATATCTGGCTTGCCACGAGGTACAGTATTAGCTACACTGTTGTTTGTTATTATGATCTCAGACTTAGACTGTAATGTTAAAGACTCTGTAGTGAGAAGTTTCACCGATGACACAGGAATAAGTATAGAAATTACTTGTGATGAAGATAGGAACTCATTACAAAGAGATCTAAACAAAATATATGAATGGGCAGAGATAAATAGGATGGTATTTAACTCAGATAAATTCGAATCAATAAATTATGGAAACAGAGAAAGAATAGTATTTGGATACAGGGGACCTAATAACGAGACAATCACATACAAGGAAGCAATTAAAGACCTTGGTGTAATGTTAAACAGGAATATGTTATGCAATGACCAAATGGCAACACTGTAGGCTAAATGTAAAGCAAAAATGGGAATGTTATTCAGACACTTTAAAACAAGAAAAGCTGAACTCATGATTTTGCTGTATAAAACTTCTATACGTAGTACACTCGAGTACTACAATGTGATATGGTAGCCACACTACCAAAAGGATATTGTACAAATAGAGAGTGTACAAAGGTCCTTTACTGCTGGAATAGGAGAAGTTAAGGACCTTGACTACTGGGAAAGACTGCAATTTTTAAAATTGTACAGTCTAAAAAGGAGAACAGAACACATTATGATAATACAAGCATGGAAGCAAATCAAAAGAATTACTGAAAACAGCATGGAGCTGAAAATATCAGGAGGAGCAAACCGAGGGAGATTAATAGTGCCCAAAACTAATCCAGGAAAACTACGGAAGGCGCACAGGACATTAATCCACTACGCACCAGCATCGATAATGCAGCGACTATTTAATGCGCTGCCAGCACATCTCAGAAACATATCAGGAATGAGCGTCGATGAGTTTAAGAATAAGCTCGATAAACACCTAAGATGCATCCCAGACCATCCAAGACTGGAAGATGCAAAATACACTGGAAGATGCATTAGCAACTCTCTGGTGGATATACAAGGTGCCTCACACTAAGGGACCTTTGGGGAACCCAAACATAGAATAAGGCAATAAGGTAAGGCTCTCTCTCTCTCTCTCTCTCTCTCTCTCTCTCTCTCTCTCTGTATAATAAACGACACCTATTCTCTCTCTCTCTCTCTCTCTCTCTCTCTCTCTCTCTCTCTCTCTCTCTCTCTCTCTCTCTCTCTCTCTCTATCTGTATAATAAACGACACCTATTCTCTCTCTCTCTCTCTCTCTCTCTCTCTCTCTCTCTCTCTCTCTCTCTCTCTCTCTCTCTCTCTCTCTCTCTCTCTCTCTGTATAATAAACGACACCTATTCTCTCTCTCTCTCTCTCTCTCTCTCTCTCTCTCTCTCTCTCTCTGTTGTATCTGTGTGCCGGTGAGTGAATACACTTGTGCGTCCCTAAAAATATCCTGATTTAACGCGGATAACAAAAGGCTATCGAGTGCAATATAGCTACAAGTTTTAGTGT
This sequence comes from Palaemon carinicauda, assembly GCF_036898095.1. NCBI lineage: Eukaryota > Metazoa > Arthropoda > Malacostraca > Decapoda > Palaemonidae > Palaemon > Palaemon carinicauda. The sequence continues at coordinate 20,180,984 of NC_090733.1, read as the reverse complement.
AGAGTCGGTGATTAGTTTGAGGGCAGAAAAGTGGGATAAAACGTCGGCATAGGATAGTTATCTTGTGAATTAATAAAAATCTGATCAAGATGGCGCTCTATAATACAGGCGAATCTTGGAGAGACATTGCTGCACACAGCAAAAGTAAATTCCATGAGTTGGCGAAACAAGAGCTCGACCGTCTGATAAGAGAGGTCACTAGTAACTCCAACCAGTGTGACGGAAAAATATTCGCAGACATATTGAAACAATATGATCCAATAAACTGGAGCAAATCTGCGGAAACATCAGCAAAATAATAGAAGAATGAATATGCTGATTGATGCATTGGGAAAAAGAATGCCAAAATGGTGTAATACATGTAAGATATGGTATTCCATTAATAATCCTCAACAACTGATTAGAAAATGTGATGCCTGCCATGTTCCAACACACCCTACATATGCTGAAATACAGCAAAAAATAAAAAATAGAGACACAAAAGTATTCTGCTCAACATACTTAGTCTGGATAGAAAATATAATTAAGTCGAGACTAAATCTGCAAATGGTTGAAGAAGAAGAAGAAGAAGAAGAAGAAGAAGAAGAAGAAGAAGAAGAAGAAAAGAAAAATGAACAGGATATGTGTAAGGATGTAGAGGAAATCATTGATTTAACTTATGATGCCATCCAACAACATACTTATGAAGAAATAAATTATCAGATGGAAACAAATAATAGACCCAAGAGACTCTACCCGGACCTACATACTTTTAGGGAAGAGCAAGAACAAGAAAAAAAAGAAAAGAAAGATATAGTCTGCAATTTGCTGAAAAGAGGGAATTGCAGATTTGGCGAAAGATGCTACTACAAGCATCCAAAGATATGCCATAATTATGAAATATATGGTAAATGTGCGTATTTAGACAGATATGGAGATGAATGCAGAGATCTGCATCCAAAAATATGCAAAAACCTAAAAGAAGGAAAAGGATGCAGTTTCAACAAAAAATGTCGATATATGCATCCTGCAACCATGAATGAAAGTAAGAAAACTCAGCAAACTGAAAAGAAAAATGAAAGCAAAATGAAACAAAAAAGAAACAAAAAAGCAGGCCGCGTATATACCGCGCTATGCACCAAAGGCCCAAAGATATGAGGCCTTTCAACCAAAATAAGCACATTTAGAGCTCAACAACAATGAATGCATCTATAATACCAGGGGTTGGTGCAGATATGGGGATAATTGCAGGTATACACACAAAAATAAATATGAAGGCGAAAGAGCAAATATAACAGAAAAGTTGGATTTTTTAATGGCAGAATTCCGGGAAATGAAGAAAAGAGCATCATATCAGAACAGGTAGGAAGCATGGGAGAATCCATATTATTACCAATATTAAATAATGGGGATGAAACACAAACCATAATAGTGATGATTGCACAGGGTTTAGTCACGAGTAACTCTAAAAGGAAAATAGAGTTCTTAGAAGAACTAACCCAAATTGAAAAATTAGATATTTCAAATATAAGTGAAACATGGTATTCCTAAGAGACTGGTAGTGATGACCAGATAAAGGGTTTCCAAACTTATAGATCAGACAGTATAAATAGGAATCAAGGGGGAACCGCAATATATGGAAGAGACATAAATCAAGGAAACGTCTTTGAAAAATACGGCAACACAGAATGTGAATTGATTGCGGTAGAATTTGAATTTGAAAAGCTAGTGAATATTGTAGCTTACAGCCCCCTAAATACTAAGGAGTTGTATATAATAATAGAAAAAATAGATGATATATGTAGAAACCATAAAGACTGGAATATACTCATATCCAGAGATTTTAACTTTCTTTTCGTGGATTGGAAAGAACTGATAGAAGAAAGTGGTTGTATGTATACATATAAAAAAGAGAGTAATAGTAGCGCAGAAGATAAGAGGCAATTTGAAAAGCTTCAAGATATGCTATTAGAACATAATATGCAACAAATAAACCGCATTCCAACAAGAAAGGAAAATGTCCTAGATCTAGTATCTGTGAATGATGTGAATTATGTTAAAGAAATAATAGTGTATAACAGGGGAATTTCCGACCACAATGTCATAGATTTAATAGTTCATTCAAAACGCAAGTGATCGCAGAATTAATCATAGCACAAAATGTTGGGAAGGATATGGAAAATATAATTTTTATAGTATGAATATAAAATGGTCAGAAATAAATGAAGAACTGAATAAAGAATGGAAAAATGTATTTGTAAGTGATAATATACAGATAAACAAAGACATACTGTACAAAATACTGGAGAAAATTGTTGAAAAATATGTACCGAAAAAAAACAATAAACAAAAGACGTGCATACCAAGAGACAGAAGGATCTTATTTCAGAAAATTAGAAAGTGGAAGAAAAATCTTGCAAAAGAAAAAAATGTATGGAAAATGATAGAAAGAAAATGTAAGATAGAAAATGCTGAACAAAAGATTATACAGTTGAAAGAAAATTAAAAAAGGGGCTAAGAAGAAAGGACACTTCAAAATATAAAAAAAAACCCAAAGTACTTTACTCCTATGCAAAAAAGATGAATAAAGGGAGATTAGATATAGGCCATCTAATAATTGAAGGACGGCTAACGAATGAAAAAAAGGAAATATGCAACATATTAGCAGACAAATATAAGAGTAAGTTCACGCCAAGAATTGCGAATGATAATAATGAAGCAGAAATGAGAGAAAAAAAGGTTGAATATCTAACAGATATAGATATTAATGAAGCAGATATTGTCAAGGCTATACACGAAATTAAAAAATGGATCAACAGCCGGACCAGCGATTTTGTTAAAAAAAAACTGCAAACACTATCGCAAAGCCGCTTGCAATACTGCTAAGACAAAGTGTAGATATGAGCGTGATATATGTTAAACATAAATTAGCTTACATAACCCCTATCTTCAGAAGTGGATCAAGACTAGAGGCAAGCAATTATAGGCCTGTTAGTCTAACATCATATATTTTGTAAGTGTATGAGAGGGTAATAAAAAAGAAAATAATGGATCATTTGGTTAAAAATAATTTGTTTAATATAGGTCAACACGGTTTTGTGCCCGGAAAAAGTACAGAAACCCAACTGATGGCCCACTATGAAAACATATATAAAAATATTATTTATACATTGCAGACATTCATACATGGGTTCATTATCCATATTTTATTAGAGGACTGTTCATTTAGAAACCTAATTGGTCTGCTTTTGTAACGTATCTAAATGCTTTTGCAAATCAATTGATCAAGTTTTTAATAAGAAAAGTTTCATCGCAGTCTAAGCCTAAAGAGTAAATAATAGGAGAGCAACTTCGGATACGACTCGAATATAGAATGTGAAATAAATTTTTAATATATACACAATTCATTTTACCACCTTTTGATCATATAGCTGGTCTCACTTTAAAGGGGAAAAAACTCATTCAAGGTTGATAGCTGGTCTCACTTTAAAGGGGAAAAACTTATTCAAAGTCGATGGCTGGTCTCACTTTAAAGGGAAAAAACTAATTCAAAGTCGATAGCTGGTCTCACTTTAAAGGGAAAAAACTAATTCAAAGTCGATAGCTGGTCTCACTTTAAAAGGGAAAAAACTAATTCAAAGTCGATGGGTGGTCTCACTTTAAAGGGGGAAAAAATCATTTAAAGTCGATAGCTGGTCTCACTTTAAAGAGGAAAAAAATCATATAAAGTCGAGTAGGAATAAGAGATTACGATGATTGTAAATGTTTTCAGATTACGTTTATTGTATTTTATTTTTATCTTTGCTGCCTAAACACTTTACTTTGAAGCTCTGCTCTCATGATCAAGCATTCCATTTCAAGATAATAAAGAAGTAAAAAAAGTCATGTCATATCATCTTGACCTTCTCTTCGTCATTAGACTTACCTATCTATCCAAAGTGATTTGAGAATATTTAATGTTTAACTATTATTTAATTGATTAGACTATGACTCCCATTCTCAATAAAAGTTAATTGAATATACATTATAATTGGCCTTTGATATAATGAAATTGGATCAACTTTGAAACTTGACTTTAGCAAAATGAAATTAGGTTTTATAATTTATTTTTTTCTGGGATTTTATCCAATTTCGATCTCTAAAATCAAATGGATTAATTGCTGAGAAATTGACCAATTGAAATTCAGCTTCTCTCTCTCTCTCTCTCTCTCTCTCTCTCTCTCTCTCTCTCTCTCTCTCTCTCTCTCTCTCTCTCTCTCATATAAATAAATATATATTTGATTATATATATATATATATATATATATATAAATATATATATATATATATATATATAAATATATATATATATATATATATATATATATATATATATATATATATATATATATATATATAAACATATATATATATATATATATATATATATAACATATATATATATATATATATATATATATATATATATGTATGTGCGTATATATAAATTATATATATATATATATATATATATATATATATATATATATATACAGTATATATATATATATATATATATATATATATATATGTGTGTGTGTGTGTGTGTGTGGAAGTTTCTTAAAGTTCTATATATGTACATCAATACAACCCCATACACAATGTCGGAGCCAAATGCATTTTAGCGCACTAATAAACATAATGGCTAACCGAAATCATGAGCAATTCCAGGCGGCAGTAGATGTGCAGTCGAGAAAACATAACAATTCGTGAGGGGATTCCAGCTATTCCTTATTAAGCTGTTTAATTCTAGAGGTTGATCGTGGAAGCTTGCATGAGATCCCCTAATCACTTCGAATACCACCAGCGGTTGGCTATTCACACCTCCAATGTTTCGAGCATTATTCCTGTGTTGATTCATCGAGAGAATTTGCTCCTCCAAAAAGCTTTGACCTTTAACTTTGAGTAACGTCTTAAAATGTGCAAACACGTGTACAACATTGTCGTTATTATTAATAGCTAAGGTACCTCTCTAATTGGAAAAGCATAATCGTTAAAGCTCAAGGGCTCCAGCAGGAAAGAATCTCGGTGTGGAAAGGAAAAAAAAATGAGAGAATAAACTGTAGATTAAAGATAAGAAAATGATAGGGTATATCAAGAGAACAACGTTAAGTAAATATGTCATATATGATATTAGACTTATGTCAACCTATTCTACAGGAAAGCATTTGAAAAAAAAAAAGTTGTAACTTTTGACGTTTGACCAATTCAAATACCAGATTATATTGAAAAAAATTTTTTTTGCTGAAACAGCGACCCCATTTGGAAATAGGAAAAGCTGAAGGCAAAGGAGAGAGAGAGAGAGAGAGAGAGAGAGAGAGAGAGAGAGAGAGAGAGAGAGAGAGAGAGAGAGAGAGAGAGAGAGAGATGATACCTTCTGTGAAGTGCGATTTATAGTTTTTAAACTCCGAAATGTTGCCCAAAAATTATTGTCATGAAGAATTATCAGAAATTTCGTTTCCAATATTCAGGAATTCAAATCAGACTCAATTATATCGAAATTCTTATCACTATAATCCAATTACTGTGAATCGATCAACTAGACGAAAATGTATAAAGGATTTTTGTTCCGACAATTTTGGATAGAATTTCTACATCAATGCATTTAAAGCCGAGAGAGAGAGAGAGAGAGAGAGAGAGAGAGAGAGAGAGAGAGAGAGAGAGAGAGAGAGAGAGAGAGAGAGATTGTCATAGTTTTCTTCAATTTGTGTCTAGAATAAGAATTTTATAAATAAAATATAATTTACACCAACGTGTTGAACTTCAATATTCGGATAATTTTCTTTATTTTAGGATATGTTTATCTAAGGCTCTTGAGAATGTACAGCACATACAATATGAATTGATTTAAAAATATATGCATTGAAATTCCTGTTTTGAAGTAAAAGTCAACTCTTCTCATAAATGGAAATATATAAAAAATATCCCATTTGTTCTTCTAAACTTATTGATACATGTATTTTCCAGATAAATAATAATAATAATAATAATAATAACAATAATAGTAGCAATAATAATAATATTTATAATAATAAAATATTCACATCACCATTATAATATATTTACTAAAAGTCTTCAAAACCAACCCACAAAACGACAAACATATAGATGAAAAAATAGATAAAAAAATAAACTGCCTTTCTCGAAGATTCCTTCTACATCATGATTGGATGGCGTCAATTTCAGAGCCGAGTGACTCTGTTGCTGGGTGGATACCTGTCCATTCTAAAGACAGATTGAAGTAGATGAACTCCAGCCCACACCCCCTTCCCCGAAAGGGGTCCAATAAAGCCCAACCTGCCTCTCTGACCGGAATACTGCCTGGACAGGATAAACTGATGAGGAGATTTTCCTACCTTTATATGTTAGATTTCAAAGTGAGACAACCAAGATCGCTGCCCGTGACGAGTAGACTTCCGGTGACACTGTTTACGCTTTTTGGACTTCCGGTGATACATTCATTGCAATGGAATTTGATGTTTATCAAAGTTGTATGGCAATACTGCTTTACAACCTTCTATTTCGCCTCGCGCAAAACTGCTTAATTTACAAAAATATAAGATATCCGCTTCCTGCACTCGTTTTCAATCTCTCTCTACAACTTATGTTTCTCTGTCTCATTGTACTTGTTAACGAAATCACTGTAACATATGTATGTGTCTCTCCCTCTTGAATAATGAAATATCTGTATTCATGTTATATATATGTATATATATATATATATATATATATATATATATATATATATATATATATATATATATATATATTATATATATATATATATATATATATATATATTCTATATATATATATATATATATATATATTTTATATATATATATATATATATATATATATATATATATATATATATATACATATATATATAATATATATATATATATGTATAAAATATATAAATATATATATATATATATATGTATATATATATATATACATATATATATATATATATATATATATATATATATATATATATATATATATATACAAGTGTGTTACTCTCCAAACAAGAAACCTTAACTAATAAATTCAATATCTATGATGCCAACCCTACGAATTTACTATATCAAGAGATGTCCTATCCTCCCATTAAAATGATTTATACATATGTATATATCTACAAATGTAGAGGAAAAAATACAGAAAGCCAGTTTCACCTCAGAGGAAAAATCTTTTATTGCGCGGGACTTTATGTCTATTACAAAAATCCTCTCATTCTTTACTTTTATCGCATCCATTTTCTATTCTGATTTTTATTTTTTGTGTTTTCCGAAGAAAAGAGTTTCATCGTTTATTTCCCCAAGCCCAGCATTACCTACATTCGGTTCTGACCCAAAATAGTGTTTATTTTATGTGAATTTTATTTGGAAGTAGAATACACAAGCTTCCTGGTGCCTGGAATAAGCAAGCACCGTTCATTTTTATGCCCAAGACTCATTTCCATGGTGCATTAGAATGCATGGGAAAAATGTTAGGTGTTCTACGTATTAAAATCTATGCAGCAGCTGCTCAACTATTTGAACGGGAAATGCAAGAATGCTATCTCAAAATTCCTGGTTATTTTTGTCTTTTTATTTTGCCAAAGTTTCCGGAAAATATTTACTGTGATTGCTACGAACAAAATTGGCTCAATAATCTTGCATAAATGCAATAGCGTACGAAAGCAAACGTGAACATCCGTCTTTTGTAATTCATTGGCTAATTTTTACTACACGATTATGATAAGGGGTTGGGGGTGGGGGTATGAGATTGTTATTACTGCAAGATCGATGGGATAACTAGGGGTGTGTGGGTTATGTCGTGGCCTTCGAGGAGTGTCCCTTCTAACAGAACGGTCTAGTGACTTGAAAATACAAACAGGAAGAAAAAGTGTTAACAGGAACGTCGCAACGATAGGAAAGATGACGAAAGAGACAGGCCATTACACACTCTTCAAGAGAAATTGCTTCTTAGCCGAGTTCTAGGGAATGGAATATAAACCCAAAAGTATCCAAAATAAAAGTGAAATATTACAAACAAGAAACGACGAGGCTGATATATGAAATTTTATTAGTAATGAAAACGATGAATAATGTTTAGGAAATGCGATCAAAGAACTTTATCTTTTCAAAACTACTTTCGACAATTTTATTTATGTGACCTTCCATTAACATGCTCACTGAAAAATCAACACCAAAGATGTCGATAAAATAGATTGGACGAACTGCAATGCTATGCGGATGATTGATGAACTAGAAGAGTAAATAAGAGACTTATAAAAAGGTATAAACTGTCTAAGATCCATTCAGCTTAACTTTAACGAGGCAATCCTACATACATTCGTTCTAGATCGGTATTAAAAAATGAGAAATAGGCAAATAGAGAATGAAAGAGAGCCAATGAGGACAACTGAAAGCCAAAGGAAGCTAAAAAAATATTGACTTAATTATGAGAATAGGTTTATGGTAAAGGTTATTTAATTGGGGTAGCAGAACTTTCGGGGCATACGAAGTGAACTAAGGTGTAGAGTGATTATCTACAAGGTTTTGTACAAACACACAAATATGTATACTACATGTATAGACGCACAACACACACAAACATATATAGTGTAAGTACAGGCAGACAGACAGACAGACACACACTAACAAACACACACACACACACACACACACACACACACACATATATATATATATATATATATATATATATATATATATATATATATATATATATATATGTATGTATATATATACATATATATATATATATATATATATATATATATATATATATATATATATATATATATACATATATATATATACATTATATTGCATCCTATGATATCCAATTATCTTTTAATATTACATAAAAATTGAGGAATGTGCTACTGTTAAATAGAGAAATTCCACTCCAATTATTATAATCATTAATGTTTTGTGCTTCTCTTCTTTTACTATTAGAAATATTTCTCCTATAACTCGACTACTGTATTCTTTAAGTTTGCTTACACCTGAATAAATACTTTTGTCTTTCTTGGCTTTACCTCCAGTGTTTTTGTTATCTTGAATAATGAATAAAAATAAAAAAGTTCTCATGCATCTAAATTAAATTTTATCTATTTATCTTTTTTTTTTTCTTTTTATGTTGAATAGATTGCTGACACTGAGTGCCAACACAGGCTCTTTTCTTCTATGACAGCTCATAATGTTTACCCCATTCAAAGATATAAAGAATCAATTAGTATGATAATAGACTCATCACTTTCCTTCCGTATATGGTTGATGTAATGAACCTTGATTTCACAATCAGGCTGTTGATATTATAATGTGGATCCATTTATACCACTACAGTAATTTTTATCCACAGGAATGACAACTTTAATTACCAATAGTTGAAGCTTGGTGCACACCATGAGTATAATTATCCGATGGATGAAATAATTCATGACGTTAAAAAAATTGATCTATGGGTTACTCCTTTCTTTTTTTAATCTTCAAAGGAAACAATGTTTTTCTTTTAAGGAACAAAAACTTCCATCTATATATGCATACTTGTAAAACAAAATTATTTTTTTTTCAATCCCAGCATCTTAAAGAACAGTAATCTTCATTGGTTTTTTAAGACTGGGGTTGACTGATGGTTAAACTGAATATTTTTTGAACGACAGATAAAAGATTTAGAGAGACCCCACATGTTTAACACCACTGGGTTATTGATCTACTGCGCTGGAAGTCTACGTGAATACGACGCACAAGTTTGTAAACCATTAACAGACGTACATAGCAAACCAAGGGAGGTAATCCCAAGTAAGAGGCTTCGTCATTATGGGGAAATGACATCAAAATAACCATTCCAGGAAGAGGCCCATTCTGTGGGATGCCTGTTTGCTTAGTTACAATAACATTAACCAAGAAATTTGCCTCGTTTGCATCTTTCAGTCGAGGGGAATTTTATATGCTTTTTATGGCATCATTGCTGCTTGGCGTTGATACGAGTTCTGGAGGTCTTGCATATTAACACAAAATTTATATTGTTCTTTATAACTAATTAGATATTGAAAAAAGACGTAGAATCATATATATATATATATATATATATATATATATATATATATATATATATATATATATATATATATATATATATATATATATATACATATATATATATATATATATATATATATATATATATATATATATATATATATATATATATATATACATATATATATATATATATATATATATATATATATATATATATATATATATATATTCAAATAAGCCCTATATTTTGATATATTTATGTCTGGATTCTCTTACTGACCTCGGTATCAGAGCCCCAGGTGAAACAACTCAAAGATAATACCTTCTGACGGGCCGGGAATCGAACCCTGGTGTAGCAAACTTGTAATAACAGTGACGTGCTACTTAACCACGAAGAAAGATAAAAGTCAATGACAATTCTTCTGTACATATACCTGTCGAATTCATATTTTTTTTTTTTTTTTTTAGAATTCATCCCAAGGGCGGTAAGAGAATCCAGACATTAATGTAGTAATATAGCCTATATGGCTTATTTGCATATGAAAAAAACACGTATAAATGTGCAAAATTTACCACACACACACATATATACATATATATATATATATATATATATATATATATATATATATATATATATATATATATATATACATATATATGTGTGTGTGTATATATAATTAGATAGAAAATTTTTCATTTCGTAATAAGGTACTATAAATGAGCAACATATTCTCTTAATACCAAAACTAATAAAATACAAAATTAATCAACAAAATCTCAATAATTACTAACCCTATACTATAAGTAACGAGACCCACCTGTATTTTGGACTGTAATCGTAACGTGAGGAAACACTAACAGTATAGGCGCTGTATATTTTTATGCTTTCCTTAGGGAAGTCCTCATCGGACTCGTGTGGACTTAGTTTGGAGTACCAGATAAGGTACTACTTTTCTCTTATGAGATAGATTGAAAAAGTCGCCATAAGAGAATAGTAGAAGGATCAGAAGAATAAATCGGTTTTCTTTAAACCTTGTATGCAATGGTATACAGTTTTGTAAAACATTAGAAAGAAGGGGATATGTGTGTGCCTATACTAACATTTATCTGTTTAAGTATCTTTCTCATTGAAAGGGCATTGAGATTATTACGCACAGACGTACTTAATGGGGCATATTGTTAAAATTTATTTCCTTGGCTTTCCAGCTCTAAATCATTCATTGAGTTTGTAAAATGAAGGTCAATGATTTCATTACCGAGTTGGCACAATCAAACAAAAAATTTTACCCTAAGTTATTTCTTGAACTAGAAAAGTACTGAAAGTGTAGACTTCTGCCACGGTTGCTTATTTCTCGAAACCAGCTTGCCTTTCCCAGAATCAATTTAGATCGTAGGCGTATTTGAGGTCTGTGTGACAACCCTGTGCGAACTTGGGATTAAGGTAGGGTTAATTTGGTCGACCATTTGCTTGACCATGGACTTGACCTTTCCCTTAGGACTTTAAAAAATGAAACAAATTCCACGAATCATCATAACAATTATTCCGTGAAAGTTTCCCTTATCTACGAGTAAAATTGTAGCCAGGAAGTTGTTCACAAATAAACAAACGGACAAACGGACAGAAGTGAAAACATAACCTCCAAACTTCATTGGCTGAGGTAATAATCAAGTGAATAGAATACTACATCACAACGCCATCTGGTCATCATTTCTAATCATAAAATCTCACGTAAATTTTAATTTTTACGCCTGCTGTATTCAATAAACACCTCCTTTATCTATAATGGAATTAAGGATGGATGGAGGCCATGTTTTCTAAATGAGAGATGGCTAGCATTGTGGAAGTAGTCTGCACCCTTGATTCAGTGTGAAGGATGAATGCATGTTACGATAATTGAGCTTTTCCTGGTAGCACCAATTACATTATTATTATCTTATTACTTGCTAAGCTGTAACCTAGTTGAAAAGCAAAATACTATAAGACCAAGGACTCCAACAGGGAAAATAGCCCAGTGGGAAAAGGAAATATGGAAACAGATATAATAGTGTGCCTGAGTGTATCCTCACGCAAGAGAACTCTAGCCCGAGACCGTGGAAGACCATGGTACAGAGGCTATTGGCACTACCCAAGACTAGAGAACAATGGTTTTAGTTTGGAGTGTCCTCATAGAAGAGCTTCTTACCATAGCTAAAGAGCCTCTTCTACCCTTATTATTATTATTATTATTATTATTATTATTATTATTATTATTATTATTATTATTAAGCTACAACCCTAGTTGGAAAAGCAGGAGGCTACAAGCCAAGGGAACCAACAGGAAAATAGCCCCAGTAAGGAGAGGAAACAAGGGAAAATAAAATATTGTAAGAACAGTAACAACATTAAAATTAAATATTTCCTAAATATACTATAAATACTAAATGAAAAGTAGCTACTGAGCTATTACAGTGCTGTAGTTATCCCCTTGAGTAATTAACTGTTTGGTTAGCTTAGTGTTCTAAGGTTTATGAGGAAAGAGGAGAACGCGTAAAGGATAGGCCAGACTATTCAGTGTACTATCTGGTCAGTCAAAGGACTGGTAAGCAAGCTTTTTAAGTCCCGTGGCATTTTGCTAATAAGGACAGCGTCATCACCATACTCTAGGGACGCTAATTTCCTGTTAGCAATCCAGTCCAATACTTTTCCGATATCCCCAACTGTTCTATGCATTACAAATTTCATGAGGAGGATAAACAACATAAGTGACCGCACAT
>NC_090733.1:20153145-20163145 GCF_036898095.1 Palaemon carinicauda | reverse complement strand
TTGTTATTTTTAACGCTTACTGTAATTAGGCTGTAATAAAATTCTAACCTACGTTCGTCTAACAAAGGAACATAGCCTAGTTTCTCCCGTCCGTTCTCCAGAACTAACTTTAAGTATTTTATAGGCAACAAATGGGGCGACAGTACACCTTTAGTTGCTAATGTGATAGCTTCTACATAATCTTTTGATTTCTCAATGAAATGTGCAATTCTATTATGTATGTGATCTATTTTTTAATCATAATACGTTAATGTTGCCAACAAATCCTGTACTTCCATAATCTGACTGATATTACTTGAATGTTCATTTACTAAATCCATAATTTGATTGATTGAAGCTAACTGATTCCTTAGTTCTGACATAATCAATTCATCTTCATGAGTCAAGAACTCAATTTTCTTATTTTGATTACTAATCTTAAGACGATTGGAAATTCCTAAACCTAAACTCGCAATACCCCCAAAGAGGTTTAATGCAGCAAAAATAAACGGGTTTCGTCTTTCTTTATGTTCGTGCCCTACAGTCCACATCAAAAGGTCACGAGCCAAAGAATATGTATCGTAAGTCTTATTTTGCAAGTCATCAGATAGCATCTCTGCAACTTTTAGTGTCGATCCAAGCGAACTCTCTGTAGTCAAATGAAAATGTCTTCTATGCAACTCATCTAATGAGACAGCAAACCTTGAAATGGCGCTTTTTAAGCTAGTGACATCATTCTCTGGAAGAAAAATTGCTTGCATATGCACTTCTACAACTACGTTGCTTGATGTGATAAAAACGTCTTCTTGTCTTTCAACTATAGTGCCGTATTTAAAATCTATACTTTTAGTTTTAGACCTCGCCCCACACGAGAAAAATGTCTGAGCGAACAATATCACTCCCAACAACGGAAAATTCATCTTGGAAACCTGTAACGAGAAAAATATATGTAATTACTCCTGTATTAAGAAGAAAACTTTTAATCATACAAATAAAAATCTTTCCCTCACTTCTTTCCCTCTCTTTTTTTTTTTTTTTAATTTCTTATGTGAGCCAATGGTACTATTCTCTCATCCGTGGGTTGGGATACGTTTTGAACTCTAAACCTATTCGCTGTTAATGTTTCCAAAATGTTAAATGGGCCTTCAAACTTAGGTGTTAGTTTATAATCGAGTCCTTTACATACATTTACCTGTATATATACATTATCACCCACGATATATGTTTTAGTTGGCTTCGCAATTTTATCATGATTCCTTTTCATTATGATTTGTGATTCTTCTAAATTCTTTCGAAGGATATCGATACGACTTTTGCTTGCATTTATACATCCTTTTAAAGGATTTGATAGATTAGTTGTAGGCGTTAATACATGGAAAGGCGTTCTAAATGGGGTACCATACAATGCTTCATGTGGTGACATTTTAATTGATATATGATATGAATGATTCAGAGTACTCAGTACCGCAGGTATTGCAATATCCCAGTTGGGGTCTGATCCCCCTAGTGTTACTCTTAATACTGTATATTTAAAACCTTCCTATTTGCTCTTTCCACTAGCCCATTTGACTCTGGGTGATATATCATGGTATTTATTTTCTTTATGCTAAGGAATTCACATAATGAGGTAAGAAAGTGACTATTAAATTCACCACCCGAGTCTGAGATTATCATGTGTGGAATTACATGTTTACAAATGTAACACTCGTAAAACTTCCTAGCGCATTCAATCGCAGTTTTAGTTTTAAGCGCTATTAGTTCTGTATATCAAGTTAAAGCATCTACAATTACTAAGAGGTGCTTATTTCCTCTGTCTGACTCGTAAAATGCTGTTAACATATCTAAATGTATTCTTTCAAAGGGTTGATTGGGCATGAGATAAGCCCCTAGGCTGACAGGTGTTTTTGTATGCCGTTTGTTTTCCTGACGTGCGACAATTAGCTATGTGTCTTTTTATATCTGTAAGCAAACAATGATTTGGCTCCTCTGTGACATTAATGAGAACCCCGGGTGTCCATGTAATGGATTTGCATGCAACCAATTCAGGACAGGGGAAATAAGCGAGATTGGTACTACTACCTGGTCGTTAGTTACATGTGGTGTATTGCGGGTTTTCCTTGTCACGGTCCTACACAGAATATTTTCTTTGATTATATAATTCTGCTGCTTATACTTTATATATCCCTTTTCCTTATGATTGCCTTCCAAAGCATTTATAATTGTTTCTATTTTCTGATCTTTTCTTTGCTCAGTCTGTAATAATTCAGCGCTCCAGCCTAAATCTTCTTGTTCAGATATCGTTTTAACAATAGGCATGGATGTTGATATATCTATTAATTCAGCTAAAGGCTCCGTACAAGATGACACGGGGTTGCGTGATAATGCATCCGCAATGATATTTGCTTTCCCAGGTAAATACCCGATTCTTGCACCAAAATCTTGAATGATCAAATGCCACCGAGTTCGTTTAGGGCTGTGGTTGAAGCCTTTAAAGAACTCAGTTAGTGGTTTATGGTCAGTAAGAACCTTGACGGGATTACCGTATATTATGAACTTAACCCTGGAATGGTACGGTGGGTCGTCCGCGACCCCGAGCGTCAAAAAAAAAGAGGTTTTTCTCACGTGACTCACCCCCGTGACTGAATTTGTGGGTGATCGACCTGCAGTAGGTGTCTCGCCTACACGCTCTAGTAGTGTCCAGATGTGCATTGCTGTAGCTGTACTCCTTCCCCGATTTCTGAGACGCGTCGGGGTCGAGCGCGACCGAGTTTACCCTTGTAAGGTAATTTGCATAATTATCAAAGTTATTACGTATTATGAAATTGTCGTAGAATGGTGCAACTTGTATAGGTTATCAGTTGTGGAAAGTCTTGGTGGATTGTTTGGCTACCATGTGCATGATTTTTTTTTTAGTTAAAATGTCGTTCATCACCAGGACGACCATTTTACCGCGAGTGCCCCTTTTTCATTTTTTTTTCATTTTTTTGCCAAGTCATTTTTCCGTAAGATATTGCCAAATAGTGTCGTAAAACTTTTGCTTTTTTAGTGTTGGAAAGTGTGTCTAGATGATCTGGCTACCCATGCGTGACTTTGTTTTTGTCAGATACGACGTAGTTATTGGTATATGGGGTATTTAACTGCGGTTGCCAATTTCTGTTTTTTTTCAATATTTGTAAAAATTTACTACGTAGTAAGGAATTGCAGTATATTATTGATTTTTTTTTCATGTTTATGTGTTAGAAAGTGTGCCTTGATGGTTGGGCTAACACATGCATGTGTTTTTTTTTATCTGAGATGCCGTATATTAGAATGTTGGGCATTTTTCCGCGAGTGCCCCTTTTTATATGTTTTTTTTTTTTGCTTAGTCATGTTACCGTAAGGAATTGGCAAGTAGTGTCGCAAAACTTATATTTTTATAGTGTTGGAAAGTGTTTCTAGATGATCTGGCTACCCATGCCTATCTTTTTTTTAGCCAGATATAGCGTATATATAGGTATGTTGTCGATTTTCCTGTGATTGCCATTTTTTCGTTTTTTCCCATTTCTTTCAAAATTACTACGTACTAAGGAACTATCACAGAGTAATGATTCCTTTAGATGTTTATTTGTCGGAAAATGTGCCTTGATGGTTTGCCTAGCACGTGGCTGAAATTTTTTTTCTAAAATGCGTATAATAAAATGTTGGCCATTTTTCCGCGAGTGCCCCTTTTTATTTGTTTTGCATTTTTTTACTTAGTCATGTTACCGTAAGGAATTGGCAAGAAGTGTCGCAAAACTTATATTTTTATAGTGTTGGAAAGTGTTTCTAGATGATCTGGTTACCATGCCTATCTCTTTTTTTAGCCAGATATGGCGTATATATAGGTATGTGTTCGATTTTCTTGTGATTGCCATTTTTTCGTTTTTTCCCATTTCTTTCAAAATTACTACGTACTAAGGAACTATCACAGAGTAATGATTCATTTAGATGTTTATTTGTCGGAAAATGTGCCTTGATGGTTTACCTAGCACGTGGCTGAATTTTTTTTTTTTCTGAAATGCCGTATATTAGAATGTTAGCCATTTTTCCGTGAGTGCCCCTTTTTATTTGTTTTGTATTTTTTTGCTTAGTCATGTTACCGTAAGGAATTGGCAAGTAGTGTCGCAAAACTTATATTTTTATAGTGTTGGAAAGTGTTTCTAGATGATCTGGCTACCCATGCCTATCTTTTTTTTAGCCAGATAAGGCGTATATATAGGTATGTGTTCGATTTTCCGGTGATTGCCATTTTTTCGTTTTTTCCCATTTCTTTCAAAATTACTACGTACTAAGGAACTATCACAGAGTAATGATTCATTTAGATGTTTATTTGTCGGAAAATGTACCTTGATGGTTTGCCTAGTACGTGGCTGAAATTTTTTTTTTCTGAAATGCCGTATATTAGAATGTTGGCCATTTTTCTGCGAGTGCCCCTTTTTATTTGTTTTGCATTTTTTTGCTTAGTCATGTTACCGTAAGGAATTGGCAAGTAGTGTCACAAAACTTGTATTTTTATAGTGTTGGGAAGTGTTTCTAGATGATCTGGCTACCCATGCCTATCTTTATTTTTAGCCAGATATGGCGTATATATAGGTATGTGTTCGATTTTCCTGCGATTGCCACTTTTTCGTTTTTTCCCATTTCTTTCAAAATTACTACGTACTAAGGAACTATCACAGAGTAATGATTCATCTAGATGTTTATTTGTCGGAAAATTTTGTTTACTTCTTTTTTGATTGAATATCATCAAATTTTTTTAGCTAAAATATTATATTGTTTTACATTTTTTTTTTCGATTTTATTTCCCTTCGAAATATTTTTTTGGGGTCAGAATTTTAATTTTATAGTCGTAAAATAATCGACAATTATCCAGCAACCCACCATACAATTTTTATGCATATCCAAGAATAATTAGATTAGTAAATAACACCTTGAAATT
This sequence comes from Palaemon carinicauda, assembly GCF_036898095.1. NCBI lineage: Eukaryota > Metazoa > Arthropoda > Malacostraca > Decapoda > Palaemonidae > Palaemon > Palaemon carinicauda. Next base: position 20,158,209 of record NC_090733.1, on the reverse strand, counting down.
GACATACCCTTCCTACATTTCAAGTGGTAGATTAGTGAGTCTGAGTCAGTGTGGTTGGCGGCCATTTTGTGGACATATCCAAAGCGTAAGTTGCCCTATCTATATATATATATATTCTTGTTCCCTATATAATTTGTGATATTTTGGTATATTTTTACCTGCATAAATATCATATTATATATTAAATATATGTATTTTTTTACGAAATTTCTAAGTACTCAAAAAATTACCTTTAGATATGGCCCCTGATATAAATGTAATTTACAAAATAATGAAGATTTTTTTACATATTTCTATTTTAGGATAACATATGTTTATTCCCTAAAAAAATTAGCCACTTCCTATTTCATTTGGGTACCCAAAAAAATTCACGAAATTTGGACAAATTTTTTTGGCCAAAAAAAGTTACCCTTTTTTTCTCATTTCATATCTTCACCTCCATGGGTCTGACTTCATCCAAAATACATCAAGATGTGCTCTAAACATTCAAGAATCAATTCCTAAAAGGATTTGTGTATATATGTATAATCTTTTTTTTATGAATTTTTTTGTAAGGTCTTTTTTTTCTACTTAATTTTTTAAAATATTTATAATAAATAGTTTTTCTGCAGATGAGTAGTATTTATCTTTACAGTTGTTTTAAGCATTCATTGAAGTTTTTTTGGCAAAAGAAAAAAGGAGGTTACTGCAAAAACTGATTTTTCAAAAAAAAATTTTGGCGTCGGGGTCGCGCGCGTCCGAGTATACCCTTAAAGGGGTGTCCGAGGAGCGTACCTATCCAGGGTTAAAATGCACTAGTGAATTAACAATAGCTAGCCCTTCCTTGTCTATCACTGCATACTTACTTTCGGAAGTTCTCAGTTTTCGAGAATAAAAAGCTATCGGGAAAAATTGTTTATCATATTGCTGAAGCAATACCCCTCCTACTCCTAAGTCTGAGGCGTCTGTTGCAATGAAGAATTCCTTACCGAAGTCAGGAAATTTTAAGATAGGAGAACTACACAGTTCATCTTTCAAGGTATTAAACGCTTGTTGATGATGCTCAGACCATATGAAATCTATGCCCTTCTTCGTAAGATCAGTTAAAGGAGCGGCTATTATTGAATAGTTGCATATAAAACGCCTGTAATATCCACTACAACCCAGAAATTGCTGTATTCCCTTGACACTAGTAGGTATGGGAAAATTACGTATAGCCAACACCTTATCATGGACTACTTTAAGACCTTGGCTTGACACCATGAAACCCAAACATATTAATTCTGTTTTGAAAAATTCACACTTACTAATCTTTACCCTTAAGTTATGTTGTCTTAATCTCTGTAGTACTAGTTCTAACTTACGTAGATGTTCTTCTAAGGTGTTGGAAAAGATTACAAGATTGTCCATATAGGCATGCAATGTATCCCCTAACAAGTCTCCAAACACTATGTTAATCATTCTTGTAAATGTTATGGGAGCACAACGTAAACCAAAAGGCATCCGTAAAAATTTATAATGTCCCCTGGCTGTGCTGAAGGCTGTGTATGGGATACTATCTTCTTCTAATGATATCTGGTGAAAGCCTTTAGGTAAGTCCAAACTGGTAAAATATTTATTCTGACCTAACAAAGACAAAATATCGTCAGTACATGGCACTGGGAATCGATCAGGGATCGTCTCCTCGTTTAGACGACGGAAGTCTACGCAGATACGCCATGTTCGATCTTTTTTCGGTACAACTATTAATGGAAAATTATAAGGGCTGTTTGATTTCCTAATGACTCCTTCTTCCAGCATTTTACCTACTTCATCATTTATTTCATTCTGGAATTTCATAGGGAGTCTGTACGAGGGTACATAGATAATTTTCTGCTTGTCCTTTAACCTTATTTGATGCTCGATCACATCTGTTTTTCCTAAGGATCCATCCGTAGTGGAAAAAACATCATGATATTTAGTTAAAAGTCCAAAAATTTTCTGCTGACTTTCTTCGTCTTGAATGTCTTTATTGATTTTATTTTTAATAGATTGCAAAAGGGATTCATCCGCAACTGATTGAGCGTGATTGATTTCAGCAACGGTAAGAATACGATGTTTATAAACTTCTACATCCAAGATATGTTGATTTTTGTGAATTACTAAAGTGTTATTTAAATGATTACAGACTTTAATATTACATTGTTGATGTGAGCCTACTGTATAAATAGCTTGTGTGTGACAGACAATCCGTTAGTTTTCAAAGTGTCGGAAAGGATTAATATTTCAGATCCCGGTAATGTTTTCTTTATTTGCACTATTAAATTCGAAGGTACGATGGGCTCGATAGATTGCGTGCAAGATGATATTACGGGTGAACGAGAATTCTGCTGGGTCGCGTATATTATTTCTTTATTAGTGAGACAAGTTATTGGTTCTTCAACGTACGTTACGGTTACATTTGTCGTCGCCTTTTTATCCAAAACTGATTTTAAGGTATTAGAAGATTTATAGAATTTTCCTTTGATATACACGCCGTGCTTGGCAGGGGCTAAGATAATGTTTTGATTTCCCATAGATGGGTATCCTATAATTACAGCTGGATACATATCAATGTTTTGTACAACAACAAATGTATCGGCAAACGTGCGTTTACCGACTTTGAATTGAACATGAGTTATGCCTATGACATTTAATTCATTATTTCCTATACCCGAGAGTCTTACTCCAGATTTTTCTATGGGAAAGTTTGAAAACAACAAATGATGTGTCCTCAAATCAATGATATTACGTGGACTACCAGAGTCAAAAAATAACGTAAAGGATTTGTGTTCTAAATTTACAGCATATAAGGTTGGTCGTAACTCATCTTGGCTTATTATTGTATGAATTCGTTGCAAATCTATGCGAGCATGCACTGTTTTACTTAATTCGGCCGTGTGTTTCATAGGAAAATCTATTGCCTCACAATGATCTGATAAAACTTTAAATTGATTATTCAATACTATTGATGTTGACATGAATGACCTTGACCCAACATCACTCTCTTCCCCACTGGAGTTAATTATGTGGTATCCGCTTTGCTCTGCACATTCTGAAAATTAGTCTGACCTTGCGAGGTCTGGTTTGACGACCCAGGCTCAGCGTTATTCGAAGAAGTGTTTGTTTGTTTCGGATTCTGAACTACATTGACGTTTGTCTGTTTCTTCTTATTGTTAAAATAAGGATTTTTCTTTTTATTTCCTTATGGAACTGACTGAGGAATTGACTGTGTATTTTTAGGATTCTCTTGTGTCTTACGCGAGTAACACTGACTATATGAATGAGTCGAACTATTATGTATCGAACAGAATTTCGTTCTGCAGTCCGCGATCAGGTGACCTTGACGTTTGCAATTATAACACGTCATTCCCGCTACTTGCCTATTATTAACTACGTTTACTTGTTGTGGCTTTGTTTCATTCTTTGCAAGAACTTGAGTTAACACGGGATCAAGGTCTGGACACTTATCCATATGTTTTTTTATCTGCTTATATACATCCAATTCCGTACTTGCAGGCGTTAACTTTTTATCAAAACACCGCACTAAAGCTTCAGGCAACATAAGTGTCATGCAAGTTAAATACATTAATCGTAAAAAATCTTTCACGGAGATGTTATCTCTAGTAACTCAAGTGGAATTACCTAAAATATCCTGATATTCATTAAGCCTATCAGCTATGAGAGCTGCTCTCTCAATAACATTAAGCCGATTCATAGTGGCTTGACTAAGTGTATTTCTTAACGTTAATACTACATCCAAGGCTTCTTCACCCCCATAGACCGCGCGTAACCTAACTTTGAAATCATCCCAGGTAACTGCTTCTTGAAATGAAACACCTCTTAAATACGCACTCGCATCCCCCTTTGAAAAATCTATAAAACTTTTAGCTTCTTGTAATTGTACACAAGGGTCTACGATTTGTTTGGCATTTAAATGGGCATCAATGGATGAAATCCATGACTCCACATTTTGAGGCAAGAACCCATTAACCCGACCCTGAAAAGGAAGGATTGCAGACCTGGCATTTACAAGCGTCACAATCGGGAGAGGATTAATCTGTCCTACGCCACTAGGTCCAGGGATGGGGCTCACAGGGGGCGTCATGACTATCTCTTCGACCCCTTTCAATTCTATCAAAATATCTATATGAATACAGAAGTCCACTGCGTAAACGCATAAGCACCCAATGATAAAGATTATAACAAAATTCCCCAAAACAATGCTACTAATCCCAAGACATTTCCCGAGAATTTCTGAAAGAAAACGGAATTAGCACAAAGAGATAAAAATTCTAGATGAGAATTCGGAGTTAAACACAGTTTCCTTTAATGAAAGGAAAATAAAAGATTAGCAAACCACTCACCCCGGTAATAATCGACTTACGACTCGTGATAACTACACTTCACTGCCCAAACTGAAATGAATATGAAAATTGTACTTAGCTTTATATGGTTCTGTGTGATGTCGTCATATCCTCTCTCTCTCTTGATGTTTGGGTGAATGTGTCGGTCCGATTCCCTCTCTCTCTCTTGATGTTTGGGTGAATGTTTCGGTCCAATTTCCGTTGAATGTAGTGCTTCCTGGATATGTTTCGTAAGCGTTGAACGTCACTCCTTGGGTTTCCTAGGATGTTGATTGAAGATCCAGTTCATCAGTTTGTATGTATAATATTCATTAAATGTTTTAGTCTTCGATGGACTATGATACTTATTCAAAATTGTAGATTCATTACTGTTGATTTCTTGAAGATCTTTCTCTGGTTTTTACAGCTTTATTGTTGCTATCTTGAAGATCTTCCTCTAATTCTTAGAATCTTATTGTTAATTTCTTGAAGATCTTTCTCTGATTCTTAGAGTTTTAGCGCTGCCGCCATTTATTAGTGTGCTACTGTTATTAACACACATTGAGTATGTGTTGTTTGAGATGTTGAGTCTTGAATTAAAGTCAAGCATGGTAACTTTAAAATGGTTTATTCTCTAAAAACAACAGTGTTAAACATCTCCATCACAGGAGTATAGCTGGTTTGGTCGGATGACCAATTCAGGTGAAGTATAGATAAGAAC
>NC_090733.1:20123145-20140645 GCF_036898095.1 Palaemon carinicauda | reverse complement strand
CATATATATATATACATATATATATATATATATATATATGTAGGTAGTAGGTTGGCCAGGGCAACCGCCGCCTGTTGAGATACTACCGCTAGAGAGTAATGGGGTCCTTTGACTGGCCAGACAGCACTACATGGGATCCTTCTCTCTGGTTACGATTCTTTCCCTTTGCCTACACAGACACCGAAATAGTCTGGCCTATTCTTTACAGATTCTCCTATGTCCTTATACACCTTACAACACTGAGATTACTCTTCTTCACTCAAGGGGGTTAACTACTGCAATTAAATGTTCCAGGGGCTACTTTCCTCTTGGCAAGGGTAGAAGAGACGCTTTGATTTTGGAGTGTCCTTCTCCAAGAAGAGCTGCTTACCATAGCCAGAGCATTGTTCTCATGTCTTGGGTAGTGCCATGGTCTTCGTCTATCTTGGGTTAGAGTTCTCTTGCTTGAGGTTACACTCGGGCACATTGTTCTATCTAGTTTCTCTTCCTCTCGTTTTATTAAAGTTTTTATAGTTTATATAGGGAATACTTATTCTAATGTTGTTATTATTCTTAAAATATTTTATTTTTCCTTGTTTCCTTTCCTCACTCGGCTATTTTCCCGGTTTGACCCCCTGGGCTTGTAGCATCCTGCTTTTCAACTAGGGTTGTAGCTTAGCATTTTATATATATATATATACATATATATATATATATATATATATATGTATGTATATATATATATTATACTGTATATATACATATATATGCATATATATATATATATATATATATATATATATATATATATATATATATAGATAGATAGATAGATATTATTACTATTACATACTATGGCTCTCGTGGACTGGGCACTAAAAGTTATATCATACTGTGACTGGTAAATTAATCAGCCTCTCGAATTCCAAACTACCTTGTTTCCTTTTATATTAAAACTGTTACACTTTAAAACATCAATACACGAATTTTGAGACAATTAAATAACTCCTAGACAGCAATATATAAAACAATTAATATCCAAAGGTCTCTTAAGTACACTTAAACTAAAAAGGGGTAATTATTCCTTAGTATTATCAAAACCTATTTAAACTTACTGGGGTTCTTAACAGGAATCGAGCAGAATCTAGTTTAAAATAATGATGGTTGGAATAATACTCTCTTTACAAATATAAATATATTCTATATAAATTACAACTGTGAAGGGCCGAGAGAAGGTTGTGACTCAAAGACAGGATGAAAGCAACCGAGTGAGTTTATTATAGAACACTCTCCTTTATATACAAAAGCTCAATGCAACAATAAATTTCATATTAAAAACAGACACCGTTACCGATGAGAAAAACAGACATGTTATTTCAGGTTCTTTTAAGTGCAAGGGAAGAGCGAAGATACAAGCATAATATATACACAAAATGAACTATGTACGATCGTGTGACACACGGTTGGTACATGGCCCCCCCCCCCCCCCTAAAAATTACATACGGTACATGTTAAATAGGGCGCCCTGATCTAGAGAGGTAAACTGTAGGCGGGTCATCTGGCAGGAGATAAGCAGGTTTTAGACGATCAATGGAGACCAAGTCTTCTTTGCCACGAATGTTTAGTAGGAATGCTTTCAGACAGCGTCAGATCTCAAGGAAAGGGCCCGTGTAAGGGGCCGTTAGCGGTGGCTTGCTAGTGTTATTGCGCAGGAAGACGTGCGTTGCAAGGTGCAAGTATGTCGGTATGTGATGCTTCGCTGGGGGCTTGTAAGTCTGGCGGCATGGAGTAAATTTTCCCACGACGTGACGTATGCGCTGGTGATCGTCGCAGGAGGTTGTAGAAGGAAAAAATTCGGCAAGGACGACCAACGGGTCGCTATACACCATTTCATCTGCAGAAACGTTGAGGGCATCTTTAGGAGTGGTCCTTAGTCCCAGGAGGACCCAGGGAAGCTGAATAAACCAGTTGGAATCCTTGCAGCGGGACATCAAAGCTGCTTTGAGGGTGCAATGAAAACGTTCAACCAATCCATTGGCAGCTGGGTTATAGGCCGCTGTCTGATGTAGGGTGATGCCCAGGAGATTCGCTAATGATGTCCAAAATTGAAAGGTGAAAGTGGTACCCCTATCAGAAGTAATATGCTCTGGGATACCAAATCTTGCAATCCATCCTGAGAGTAAGGCAGATGTACATGAGGCGGACGTTGCAGTTTCCATGGGAATGGCTTCAGGTCAACGAGTGGAGCGGTCGATGACGGTAAACAGGTAACGATGTCCTTGTGATGTAGGAAGGGGGCCTACAACGTTGATGTGAATGTGTGCGAAACGATGCAGAGGTTGAGGAAAGGTGCCCACTCCTGAATCCGTGTGTCAATGTACTTTGAAAGTTTGGCAAGAAGTACAGGCACGGACCCAATCCATAGCCTTCTTAGAAATGCCGTGCCAAATGAACTTCGTCTTCAACAGCTGTGCAGTAGAACGGCACGAGGGATGTGAAAGGCCGTGAATGAAATCAAACACCTGCCGGCGCATGGGAGCAGGAATCCACGGTCGCGGTCTACCAGTATTGACATCATAGAGGAGGGTGGTGTTGGAGTCTACGAGGGGGAAGTCTTCCCAATGGAGGGACGTGCAGGATGTCCTATATGCTTGATACTCTGGATCCTGTCATTGGGCTTCAGCCAGGGCGTTATAATCCAATCCCAGTTGAACTGCAGCCAACGTGTTTCTTGATCGGGCATCGGCAACGGGATTCATTTTCCCAGGGACGTATTGAAGGGTGCAATTGTATTCAGCCACGGCGGAGAGATGTCGGCGTTGACGGGCGGACCAGGCATCAGACTGTCGAGTGAAGGCATGCACCAGAGGCATGTGGTCTGTGCGATTGACGAAGGGCGTACCTTCTAAGAAATGGCGAAAGTGACGGACAGCCAGGTGCACCGCCAGCAATTCACAATCAAAGGTAGAATAACCCGATTCTGCCTTGGATAGTTTTCTGCTGAAGAAGGCCAATGGGCGGGGCGAGCCATTGACTACCTGCTCGAGTACTGCACCAATAGCGACGTCGCTGGCATCGGTGGAGAGAAGGAGAGGGGCATAAAGGATAGGAAAAGTGAGAGCCGCAGCGGTTGATAGGGCCTTCTTTGCATTGCAGAAGGCCGCTTCTTGAAGGGGACCCCACTTCAGGTCCTTTGGCTTCCCCTTGAGGGAGGCGTAGAAGGGAGCAAGAGTGGCGGCAATGGCTGGCATAAAATGGTGATAATAGTTGATCATGCCTAAGAATTCCTAAAGAGCTTTGACGGTAGGGGGCGCGGGGAATTCCTGAACGGCTGCTACCTTCTCAGGGAGTGGATGGATTCTTTCAGGAGTGATGCGGTGCCAAAGGGACACTTGTCGCACCTGACTACAAGGCCGTTTTGTTGCAGGCGGTCGAGCACGATACGCAGGTGACGGAGATGTTCCTCTTTTGAGGAGGAGAACACAAGTATGTCGTCTACATAACATACACAAAAGGGGAGGTCCCCTAAGATGCCATCCATGAGACGTTGAAACGTGGCCCCAGCATTACAAAGGCCAAAACAGGAGTAATTGAAGGTGTATATACCAAACGGAGTGGTGATGGCGGTTTTGGGGATGCCTTCTGGGTTCATAGGCCCCTGATAATACCCCTTCAGGAGGTCGAGCGTAGAGAAAAACTTTGCTTTGTGCAGGTAGGAGGTCACGTCGGCAATGTTTGGGAGTGGGTAGTGATCCGGTTCTGTATGCATGTTTAGGCGCCTGTAATCCCCGCACAGACGGAGTGAGCCGTCTTTCTTCTGAACGATGTGTAAGGGTGACGACCATGGGCTGGAGGCCTTTTGGCAAAGGCCCATTTTCTCCATTTCGGCGAACGTCTGTTTGGCGGCTACCAATCGTTCCGGAGCCAGACGTCTGAATTTTGCGAAGACTGAGGGTCACGTCGTCTTGATGTGGTGATAAATAACGTGCTTGGCAGGAGCTGTGAACGCATGGTGAAGTTCTGGACGGAAAATTTCCGGGTAAGACGTGAGAAGGTGGGCGTAGGCATCCGTGGGTGCTCTGATGTGGAGAGCGAGGTTGGAGGGGGCGGGTTGAAGAGGTGTTGACAAGGACGAGTCTGCGTTGACCAATCGTCGGTGGGCGACATCGACCAGAAGGTGGAAATAAGAGAGGAAATCCACACTGAGGATTGGCAATGTGATGTCAGCAACGAGAAACTTCCAATTAAATTTACCGTTTCCGATCGATAATTTGAGGTTCTCGTAACCCACCTACGGTTACGAGAACTTCAAATTATCGATCGGAAACGGTAAATTTAATTGGAAGTTTCTCGTTGCTGACATCACATTGCCAATCCTTGGTGTGGATTTCCTCTCTCATTTCCACCTTCTGGTCGATGTCGCCCAGAAGCTTAGCAGCTACCAAGCAGACGTCGGCAGACGTAGACAGACTACTTCGTGTCCTGAAGAGTTCCCTTGGCAAAAGAGAACGACAAGCCCCCGCGTCTACCAAAAATTGCACGCCCGTTCCTGCATCATGTAAAAAGAAAAGATTAGAAACACGGGAGGCCACCGCCACGAGCGATGGCCTACTTACATGTTTTTTGGCCACTGACAATCCTTGGCACATTTATTCACGGCTGCCCTGAATCTAAAGTGGTAGTAGCAAAACTGCGGCGGATGTGAGGTAGTAAGTGGCTGTAGAAGTCGTTGGTTGGGGCGCGAGCGATTGGTGGGTGGTGGGTGGCTTTGTCGCTGCTTCGGCACGTCACGGGGTAGGCGTGTATGTCCTACGGCATTCACGTCAGCTTCGGTTGACGTTGAATAGGCGTCCTCTTCATCAGGGGTGGAGGCGTTAATGGAGGTCTTGAAGTGGCTGTCCATAAGGGCGTCGGCTTTGGTCATCAAGTCCTTTATTGGTAAACTATCGACCTCGGGTATGGCAGTGCGTATAGGTCCGGGTAAACGGCGTATCCAAAGAGCACGAAGTAGGTTCACCTCACGAGGAGAGCCGTCTGCGGCAGGTTGCAGGCGACCGATATTGGTCATTTCCCTGAGGGCAAGCGAAGCCCATTAGGCCCCCAATGGTTGTTGCGAGAGCTGAAAAAGCTTTGCTATACGGGCGGCTGGCGACGGCGAGTACTGCTGCAGAAGGTATATTTTGAGGGCGTCATACGCTATTGGGGTGTCTCCTTGTTCACAAAGCCAGTCGTATATTTCCGGGAAGGTGTCCTCGGGTATTGCTGCGAGAACATAATCCGCTTTGGTGGTTGAGCGAGTCACGCCCTTGATGCGAAACTGGACTTCTGTGCGCTGAAACCAAGCAAATGCCTCTCCGCTGGCGAATGATGAAAGTTTCAATGGGGGAGTCGCAGCAATAACTTCCGTAGAGTCCGCCATAGTACCAACGATGAAGGGGCGAGGGGGTGGGGGTGGAAGGCGGGAGGAGCGAGTCGACTTCCGGGGTCACCAATGTGACGGGCCGAGAGAAGCTTGTGACTCAAAGACAGGATGAAAGTAACTGAGTGAGTTTATTATAGAACACTCTCCTTCATATACAAAAGCTCAAGGGAACAAGAAATTTCATGTTCAAAACTGACACTGTTACCGATGAGAAAAACAGACATGTTATTTCAGGTTCTTGTTAGTGCGAGGGAAGAGCGAAGATACAAGCATAATATATACACAAAATGAACTATGTACGATTGTGTCACACACAGTTGGTACACAACACTTATATAACCTGATCACGTAACCAAATCAATCTTCCCTATAGGGCCGTTTACAAAAAATGTTTCACAATGCCAACACTCACCCAAATACAATGAATTCAAAATCACCTTTTAGTCCTGCTTTGGGGCACAGGGTCACTTAGGAGAGGTCACACTGAAACTTACCCAACACTTTCAATTATGCACTGGTCTGTGAGCATGATAGAGGGAGAGGGGAAGGAAGCTATGTCCATGCTGCAGTTCTATCTCAATTCATATCTCTATCTCTATCTTCGGAAACCTAACTTTGATATCCTTTTATATGAAATATGGCTAATTCCAGAAGGTTCCAAAGTATTTGGGAAATGCGGTCTCTGCCTAAGGGTATCAGAGTCTCCAACTAGTTAAAATGTTAAGAGTCAAATGTAGGGGGTTTCAGGCAACTCTCAGATGCATGCACACCAACGCACTCGCGAGATGACTTTCCAAGCAAGGTCCGCCCACCCTTTGTCTCCCCCCCCCCACAACTTCCAAAGCACATTACTGAATATTCCCTCTCACAAACATGATGCAATACATTATAAAATATAAAAGAGCATTACCTGAGCCCTTGTTCATATCTCGCACGAATCTAACAACACTTTCAAATAGACTACGTAAGACTTCGTATCAAACATACATGAAATAAAAGTTAATTTTTAATAATTACGTAAATTCACATTTACTAACTTGAATAAAATATACAATGAAATTCACGATGAAAATCATACGTAATTTGAATAAAATACTTATATCTATATGAGAGGTGCTCATTTTACGGGCTGGGGATCACCGCACTCAGTGCACAAAAGAAAATAATATATGAAATATAAATAGAATCATTAATAAACTACGGTATCTACTCTACACTAGACCAGCTTCGTAAGATAGCTTCCCCCCAAAAAAGATTATTCATTTCAGGCTTGAATCCATTGATTCAACCCGAGATAAATAATCTGCAACTACATTATCTTTTATATGTTTGTTATCTTTACCTAATATATTTTTTACATAAATACTATGCGGTTGCAAACATAATGGTCACCTAGTTAACCTTTGATTGTTATCTTCCATCTTATTCACAAAAGTTAAAGGAATAAAATCCGAGTATATTGTAATCTCATTCTGTGGTCAATTTATGTAAATAAAAAACCTGTTAATCACTGCGATCATCGCAAGCAGTTCCGTTTCAATTGTCGAGTCAACTTGTTGCTTCTTCTTCAGCTTCGATGACATAAGGCACACAAGATGAAGAGTTCCTTCCTTATCTTCTTGCAATAAGACAGCTCCAATCCTGTTATCCGACACATCCACTTGGATAAGGAGTTTCTCGTTGAAATTCTGTACCTGAAGTCTCGGTTTCAAAGTTAATATTGTCTTCCTTTGATTTTTTTCTTTCTCATGATATCTCGATAACGTAGGTCCGGTCACTGCTTTCCTCCATAATCTGGAATGGTTCTGGGAACTCGCTGGTGAAAGGAAATCTTCTTTCTGATGCATAGACAAACACCTGCGGTCCTACAGTAACCTGTCTTTTGTACTATTCATGCCAAACCTTTTCTTCGCTTGCCCTTGCCTCGTTTTCACGTGTTCTAAAGAAAATTTCCTTAACTCACCGATTCCTTCCCTCAAATCCTTGACATTACCTTTGTCCATTTCATCTCAATCCTTCCCTTTTCTTGCCAACATGTTCTTTGGTCCTTTGCTGAAGGGTTTTGTAATCTTTCGGTTCGTACTCTTCTTAACAAACCTTTCTTTCTTCCGTCCTTAATGCGTCATCTTCATGCTTTCTAGTGAAAATTTTTCTTATCTCGCCGATCCTTTTTCCCAAATTCTTGTCCTATTCTGCTTCTGTTTTCTCTCAAGCCTTTCATTTTCCTTTTCTGAAGGGTTCTCCTCGTACTTCCATCGGGCATAAGGGAGCTTCCTTGATGCACTCGTTGGGGTTTTCAGCCGTCTGGCAGACTTGATATGCACAGCAAAACTGGCTCATGCCTTTATGCATGCCAGGCCAGATAAAGTGTTTCATTATCTTCTACGTCCTCTTCCTTATCCCCATATGTCCCGTCTTTTGCACTATCGTGATCACCTGTCTTCTCAATGGTGTGGGACTTAGTATTTGCCAATATATTCCCCATTCGCAGGATATCGGCGGATCTATGCCTCCTCATAAGCAACCAATCCTTCAGATAATAACAGGTCAGAGACTGCTGTGCCTCCATCTCATCCACCACACGGTACAATAACTCGGCTAATGTTGCATCTTTCCATTGCAATCTTATCAGCCTTTTTGCTCGGACTTACTCTTGAGTTCTCTTCTTACGCATCATCAAGGGAATCCTCTTCTTCGGAAAACAAATGTTCTAAGTTCATCGCTCCTTCAATTTCTTCTTCTTCTTCTTCAGCAGCCACTTCATTCTTCATACTCCTAGTCGTAACACCACTAGGAAACAGAGATAGCTAGTCCCTCTCGACTCCAGTCGTAGGACTATACTTCAATGTTTTCTCCATTACAATGGTACACGGCACAAACGGCGCTCCACCAACCTCATCACCCAGCAGGACATCTGCTCCTTCGATAGCCATTGTATCCTTAACCGTAAAGTCAAAAATACCTGTCACCAACTCGCATGGCAGTTTTAAACGGCACATAGGGGTGACCTGCTCACCTCCTATTTCCTTCAAAACAATTGAGTCCCCTGTAAGAGATTGTTCCACCAACGGATGTGCTCCCCATACCACCAGACTGTGGTTACAACCTGTGTCACTCAATATCCTGACCAGGGTTCGCTCACTCCCGTATATTGCTGCTAACATATGTGGTTTAAAGGCATCCATGCTGTTTGGGTTCGTTCTGTTCGTCGTATAAACGGTGGCTGGCTCATTTTCCTCTCTATCCTTTCCCCATTGCTTCTTAGTCTTCGCATTCTGTGAAGTTTAATTATCTTTGATCACTTAGGCGACTGCTTTCAGTTGATTTGACCATCATTCCTTACTGATATTGCCTCTCTTGCCATACTTAAAACTGACAATATCAACCTTTTGCACATCTTTCACGATATTTGAAGGAGGTTACTCGACGTTTGCATCTGTGGTACTATCGCATTCTGCTTGGGGACAGTACCAGTGTTACTTCCGTTGTAACTGTTGCAATTGTTCCCGGAGCTATTACTGAACTGGTTTCCAGGGTTCGACGAATACTTGACACGTGGTCGGTATGATGGTTGAAACTTCATGCCCGAGGAGGGTTTATGACTGATAATATTATAATCTTCACTGAGTAAAGCGGCTTTATCAAGTTTCTTCACCTCTCTCTTTCTCAAGTACATTTGAATGTGTTCAGGAATTCCTCGTAGATACTGCTCTAGTATTACCATTTCTTCTAAATAAGCCTTCTTCTTCATGTTAGCAGCTTATGTACATATCTTAAAATATCGTTGTACATAGCACTATAAAGCCGGCTGCGTTGTCCACTGACGACCACTTTACCTTGAATGTACTTTTGGTCATATTTTTGGTTGTAGGCAGGACAAAAGCATCACTGTGACACACTTTCTATCTCACGCTATTTTTTATACTATTTCTTTTGGTTTTCTACCTGCTGACAGAATAATTATTCTTTAATTTTTTTGTTTTCAAATTAAGCAACTTGATTATGAAATTGTTATATCGTGGAATACAGTCGGTTTTAGAAGCACTACAGCATGCATGGCTGGTGCACTACATAAGATCTTATGAATCTCTAGTTAAAACGGGTTGAAGGATAGTTAGTAACTCTTAAGACAATCCACCCTCCAACTCCTAGACATATTTCGTATGAACCAAAAGAGATTGTCAAGAGAAAAATCAAATTCCAAATGGAGCTTTATATTTTGCAGTGTCTGGTTTCATAATTCACATTTCGAATATTCCATTGGTTTAAGTTATTGTAGTACAAGTTTAGATTATATGGGTCAAATATCATTTAGGCTTCTCTTCTCTTACTTCCAGGGTTTTTTTTTGTTTTTATAGAAACTCTCTGATCTGATGGCCTTACTCTCCCGTTCCACAAAGCTTTCATGGAGCTCTCTCTCTCTCTCTCTCTCTCTCTCTCTCTCTCTCTCTCTCTCTCTCTCTCTCTCTCCATTGTTAAAACCCTTACACTAGGACTAGGTTGCCATTCTTCAGGAAAACTTATCTGATATACACCTTAGCATATACAACATCTTATATTTAAATCGGCATCTCATCCTCTTGTCCGGTTTGGCTTAAACAATAGTTAACTCCCAATTAAAGTTACTATTATTAACTTTAGTTTTGTATCACTTTATCTAGCACTGATGTTATTAATTTTATCCTGAAATATCTACAGAAAATAACTATTTTTCCCTTATCCTGTTTTTCGAATTCTGATAAAATAAATTACCTATTTTTGACAGGATAAACAAATTTGTCCTCAGGTGGCCGAAGGAGAAGAGAGTTCTAAGTCATTCTCGTTCGTACAAAACAACACGAGAAAAGTAAGGTCACCCATTCTATTTATATTGTTTGATAAAATTTGTAAAACCTTTTCTGTTAAAACCGTAACTGTGTTAGAATTTCTGATGAAGTCTTTAAAATCATAGGTCTATGATGTAAGTCCGTATAGAAAGGGTTGGCTACTTTTTCGTAAAAATTTAGATTTTATTAATATCACTTTTTCCGGTTTGAGGATACTGCAGTGTTCCATAACTTTAATAAGAATCACATTTAAAAGAATTAATTATTCCATGGTGATACAACCCTTATACCCCTCACTCTACCTTGAATTTCTAGCTCAATATTTGACACTAGGCTGGTCATTTTACCTCCCCGCAATTTTCACCACTAGCCAGTTTTATTAATTCCATGTTTTAGTAGATTCCTGTATTCAAAGAAAGGTGATAATAACATGTAATTTTCTTAGACTCTGTGTAATTTATCCCAATTTATAGTTGATAGATTGGGTTCCTCTTGGGAATCGCAATTTAAGTAGGAATAAAATAGTCAATGTTGCTATCATCTTCTTTATTCGGGAGCTTTCCACATAACTTATGTCATATTCAGCCTATCTGCAATTATCATATGTAAAATTAATAAAATTAATAAAATCATCCTAAGTACATAGTTAGGAAGATACACTTTCATGAACTTATCAACTAGCTCTAAAATCAACCAATCAAGGAACATACTGTAAAACCTTAAAAAAGACTTATTACACAACTATATAACTATATAAATACTCAATAACTAATATACCTAGTCACCCGTTGGAAATGATGACCACCCATCCAGACCAGCAACCCACAGACCAAACGGATCAATGGGTCACCGGTAACTGAACAGGTAAGCCCTCATTCAAGCTGGGTTTTGTCTTAAAAATGTATAAAGACTCCAAGATTCTCAGCTGGCTGACGTTACTATGTCTGTCCGTAATTTTGAAATTTTCCTTAGAAATGGCATGACCAGATTTAAATGCGTGGTTATAAATAGCTGAAATTGGTTTCTTACTTAACAGTATATTGGTTCGTACCGATCTCCCCATGTGCTCCGAAATCCTACACTGAAGCTGTCTAGATGTGCTTCCAGTGTAGCACTCATTACAGAGTGCACATTGAAAAGTGTATATGACACCGGAACACAAGGGAGTAGGTAGACTCTCCTTATATTTAAACAGTGAGCCAACTGAGAACTTGTTAGTAATAATTAGTTTTAAATCTATGTGGGGATAACATTTCCCCACAACACTCATAACCTCTGTTCTTAGTCCCTCCGAAACATAACCATAGTACGGAAAGGAGACATATAACTTTTTCTTACTGACTGTTTGAATTGTTAAATTTTGACTGTAAATTTTATCTAAAAACTTCTCGACTTGATTATAATAGAGGTTCAGAGGGAACCCATTGGTAATAAAAAATCATTTTAGAAAATTTTCTTCCTCATGAAACCCCAGATAAGTTGATCATACATGATAACATCTATATAACAGTGTTTTTATCGAATTAATTTTGTAGATTTTTGGTTCTGAGCTTAATAAATGAGTGCTTAGTCCTGTAAAAGTGTTTTTTCGAAATACTGAGGTCTCAAAGGTATTATGTTTCCGAGAGACCAAGACATCAAGAAAAGGCAAAGTATCATCCTGTTCATTTTCTTTCGTAAATCTTATGTTACGATGCTTTGTATTTAAATAATCTAAAAACTGGCTTATGTGATCTAAATTTTTGAATAGTAAAAATGTATCGTCTACATATCGACGGTACAAAAAAGGCTTAAATTCTACAGGACAATCATTCAACCATTTCCCTTCACAATAACATAAAAATATATTTGCCAAGGTTGGTCCACACGGCGATCCCATTGCTACTCCATCTACCTGCTCATATAACTTTTTATTAAACATGAATGTGAATGTAGTGGTAGCTAATTCTAATAGTATTTTAAATTGTTTTTAACTGAAACCTTCGAAAATGTCCTCTGGGTTGGGGAAAAGCTGTTCAAGAATTATCTCCAATGTTTCTCTTAAAGGAATGTTAGTGAACAAACTTTCGATGTCGAAGCTGCACATAACATAGTTATTTGCATCTCCGACAGAATTTATCAAGTCTACAAATTCATAAGTATTTTTCAGGGTATATTCATTTGTTGTGAGAGGGGCGAGCTTAGTTACAGCTTCAGCAATGATGGCAACAGGAACACAACCTGGTATTATGTATGGTGCCCCAAAGATTCACAAAAGAGGTATTCCTCTGAGACCAATTCTCAGTGCTATTAATACCTGCTCCTATGACCTGTCCAAACATCTAATAACTAAGCTCGCCCCTCTCACAACAAATGAATATACCCTGAAAAATACATATGAATTTGTAGACTTGATAAATTCTGTCGGATATCCAAACAACTATGTTATGTGCAGCTTCGACATCGAAAGTTTGTTCACTAACATTCCTTTAAGAGAAACATTGGAGATAATTCTTGAACAGCTTTTCCCTAACCAAGAAGACATTTACGAAGGTTTCAGTAAAAAACAATTTAAAATACTATTAGAACTAGCTACCACCACATCCACATTCATGTTTAATAAAAAGATATATGAACAGGTAGATGGAGTAGCAATGGGATTGCCGTGTGGACCAACCTTGGCAAATATATTTTTATGTTATTGTGAAGGGAAATGGTTGAATGATTGTCCTGTAGAATTTAAGCCTTTTTTGTACCGTCGATATGTAGACGATACATTTTTACTTTTCAAAAATTTAGATCACATAAGTCAGTTTTTAGATTATTTAAATACAAAGCATCGTAACATAAGATTTACGAAAGAAAATGAACAGGATGATACTTTGCCTTTTCTTGATGTCTTGGTCTCTCGGAAACATAATACCTTTGAGACCTCAGTATTTCGAAAAAACACTTTTACAGGACTAAGCACTCATTTTTTAAGCTCAGAACCAAAAATCTACAAAATTAATTCGATAAAAACACTGTTATATAGATGTTATCATGTATGTTCAACTTATCTGGGGTTTCATGAGGAAGAAAATTTTCTAAAATCATTTTTTATTACCAATGGGTTCCCTCTGAACCTCTATTATAATCAAGTCAAGAAGTTTTTAGATAAAATTCACAGTCAAAATTTAACAATTCAAACAGTCTGTAAGAAAAAGTTATATGTCTCCTTTCCGTACTATGGTTATGTTTCGGAGAGACTAAGAACAGAGGTTATGAGTGTTGTGGGGAAATGTTATCCCCACATAGATTTAAAACTAATTTTTACTAACAAGTTCTCAGTTGGCTCACTGTTTAAATATAAGGAGAGTCTACCTACTCCTTGTGTTCCGGTGTCATATACACTTTTCAATGTGCACTCTGTAATGAGTGCTACACTGGAAGCACATCTAGACAGCTTCAGTGTAGGATTTCGGAGCACATGGGGAGATCGATACGAACCAATATACCGTTAAGTAAGAAACCAATTTCAGCTATTTATGACCACACATTTAAATCTGGTCATGCCATTTCTAAGGAAAATTACAAAATTACGGACAGACATAGTAACGTCAGCCAGCTGAGAATCTTGGAGTCTTTATACATTTTTAAGACAAAACCCAGCTTGAATGAGGACTTACCTGTTCAGTTACCGGTGACCCATTGATCCGTTTGGTCTGTGGGTTGCTGGTCTGGATGGGTGGTCATCATTTCCTACGGGGGACTAGGTATATTAGTTATTGAGTATTTATATAGTTATATAGTTGTGTAATAAGTCTTTTTTAAGGTTTTACAGTATGTTCCTTGATTGGTTGATTTTAGAGCTAGTTGATAAGTTCATGAAAGTGTATCTTCCTAACTATGTACTTAGGATGATTTTATTAATCTCATTAATTTTACATATGATAATTGCAGATAGGCTGAAGATGACATAAGTTATGTGGAAAGCTCCCGAATAAAGAAGATGATAGCAGCATTGACTATTTTATTCCTACTTATCCCAATTTGTTTTAAAATATGTGAAAAATTACAAAACTATACAGCGTGCCTCCAAAACGCCGGTCGTTGACCTCAGCGAGTGTTGTTATTAAAGTCAGACTTACATTGCAATACTATATAATCTCTTTATTCATTATCTATATTTATTGACAAAACAACATGTATGTAAGGGAGTAAAATTTACAATCCTAAATTTAGTTTTTCAAATTTCGATACACATTACTTGGTAATTAAACAATGATGATATTCTGAAAAAAAAAAAATACTTGCATCTGATCAGCTATTACAAAACTTTTCCGACCTAAAAGGACACCCACACGAGTGAGTGCAAATGTGCCCACTGAGTTTACAGTAGGAGGACACTCCAAAATCAAACCATTTGTTCTCTAGCCTTGATAGTGTCATGGCCTCTGTACCATGATCTTCCACTGTCTTGGGTTCTCATGCTTGAGGGTACACTCGGGCACAATATTCTATTTTTTTTCTCCTACTCTTTTTTCATATTCTTGGTGTTAGTAGAGACGTGGCTATCCGAGAGCTCTGACTCTGCATTTGATATAGGCGGATATAAGCAGGCCAACATATATAGGGATAACTTTGGTGGAGGAATTAAAGTTTTTTTATGATGAATTGTTAAACATAGAGGTTATAAAGGATTTTACATTTGTCAATAATATTATGGAGGTCATCACATTTTATCGAATAGGTGCTAATTTTTGGTATCTTATTTGTTGTGTTTATCGCTCCACTGGTGCTAATGCTGTACTTTTTAATGAAATGTTTTTCAGTCAAGTGATCAGTAAATTTCCCGTCCATGATAAGATTATGGTAATTGGTGATTTTAATTTGAATCTTTTCAATCCACTAAAATTGACCTACATTGATGTGTTCATGAATAGTATGCTGGGTCATGGATATTTTCCTGTCATTACACTACCTGCTAGTTTAATGAGTCTAACCAAATTACACCATATTCTTTGATTGATCACATTTGGACTAACTTTAAAATAGGGACTAATCATTCATCTGGTGTTGTGCTGTTTTCTTTGACAGATCATTTCCCAATATATTATATGTTTGAAAATAATTGTAAAACCATTGTAAAGACTATACATTCTAGACTAATTAATGTAAACAAAACACTATCCAGATGTTTGTTGACAGAGTGTCAAATTCATGTTTCCGACAGGTATTTTTAGCACATAATTCTGACGTTGCTTTCAGTGAGTTTTTACATAAATTGATTGAGTGTTATGATTCTGCTTTCCCAATAAAAAGAAAGAGGGTAAGCAGGAGTCTAGTTAGTTCTCCGTGGGTAACACCTGAAGTAAAGAGGTGTATACAGAAAATGTACAAGCTATTCAGTCTCATGAAGCGTGGGTTGGTTCATAAGCGACAGTTTAATGTGTACAAATATTTACTGACTTGGGTTACAAATAAAATCAAGATGAGGTACTGTATGAGTAAGTTTGAGACTTGTAGGGGGGATATCCGGAAGACCTGGTCCAACATCAATACCCTGCCTGGACGTGGTGTAAAATAATTTGTACGGGCGGTGATGACGGAGGATGGGACAGTTATTGAGGGACCACAAATAGCAGATACTTTTAATCATTTTTTCATGAATATTGTTTCATGTCTTACTGGGAATCTTCCTCATGATATAAATCTTACATGTTTTGATAATATTTGTCGAATTGACCACACATTCTTCTTGGCTCCAACAGATGAGGGCGAGGTCTGTTCAGTATTGCAATCAATGCCGGATAAGGAAAACAGTTTAAATGATATTAAGCCCAGTTTACTCCTATTAGTTCGTGATACTGTTGGAGCTATCATTGCGCACTTGTATAATCTGAGCATTGCTCAAAGCTTGTACCCTGATCTCCTTAAGGTTGGTCGGGTTATCCCAATGTTTAAGTCAGGTGATGTAAACAAAATGAGTAATTATAGACCCATTACAACTCTAACTACTATAAATAAAAATTTTGAACTCCTAACTCATTCGAGGATGGTCAAATTCATTGATCGTTTTAATGTACTTTCGAACCTTCAGTTCGGTTTTAGAAAAGCATGTAGCACTACTACTGCCATTTTTAAGGTTGTAAGTGATATTTTACCCTCGTTTAATCAGAAGTCGTATACAGTAGCGCTTTTTTTTTTTTTGGATCTAAAGAAGGCTTTCGATAATGTGGATAGGAATATCCTTCTCCATAAGTTATCAATAAGAGGATTCAGAGGTATTGTCAACTCCTTCCTCTTGTCATACTTGAGTAACCGAAGGCAGTATGTATTGATGGCCATGTGTCTGATACTGGACCTATAAATTTTGGGTTACCACAGGGTTCGGTTTTAGGACCCCTTCTATTCAATGTTTTTATTAACGACATAGTAGATATAAGGATTGCAAAGAAGGTTCTATTTGCAGATGATGCAGATTTTTATATCAGAGAAAAATCACTTGAATTGTGCATTAGCAAATTAAATATATTGATTGCTGAACTCACAAATTGGCTACAGAATAATAGACTAATTCCTAACGTAGAAAAAACTATATTAATGTTGTTCACACCAAGGCATGTTGAAAGCTTGCCAGACATGTATTTTAACGGAACTAAGCTTGAGTGGGTCTCCAGTGTCAGGTACTTGGGCATCGTTATTGATAATAAGTTAAGTTTTGCTCTGCATCCAGCTGAAGTTTTTAGGAAATTAAGCAAAATTCAAGGTGTTTTTTATCCACTTTCCTCACTTGTGCCTCAGTCGGCTCTTATGACCATGTATTACTCCTTGGTGTACCCTATAATAATACAAAATGTTATCATTTGGGGTGGTGTTCCTGAGATAAACCTCCATAACATTAAAACCTCTCTCAATAAAATACTAAGGAACATTCTAAAGGTTAAGCACGACGAGAATAATGTACCTTTGATGAGAACTAGTGACATGTACAAAAGGTTAGATTTAATGAAATTTGATGATGTATACAAATATTTCCTTTTGAAGTTTATTCACGATGTTTTTTATATAAAGTCCGACATTTTCAGCGAGTATTATGCCCCACTGTTGCCTTTACACTCGTACGGTACTCGGGGAGTGAGGATCAATCTCCCGGCAGTTAGGGTGGAGGTGGAGAAGCGGTCTGCTTTGTTTCAGACGTGCAGACTGTTAAACGAACTACCTCATGATCTTGTAAAGCCTCAGGCTGTTGTAACTTTGAAGAGGAAATATAAACATATGGTAGTTTCTCAGTATTAGGTTTCCTTTGATA
>NC_090733.1:20102999-20112999 GCF_036898095.1 Palaemon carinicauda | reverse complement strand
CAGGGTAATTACTCCTTAGTATTATCAAAATCTATTTAAACTTACTGGGGTTCTTAACAGGAATCGAGCAGAATCTGGTTCAAAATAATGATGGTTGCAATAATATACTCTTTACAAATATAAATATATTCTATATAAATTACAACTGTGAAGGGCCGAGAGAGGGTTGTGACTCAAAGACAGGATGAAACCAACTGAGTGAGTTTATTATAGAACACTCTCCTTTATATACAAAAACTCAATGCAACCAGAAATTTCATGTTCAAAACAGACACCGTTACCGATGAGAAAAACAAACGTTATTTCAGGTTCTTTTTAGTACTAGGGAAGAGCGAAGATACAAGCATATTGTTACACAAAATGAACTATGTACGATAGTGTGACACACGGTTGGTACATGGCTCCCCCCCTAAAAATGACATACTGTACATGTTAAATAGGGCGCCCTGTTCTAGAGAGGTGAACTGTAGGCGGGTCATCTGGCAGGAGATAAGCAGGTTTTAGACGATCAATGGAGACCCAGTCTTCTTTGCCATGGATGTTTTGTAGGAATGCTTTCGGACCGCGTCGGATCACAAGGAAAGGGTCCGTGTAAGGGGGCATTAGCGATGGCTTGCTAGTGTCATTGCGCAGGAAGTCGTACATTGCAGAGTGCAAGTATGTCGGTATGTGATGCTTCGCTGGGGTTTTGTAAGTCTGGCGGCATGGAGTAAATTTTCCCACGACGTGACGTATGCGCTGGAGATCGTCGGAAGATGTTGTAGAAGGAAAAATTCGGCAGGGACGACCAACGGGTCGCCATACACCATTTCAGCTGCCGAAATGTCGAGGGCATCTTTAGGAGTGATCCTTAGTCCCAGGAGGACCTAGGGAAGCTCATTAAACCAGTTGAAATCCTTGCAGCGGGACATCAAAGCTGCTTTGAGCGTGCGATGAAAACGTTCAACCATCCCATTGGCATCGGGGTTATAGGCCGTTGTCTGATGTAGGGTGATGCCCAGGAGATTCGCTAATGATGTTCAAAATTGAAAGGTGAAAGTGGTACCCCTATCAGAAGTAATATGCTCAGGGATGCCAAATCTTGCAATCCATCCTGAGAGTAAGGCAGATGTACATGAGGCGGAGGTTGCAGTTTCCATGGGAATGGCTTCAGGCTAACGAGTGGAGCAGTCGATGACAGTAAAAAGGTAACGATGTCCTTGTGATGTAGGAAGGGGGCCTACAACGTTAACGTGAATGTGTGCAAAATGATGCAGAAGTTGAGGAAAGGTACCCACTCTGGAATCTGTGTGTCGATGTACTTTGAAAGTTTAAGAAGAAGTACAGGCGAGGACCCAATACTTAGCATCCTTAAAAATGCCGAGCCAAATGAACTTCGTCCTCAGCAGCTGTGCAGTAGAACGGCACGAGGGATGTGAAAGGCTGTGAATGAAATCAATCACCTGCCGGCGCATGGGAGCAGGAATCCACAGTCGCGGTCTACCAGTACTGACGTCACAGAGGAGGTTGGTGTTGGAGTCTACGAGGGGAAAGTCTTTCCAATGGAGGGACATGTAGGATGTCCTATATGCTTGATACTCTGGATCCTGTCGTTGGGCTTCAGCCAGGGTGTTGTAATTCAATCCCAGTTGAACAGCAGCCAACGTGTTTCTTGACCAGGCATCGGCAACGGGATTCATTTTCCCAGGGACGTATTGAAGGGTGCAATTGTATTCAGCCACGGCGGAGAGATGTCGGCGTTGACGGGCGGACCCGACGTCAGACTGTCGAGTGAAGGCATGCACCAGAGGCATGTGGTCTGTGCGATTGACGAAGGGCGTACCTTCTCAGAAATGGCGAAAGTGACGGACAGCTAAGTGCACCGCCAGCAATTTGCAATCGAAGGTAGAATAACCCGATTATGCCTTGGATAGTTTTCTGCTTAAGAAGGTCAATGGGCAGGGCAAGCTGTTGACCACCTGCTCGAGTACTGCACCAAGAGCGACAGCGCTGGCATCGGTGGAGAGAAGGAGAGGGGCATAAGGGATAGGAAAAGTGAGAGCCGCAGCGGCTGATAGGGCCTTCTTTGCATTGCAGAAGGCCGCTTCTTGAAGGGGACCCTACTTCAGGTCCTTTGACTTGCCCTTGAGGGAGGCATAGAGGGGAGCAAGAGTGGCGGCAATGGCTGGCAGAAAAAGGTGATAATAGTTGATCATGCCCAAGAATTCCTACAGAGCTTTGACGGCCGAGGGCGCGGGGAATTCCTGAACGGCTGCTACCTTCTCAGGGAGGGGATGGACTCCTTCAGGAGTGATGCAGTGCCCTAAGAACGATACTTCGTTGGCGTCAAAGGTACACTTGTCGCACCAGACTACAACGCCGTTTTGTTACAGGCGGTCGAGCAAGATACGCAAGTGACGGAGATGTTCCTCTTTTGAGAAGGAGAACACAAGTATGTCGTCCACATAACATACACAAAATGGGAGGTCCCCTAAGATGCCATCCATGAGACGTTGAAACGTGGCACCAGCATTACAAAGGCCAAAACAGGAGTAATTGAAGGTGTATATACCAAACGGAGAGGTGATGGCGGTTTTGGGGATGTCTTCTGGGTTCATAGGCCCTTGATAATACCCATTCAGGAGGTCGAGCGTAGAGAAAAACTTTGCTTTGTGCAGGTAGGAGGTCACGTCGGCAATGTTTGGGAGGGGGCAGTGATCCGATTCTGTTTGCATGTTCAGGTGCCTGTAATCCCCAGACGGATGGAGTGAGCCGTCTTTCTTCTGAACGATGTGTAAGGGTGACGACCATGGGCTGGAGGCCTAAAGGCCCATTTCCTCCATTTCGGCGAACGTCTATTTGGCGGCTGCCAATCGTTCCGGCGCCAGACGCCTGAATTTTGTGAAAACTGGGGGTCCCGTCGTCTTGATATGGTGATAAATACCGTGTTTGCCAGGAGCCGTGAACGCATGGTGAAGTTTTGGACGGAAAATATCCGGGTACGACGTGAGGAGGTGGGCGTAGACATCTGTGGGTGCGCTGATGTGGAGAGCGAGGTTGGAGGGGGCGGGTTGAAGAGGTGTCGACAAGTACGAGTCTGCGTTGACCAATCGTCGGTGGGCAACATCGACCAGTAGGTGGAAATGAGAGAGGAAATCCGCACCGAGGACTGGCAATGTGATGTCAGCAACGAGAAACTTCCAATTATATTTACCGTTTCCGATCGATAATGGGAGGTTCTTGTAACCGTAGGTGGGTATCGCAGATCCGTTGGCAGCTACCAAGCGGACGTCGGCAGACGTAGACAGACTACGTCGTGTCCTGAAGAGTTTCCTTGGCAAAAGAGAACGACAAGCCCCCATGTCCACCAAAAATCGCACGCCCGTTCCTGCATCATGTAAAAAGAAAAGATTAGAAACACGGGAGACCACCGCCACGAGCGATGGCCTACTTACATGTTTTTTGGCAACTGACAATCCTTCGCACATTTCTTTGCGGCTGCCCCGAATCTGAAGTGGCAGTAGCAAAACTGGGGCAGATGTGAGGTAGTAAGTGGCTGTAGAAATCGTTCGTTGGGGCGCGAGCGATTGGTGGGTGGTGGGTGGCTTTGTCGTCGCTTCGGCACGTTACGGGGTAGGTGTGTATGTCCTACGGCATTCACGTCAGCTTCGGTTGACGTTGAATGGGCGTCCTCTTCGTCAGGGGTGCAGGCGTTAATGGAGGTCTTGAAAAGGCTGTCCATAAGGGTGTCGGCTTTGGTCATCAAGTCCTTTATGGGTAAACTATCGACCTCGGGTATGGCAG
This sequence comes from Palaemon carinicauda, assembly GCF_036898095.1. Lineage (NCBI taxonomy): Eukaryota > Metazoa > Arthropoda > Malacostraca > Decapoda > Palaemonidae > Palaemon > Palaemon carinicauda. The sequence continues at coordinate 20,109,216 of NC_090733.1, read as the reverse complement.
TGCGTATAGGTCCGGGTAAACGGCGTATCCAAAGGGCACGAAGTAGGTTCACCTCACGAGGAGAGCCGTCTGTGGCAGGTTGCAGGCGAGCCATACTGGTCATTTCCCTAAGGGCAAGCGAAGCCCTTTGGGCCCCCCAACGGTTGTTGCGAGAGCTGACAAAGCTTTGCTATACGGGCTGCTGGCGATGGTGAGTACTGCTGCAGAAGGTATGTTTTGAGGGTGTCATACGGTATTGGGGTGTCTACTTGTTCACAAAGCCAGTCGTATATTTCTGGGAAGGTGTCCTCGGGTATTGCCGCGAGAACATAATCTGCTTTGGTGGTTGAGCCAGTCACGCCCTTGATGTGAAACTGGACTTCTGCGCGCTGAAACCAAACAAATGCCTCTCCGCTGGCGAATGATGAAAGTTACAAAGGGGGAGTCGCAGCAATAACCTCCATAGAGTCCGCCATAGCTCTAACGATGGAGGGGAGAGGGGGAGGTGGAAGGCTGGAGGAGCGAGTCGACTTCCGGGGTCACCAATGCGACGGGCCGAGAGAAGCTTGTGACTCAAAGACAGGATGAAAGTAACTGAGTGAGTTTATTATAGAACACTCCTTTATATACGAAAGATCAAAGCAACAAGAAATTTCATGTTCAAAACTGACACTGTTACCGATAAGAAAAACAGACATGTTATTTCAGGTTCTTTTTAGTGAGAGGGAAGAGCGAAGATACAAGCATAATATATACACAAAATGAACTTTGTACGATTTTGTGACACATGGTTGGTACACAACACTTTGTAATTAATAATATATAACCTGATCACGTAACCAAATCTATCGTCCCTACAGGGCCGTTTACCTAAAAATGTTTTACAATGCCAACACTCACCCAAATACAATGAATTCAAAATCACCTTTTAGTCCTGCTTTGGGGAACAGGGTCACTTAGGAGAGGTCACACTAAAACTTACTGAACACTTTCAATTATGCACTGGGTTGTGAGCGTGATAGAGGGAGAGGGGAAGGAAGCTATGTCCAGGCTGCAGTTCTATCTCAATTTATATCTCCGTCTCTATCTACGGAAACCTAACTTTGATCTCCTTTTATATGAAATATGGCTAATTCCTGAAGGTTCCAAAGTATTTGGGAACTGCGGCCTCTGCCTAAGGGTATCAGAGTCTCCAACTAGTTAAAATGTTAAGAGTCAAATCTGGGGGGTTTCAGGCAACTCTCCGATGCATGCACACCAACGCACCCACGAGATGACTTTCCAAGCAAGGTCCGCCCACCCTTTGCCCCCCCCCCCCCTCCACACACAACTTCCAAAGCACATTACTGAATATTCTCTCTCACAAACATGATGCAATACATTATAAGATATAAAAGAGCATTACCTGACCCCTTGTTCATATCTCGCACAAATCTAACAACACTTTCAAATAGACTACGTAAAACTTCGTATCAAACATACGTGAAATAAAAGTTAATTTTTAAAAATTATGTAAATTCACATTTACTAACTTGAATAAAATATACAATGAAATTAACGATGAAAATCATACATAATTTGAATAAAATACTTATATCTATATGAGAGGTGCTCATTTTATGGGCTGGGGATCACCTCTTCAGTGCACAAAAGAAAATAATATATGAAATATAAATAAAATCATTAATAAACTACGGTATTTACTCTACACTAGACCAGCTTCGGAAGATAGCTTCCCCCCAAAAAAGATAATTTATATCAGGCTTGAATCCATTGATTCAACCCGAGATAAATAATCTGTAACTACATTATCTTTTATATGTTTGTTATCTTTACCTAATATATTTTTTACATAAATACCATGCGGTTGCAAACATAATGGTCACCTAGTTAACCTTTGATTGTTATCTTCCATCTTATCCACAAAAGTTAAGGGAATAAAATCCGAGTATATTGTAATCTCATTCTGTGGTCGATTTACGTAAATAAAAAACCTGTTAATCACTGCGATCATCGCCAGCAGTTCCGTTTCAATTGTCGAGTCAACTTGTTGCTTCTTCCGTTTTGATGACATAAGGCACACAAGATGAAGAATTCCTTCCTTATCTTCTTGCAATAAGACAGCTCCTATCCTGTTATCCGACGCATCCACTTGGATAAGGAGTTTCTCATTGAAATTCTGTGCCTGAAGTCTCGGTTTCAAAGTTAATATGGTCTTCCTTTGATTTCTTCTTTCTCCTGATATCTCGATAACGTAGGTCCGGTCACTGCTTTCCTCCATAATCTGGAATGGTTCTGGGAACTCACTGGCGAAAGGGAATCTTCTTTCTGATGCATAGACAAATACCTGCGGTCCTACAGTAACCTATCTTTTGTACTATTCATGCCAAACCTTTTCTTCGCTTGCCCTTTCCTCGTTTTCACGTCTTCTAAGGAAAATTTCCTTAACTCACCGATTCCTTTCCTCAAATCCTTGACATTTCCTTTGTCCATTTCATCTCAATCCTTCCCTTTTCTTGCCAACATGTTCTTTGGTCCTTTGCTGTAACCTTTCGGTTCGTACTCTTCCTAACAAACCTTTCTTTCTTCCGTCATTGACGCGTCATCTTCATGCCTTCTAGTGAAAATTTTCTTATCTCGCCGATCCTTTTTCCCAAATTATAGTCCTATTCTACTTTTGTTTTCTCTCAAGCCTTTCATTTTCCTCTCCTGAAGGGTTCTCCTCGTGCTTCCATCGGGCGTAAGGGAGCTTCCTTGATGCACTCGTTGGGGTTTACAGCCGTCTGGCATACTTGATATGCACTGCAAAACTGGCTCATGCCTTTATGCCTGCCAGGCCAGATAAAGTGTTTCATTATCTTCTACGTCCTCTTCCTTATCCCCATATGTCCCGTCTTTTGCGCTATCGTGATCACCTGTCCTTTCCAAATGTGTGGGACTTAGTATTTGCCAATATATTCCCCATTCGGCATTTCCAGGGATATCAGCGGGTCTATACCTCCTCATAAGCAACCAATACTTAAGATAATAACAGGTCAGAGACTGCTGTGCCTCCATCTCATCCACCACACGGTACAATAACTCTGCTAATGTACCATCTTTCCATTGCAATCTTATCAGCCTTTTCGCTCGGACTTACTCTTGAGTTCTCTTCTTGCGCATCATCAAGGGAATCCTCTTCTTCTGAAAACAAATGTTCTAAGTTCATCGCTCCTTCGATTTCTTCTTCTTCTTCTTCAGCAGCCACTTCATTCTTCATACTCCTAGTCGTAACACCACTAGGAAACAGAGATAGCTAGTCCTTCTCGACTCCAGTCGTAGGACTATACTTCAATGTTTTCTCCATTACAATGGTACACGGCACAAACGGTGCTCCACCAACCTCATCACCCGGCAGGACATCTGCTCCTTTGATAGCCATTGTATCCTTTACCGCAATGTCAAAAATACCTGTCACAAACTCACATGACAGTTTTAAACAGCACATAGGGGTGACCTCCTCACCTCCTATTTCCTTCAAAACAATTGAGTCACCTGTGAGAGGCTATTCCACCAACGGATGTGCTCCCCATACCACCAGACTGTGGTTACAACCTGTGTCACTCAATATCCTGACCAGGGTTCGCTCACTCCCGTATATTGCTGCTAACATATATGGTTTAAAGGCATCCATGCTGTTTGGGTTCATTCAGTTCGCCGTGTAAATGGCGGCTGGTTCATTTTCCTCTCCGTCCTTTCCCCATTGCTTCTTAGTCTTCGCATTCTGTGAAGTTTGATTATCTTTGATCCCTTAGGCGACTGCTTTCGGTTGATTTGACCATCATTCCCTACTGATATTGCCTCTCTTGCCACACTTAAAACTGACAATATCAACCTTTTGCACATCTTTCACGATATTTGAAGGAGGACGACTCGACGTTTGCTGCTGTGGTACTATCGCATTCTGCTTGGGGACAGTACCAGTGTTACTTCTGTTGTAACTGTTGCACTTGTTTCCGGAGCTATTACTGAACTGGTTTCCAGGGTTCGACGAATACTTGACACGTGGTCGGTATGGTGGTTGAAACTTCATGCCCGAGGAGGGTTTATGACTGATAATATTATAATCTTCACTGAGTAAAGTGGCTTTATCAAGTTTCTTCACCTCTCTCTTTCTCAAGTACATTTGAATGTGTTCAGGAATTCCTCGTAGATACTACTCTAGTATTACCATTTCTTCTAAATAAGCCTTCTTCTTCATGTTAGCAGCCTATGTACATATCTTAAAATATCGTTGTACATAGCACTATAAGGCCGGCTGCGTTGTCCACTGACGACCACTTTATCTTGAATGTATTTTTGGTCATATTTTTTTGTTGTAGGCAGGACAAAAGCATCACTGTGACACAATTTCTATCTCACGCCAGTGAAATAAAAATCGTTTTTCCAAAATTTAATACAGCAATATAACTTTCATTCCGACGCACAAAGCCGCACTTGTTATACTTTTTTTCCTAAACTAACACTAAAAAAAATTTCGTAGTTTTCCATTTGCTACACAAGACCGTATATTCGGTACTCGCATTTGACACAGCAATTAGTGAGATTTTTATTGGTGTCCATTGCTCATGAAAAGCTCAAAAACTAATTTCTCTTTGAGTTCTGCCAGCGGAAAAATTTTAACACAGACTTAACAATTATGAAGAAATTCAGATTTTTCTTATTTCCACTCTTTATAGGAGTATATTTTGCCATTTGTGAAAAAGAGACGCTTCTTGTTTTATGTTTATATCTCTTTTGATTAGAATTAGCTTACAACTGATGATAATTGCCTTTCGAAATGAAGGGTAGCTGAAACTGTACTTTGTTGCCGTGTCCAGCAGCTTTTCTTCTATATAGTTGGAACTAAGCTGTGCCGTGTAATTACCCCCATTGAAATGACTCTGGTTTATATAGATAGGAAATGTACTCGCTCTTTTTAGAATTTGTAGTTTTTATCTTTGCGATGCAAGACCATTGATTGATTTTCGATAATTTTTTAGATAAATTACAGAGGAAATGGAAACATTAACCCAGCAAGCAGGACAATGCAATAGTGGCTGACCATATATATATATATATATATATATATATATATATATATATATATATATATATATATATATATATATATATATATATATATATATATATATATACGTATGATTAGCACTCAAGCCCCTCTCCACCCAAGCTAAGACCAGGGAGGCCCAGACTACGGCTGCTGATGAATCAACAGATACACTTAGGAGAATTAGTACTAGGATGAATATCTACCTCTACGACTTATAGGCTTCTCCAAACCCACCATCCTTAGCTCACAAGGATGGTAAGGATAAAGCCACTAAAGGAACTAGCTAGTTTGAGCAAGACTCGAACCCCTGTCTGGCGAACACCAGGAACAGACGTTCATGAACAAAAAGCTCTGTTTGACTAGTCCCACTTTTCTGCTGAAAATAAAAAACGGAAAAAAACAAAATTCTTCCAGCCCACAGGCGGATGACTCTCTAAGCAGCTAAAGCCTCCGGAAATGTATACAGTATATCCATGCGCGACTATGGTTACATCCTGTTTAGTTTTGTGACCATTTTGATAATATATAAATCTATTTTAGTCTTGTTTACTTTCATTTGAAAAGGTTTTGCCCTTCTAATTTAGTCTAAAGTTATTTTACGAACGATCTTGAGAGGAGGCTGATTATGGTCAAAACCAAATGAAAAAAGATTAAACAATAGGTGATATCTGTGTTGCAATGCTTCTGATGTAAAGGTTTGTTACCTTAGAGAATCATCGAGTGTCAGGAACCTGATCAGTTCTAGAGACCCAGGTGTACATAAATTACATAATGTTACCTGCTGCGTTCAAGATAATATTTTTTCTTAGATGATTTAGCAAATGGGAGGATGATTGGATTACTATTAGATAACACAACTCTAGGGTATATCTAAAAAAGAGAGAGGTATTCGAAAACAGTTTTCGTCTGATTTGGGAACTTATATATATATATATATATATATATATATATATATATATATATATATATATATATATATATATATATATATATATATATATATATATATATATATATATATATAAACAAGGCAGTTCTGATTATGTGCATATTTAATTCCAGGGAATTTAGGTACTTGTGGGTGGTCAATTAAAGGTTTGTATCGGTATTACTGACGGCACAATCCCTTCATCTTCATGTGTTTCT
>NC_090733.1:20090499-20097999 GCF_036898095.1 Palaemon carinicauda | reverse complement strand
GGCGAGGGTGCTACCAACCTCTTATTTGTATTAATCTAACCCTAGGCTAAGGAATAGAATTCTTTAGCCACCTGGGATAGTTCTAATACAGGTACAGCGTTGTTAGGTGGGTCAGGACAGGCTAAGGCCGGCTCCTGCTGTACCTTTCACAGGACCCTCTTTTCTCTTCCATTCTATCCCTTTATGTTGGCGATCCCGGCAACCTTACTGTTGCCGGTGGGTTGCCGGGATTGACCAGACTCCCCTCTTACAGTTGATAGCTGCCGGCCGGCAGTCTTAACATCTGTCGGCCGGCAGTAATGACAACTGTGAGCTGCCGGCCATTTTGGTTGCTGGCCAGCAGTAAAGATTACTGCCGGCCGGCAATCATGGCTGCTGGTGGCCGGCAGTCATGGTGACTGCTGGCAGGCAACTAGGGCAGCTGCTGGCCATGTTGGCTGTAAGTGGAAAGTCCCTTCTGTTTATAAAGGTTCTTCAGTTCTTTCTTGAACAGCTAGCAACAGTGGCTACTGCTGGGGTGCTGCCTACCAGGCCGGCACAGAATGGTGCCTGCTCAACCGGCAGCACGCCAACTGTACTAGTACTGCCGGCCGGCAGTACTGGCCAGCGGTGCTGGCTGGCAAGGTACTGGCCAGCGGTGCCAGCCGGCAAGGTACTGGCCAAAGGTGCTGGCCAGCAAGGTTTAGACAGATCCTTGCCGGCGACAGTACTCTAGCTGGATGGAAGCTTGAATTTTATATTCTCCCCTTCCATTTGAACCTTCTTTCTGAAGAAGGTAGTAATAGTAGACTTTTACATCCTTTTTACTGTATATATATATATATATATATATATATATATATATATATATATATATATATATATATATATATATATATATATATATATATATATATATACAGTATTAGGTAGCCTGTTCTCCATGCTATCTCTTTTTCTTTTAGCTAGCAGGCTAGATGTGCTAGCATTAGCTAGCTATGCCAACGACATGCTGGCTGTACTACAGTATATGTTTATACAGGTAGTTAGTATTTCTGCAGTATAGGATATACTGCAAATAGAAAGCTTCTGTATATTTCATGCTAGTAGTGCTTTTCCAATATATTTGAAAATCCTACCCAAATATTTGTGGAACCCAATCTCATATTGAAAAAATTTAATTCTTCAGTATTCTGATTAGAAATCAGTCTTCAGATTACACTGCAATATTAAAATTTCAAGGACTGGAGATTACACTCCTAACCCTTAAAGGGCAGAGCCCTTATCCTCGAGTCTCCATGATTAGGAAACTTTCCTTTCCATACTACATATAATTATACAGTACCCAGTATATTGCAATATAATGCATACTGCAAATAGAAAACTACAGTATGATTATACAGTGACTATTTCCAGCATATCTTGGGTATCCTCATGTGAGCTTATGCTGCAGCTGCTCTTACATTGAAGAAATAGTGTTTCTTCATTAAGCTGACTGAGAAATCAGTCTTCCGTACCCCACAGTAGTTAGTATGAGAGGGACAGTGAAGTATACACTTCCCTATCCCTTGGGGTTAGAAAACCCCTTTTTTCAGTTGGAATTCCTTCGAAAAGGAAATTCCTATCACTTAATACTGAGGGGAGGTACCAGCATTTGCTTGCAAGGGATACACAAGTATGTGTCTCCTAATATCCCTTTATAGCTTGCTATCCTAAGCTATTCTGTTAAGATATGACTTTTGATTTATTGGTTATAATTGAGATAATCAATTGTATACTCATTTTGTTTTCCTTTCTTTACAGGAGGAATGCCAGATGTCATGTGTTGCAGTCTTCTGCAAAACTAAGAGTAAGTGTTTTTACGGACATAATGCATGCAGGTTTCATGCCCCCTGCAATATTATTTCCGAACACCTGCAGTATTGGAACCCGCAGGCCAGCAAAGTATGTCGGGCCCTATTGTCCGAAGGTTTCAAGAATCCCAAGTCGGTGGAGACTAGGGATGCAGCTCGTTTCAAACTACGCAACTGGGTGAGAGGTTTTCAGAAAATCTCTCTGGGACCTTACCTGCCTAATTACAAGATGCATAGGTTACTATTTCCAACAGCGAGTAAGGAAATAGTGGTACCCCAGACACGAGGTACATTTCCCGATGGCCAGATAACCTTCAGGAAGGAGGGCAAAAAGCGCCCACGGGAAGAAGGGGAAAATGTTGGGTTGCAATTGTCTCCATCCCAATAGTCTCATGAGCCAACGACATCAATATCTCCGCCTTCTATCCCTCTTTTAGATGGAATGAACCAGTTATGGGCCCAAGTCAAGAATCTAGTAGAAAATTTGTGCAAACAGAGCACAAAGCAGGAAGCGAAATGCAAGGTAGAGCTTGGTAAAGCTCCACTTGTCGCTCCTAAAGGGTCGTACAAAAGACTCGTAGATCAAGACCTTCTGACATGCTGCACAACCAATCCCTGGAGGTTTGAGGAGCTAATGCCGATTTTAAACGGCAAACTCTACATCTCGGGGAAGATGGGTGCAGTTCCTTTGGACAAAATCCAGTTTTGGCCAAGCTTTGACGCTTTCCCGAACTGTTTCATTAGACTGAAGGATGAACCAACATCAGAAAAGGAACGGAATCAAAGGGGTTATGATTCTTGACAATGATAAACCACAGGCTATCCTATCAAGCAGCATAGAAAAGGCGGGTTACTCGGTGTCGAAGGTATCCACACCAGGTAACAAGCACTCTTCCTTTCTTGCTCCTGTTTCAATTTCATTCCCCTTTACAGAGAAGCCTTTCAAATATGTCACTGACGCAACAGAGACAGGTAAACCGTGTCCTACACTCAAGGAGTGCGAGCCTCTGTCACTAACATTTCCCAGACAGGAGAAGAACTGGAAGGAGGCCCATTTCACCTTTTCAGTAGGAAGACTTGAGGCGGATGTCGCCAGTCGACAATTTAAGGAAAATCTTCCAAAATTATCTGAGTTTCTCTTACAGGACGAACAAGAAACAAAGGAGAGACTTGCAGCCTCCTTATCTCTACAGAACTACATAGAGTTCTGTTCAGCTCATCAAGATACCCAAGACATACTTAAGGTTTTAGCCAAAATATATATGGCTACTTTGGTAAAAGACCTTTATGGCTTTATAAAGCCTAGAAGAACATGTAGGGAGTTTGTGTTAGCTAACACAACAGCGAAACGCGATACAAGAAAGCTAATATCTTCCAACATCTGGGGTAAAGACCTCTTTCTAGACAAGGTAGTCAAGGAAGCGATTAAGAACGCCTCCACTGAGAAAGTAGGACTTCTCCAAAAGTGGGGCATCCTTTCAAAAAGAGAATCTTCTAAGGTTGTGAGTCCCCAACCTAAAAGGAAGATGGAGAGGTCTGGACATCCATTTCGAGCAGTTCAACAACGATCCACAGTTGTAGTGACCGAGACATCACAGACAGATGGTCGAAAAGAGATTCCTACTGATCAGTCGAAGCATAGGAATACTTCTAGTAGGAGGAAGATTCCTTTAGGATCGCTGGACCTTCGATCCTTGGGTCCATGGCCTAATCAAGATGGGACTAAGTTGAGAGGTGGAGATGTCTCTACCACCATTTCCTCTACTCCTCCGATTATCCAAAACCCTCCTGGAGGAGTTTACCTGAGAGCTCTAGAGCATACAGGTAGTAAGGAAACTTTAGTCCACCGAATTCCAGGGAAGGCCGTTGTGTGTTTACGAGAAGGACTCATGAAAATTCAGAGTCATTCACGACATATCGCCACTTAACAAGTCCAAATAAAACAACGAGTCTAGGAGGTTTATCCTCCTGAACATAAGGACCCCGCTACAAAAAAGGGTGCCTCTAGTCTTACCAGACCTGAAAGTCATCTATCGGCAGCTTCCAGTCAATCACCCTTTCCCCTCCAATCTAGGATTCAGGTTACACAAAGTAACGCACTTCCTAGGAAAGATACTCGTCAGACTAGACAGAGTCCTAGCTGCCTTCATAAAATCGGCAGACACAGTCATGCAATATTTAAGCCTAAGAAAGTTTCAGGCAACAATGTTCCTGGACAAGAGGCTAGCGTGGGCAGCACCCAATGCGTCTGGTCTATGAACATCCGAAGAAATGATCCGGTCCCTAGAACATCGTGGATGAAAGATAAATTTCAGATTCCCAAAACGAGGACTGGGAGGAACCCTGTTCTCTCACCAGTTCGCAATAAAGGTAGGCCCTGTGCTAAGAGCACAGCTGCAAGATGCGCTGGGAACCTGAAGAAAGCAAGCATCAAACGCTCGAAGAGGCCTAAAAAGACCGATAGCGGTCCTTCCTTAATCGCTTCCCTAACAAAGGTCAAAGCCCGAAAATCCCAAGACCATGTTGGTCCAGTCATGAGTAGGGAAACTCTCTCCAAGCAGATCAGATTGTCTAACGCTGATCTGGGGCTCTGAAGCGATAACGAGACGCTGCAATCGACGATGCTAAGAAACGTCTCATACAGTTTAAGTGTAGTTAGCCATCCCTTACTTAAAGGGATGGCACCTGTCAGCAGTTCACATACAACCAATCCGCGATGTGATAGTGGATGCTCTACTCAGGCTCAGGCCAATAGAGTCAGAATGGTCCACGGACGTAGATCTATTCTCTCCCAGATGGGAGCAAGTCCCCGTTTTGCAATCCGATCTCTTCATTACGAGCGCTGTCAAGGAACTGCCTTGATATGTAGCCCCATACGAGGATCCTCTAATTTAAATGATAAACATCTTGTCTCTGAAATGGAAGGGATAGACTTAGGTTTTCCAGTTCATCCCGTCCAATTACCTGCTGAGAGTCCTAAACATGCTGAGATCCTTCCAGGCGGGACAACCGCAGAAGGTTCAGAGATTAATTGCCTTCAATTTATTATAGAGAACCCAAACCTTTCATTGCATGATTTTCTTGCCCTAGCGGTTAAGAAACGATTCGGGATCTCAAAAGGCAATATAGAATTCTTAGAGGAATACAAGTCTAAGTCAACTAGAAGACAATATGAGTCATCATGGAAAAAGTGGGTTGGTTTCGTAAAAGCAAAAGGACCGAGAGAATTTCAATGAACTTCTGCATGTCCTTCTTTATCCATCTTCATAACCAGGGTTTGGCAGCCAACACAGTAACAACGTGCAAGTCAGCCTTGACTAGACCTCTTCTATATGCCTTTCAAATAGACTTGGCGAACGAGATCTTTAATAAGATCCCGAAGGCATGTGCGAGGCTTAGGCCTGCTGCACCACAAAAGCCCATCTCTTGGTCTTTGGACAAGGTCCTACATTATGCCTCATCCTTGAACAATGAAGATTGTTCACTTAAGGATCTAACCCAAAAGGTTATTTTTCTGTTCGCTATAGGCTCAGGGGCTAGAGTTGGTGAAACAGTGGCCCTTTCTAAGGATGAGGGCCACGTTCAGTTCTCAGAAACAGGAGAACTGAATCTCTTCCCTGATCCATCCTTTCTCGCTAAGAATGAGCTACCCACTAAAAGGTGGGTTCCCTGGAGAATCTGCCCTCTGAAGGAAGATGTCTCTCTATGTCCGGTAGAGTGTCTAAAGGTCTATCTTCGTAGAACTTCAGACTTCAGGGGAGGACAGCTCTTTAAAGGAGAAACCTCTGGATCAAATTTATTCCTAAAACAACTGAGGGCGAAGCTCACCTACTTTATTAGTAGAGCGGAGCCTGACAGTACTCCCGCAGGTCATGATCCGAGAAAGATTGCTTCATAACTGAACTTCTTTCAGTCTATTGACTTTGAGCGTCTTCGCTCATACACTGGATGGAAATCATCCAGAGTGTTTTACAAACACTATACGAAACAGGTACATGAACTGGAACACTATGTAGTGGCGGCAGGTAGCGTATTAAAACCTGCCCCCTAATTACTGTTATAGACAGTCAATGGTTTGGACTTCAAATGTCCTCGCACATATACTGGGTAAGAATCATCCACAGTGTTCTACAAAGACTATGCTAAGCAAGTCCATGATCTGAAGCAGTATGTGGTGACGTCGGGTAGAATACTTAACCCACCGTCTAATTCTGCGATGAACAGCTAATTGACTGGGACTGTCAATTAAAGGGAGAAGAGGTCATCCCTCTTAGGGTGTGACCTCCTTTGATCATGTGTTACCATGGTGACACTAGCTCTGTTCAAAATCCCAGGTGTGGAATTATACAGATGGCACTAGTGCCGGTGTACGTAGTACACAGTGCTGATAAAAGTAACCAGTACAGGAATTATGAAGATAATTTGTTTTTAATTCTCTTCAATCTGAGAGTGGCACTCATCATTTCTTGCTTTCCAAGAAAGAAAGATAATCTCTGTATAGGTTACATGTATACTTCTGTTATCATGCTACATTCGTTTTACTTACTAGTAAACGTCTATTAGAATGTAATTGCGTCCTAACTCGCCCGACAATTGCATGTTTATAGTCCAGAGTATGTACTTATATACATTTGTATGCTCAAAAACGATGGAATTAAGAAACACTGTTAAGTATTTGGTAATTTTCACAAACTACGAGACGGTTTGTTCATCTGGTGTATTCTTATGTTTGTCCATACAATGCATGCTTACCTTGAGACCCCCTTTCTACTATCTAGAATGACTCTTCCCTGTAGGGGGCAGGAAGCACTAACATCGGAGATGATTAGTGATAATGACGGATAACGGTAACGTCATTTGTCTCGATTGATCCAAATGATCATAGAAAGGTTGTCCCAAGGTTAAGGCACTGATGAAAATCCACAGTTACATTAATGCTCTGTTATACTTCGTTCAGGACGACATGGCTTGAGCCCCCCCAAAAAATCTATTTTTGGGTGAGATTGCCATGTCATCCTGATGGACCCACCCTTCTTTATTAAAAGAAAGGATCTTCACAGTTCCCCCACTGACATACTGTATCTGCAGCTCCACGCTCAATGCTACAAGGAATGTCCGCCATTCTGGGAATGGCGCTGGGGTGGTGGTCAATAGTAGTACAGGAACAGGGGTAACCTTGTTACAGCCCCCTTTTATTCTTTTGCCACGTCCCCCTCAAAGCGTCAACGCTATTTGGGGTAGAGATTGCTATGAGACGTGTCAAGAATCCGTCCTCTGTTCTTATGCGATATCCTTGAGAAAATTTTAAGGAGATTCGCTCCAGGAGTTAGAATTCTGGAACCTAAAGGTTAATTTTCTGGGAATATCACTGTAGTATATAATATATTCTTTTGAACCTACCTTAGGAACTTCCATCAGTACGACATGGCGATCTCACCCAAAAATAGATTTTTTGCTTCACTCAAAATCCGTTATATATATATATATATTTATATATATATATATATATATATATATATATATATATATATATATATATATATATATATATATATATATATATGCCAGAGGAATGGACAATAGGCCTAATCATCCCCATCTATTAGGGGAAGGGAGACATCCCGGAATGTGGCAACTATAAAGGCATATAGGTTGATAAGCCATATCA
>NC_090733.1:20079600-20082100 GCF_036898095.1 Palaemon carinicauda | reverse complement strand
TCAATATGGATAAATATCAACACAGTTGGGGTAGCGTCAGGTTCCGATATCTTTATTTGGGCCTCTCGTGGCATGGTTGGTTTTGACCTGGCCTTTCATTAGAAGGGGCTAGCGTTCGATCCCAAGTATGAGGTAGAAATTTATTTTTATTTGAACACGATGTTGTGTTGATATTTATCCATATATATATATATATATATATATAATATATATATATATATATATATATATATATATATATATATATATATATATATATATATATGTGTGTGTGTGTGTGTGTGTGTCTTCTTCAATTGCACAAATAATTGGCTTATTGAGAAAGTCTTACTAGACTTTCAATGATCAATCGATTCTCAAGAAGTGTTTTAATTCTACCTTGTTTTGGGTATTATTCACCTGTCTGGTCTTTAGCTGCTGATTCTCATTTTAATTTGTTGGACAGAAACTTACGGTCTATTAAATTTCTTATTCCTTATCTAGATATTAATCTTTGGTACCGTCGTTCAATTAGTTTCATTATGCATGTTGCATAAGAATTTTCATAACTCTGACCATCCTTTACATTCAGGTCTCCCTGGACAATTCTATTCTGTTTGTAATACTCGGCAGGCAGTTAAATCTAATAGCCAGGCCTTCTCCATCATGAGGCTGATACTTCACAGTATTCTAGAAGTTTTATTCCAGCTGTGACCAAGTTGTGGAATGATCTTCATAATCGTGTGGTTGAAACAGTAAAACTTCAGAAGTTGAAAGTTGCAGCAAATGTATTTTTTTCTTTTTTTGACCAAGCTGATATGAGTCTTTCTATAGTTTATATATGACATATCTGTTTTGACGTTGTTACTGTTTTTAGAATGATGTATTGTTAATTTGTTCTCATCATTGATTTATTACCTTATTTCCTTTCCTCACTGGGTTATTTTCGCTATAGGAGCCCTTAGGATGATAGCATTTTGCTTTTCCAAACTATGGTTGTAGCTTGGTTAGTAATAATAATAATAATAATAATTATATATATATATATATATATATATATATATATATTATATATATATATATATATATATATATATATATATATATATATAGTATATAGTATATATATATATATATATATATATATATATATATATATATATATATATATATATATATATATAATACAAGACAGAAATGGAATCAAGTCTATAATTTCATTTTTATTTCTATAAAAGTCCTCTTGAAGAAGTCGCCGACGATACGAATGAGGATTCCTTTAATATTTTAATTGTCCTAGAGGTTTTTATGTTTTTATAGGTTTTTACACCTATGTTTTGTATATATATATATATATATATATATATATATATATATATATATATATATATATATATATATATATATATGTATATATATATATATATATTTATATATATATATATATATATATATATATATATATATATATATATATATATAACATGAATTATGTGTGTTTTTGCATATTCACACAAACACAAAACGCACACACACAAAGATATATATATATATATATATATATATATATATATATATATAATATATACTATATATAATATATATATATATGTGTGTGTGTATATGTATATAAATATATATATATTAAAAGTATAAATTATATATATATACTTATATACATACACACTTATATATATATATATATATATATATATATATATATATATATATATAATATATATAGATATATATTTCTGTATATATATACATATATATAAATATATCTATCTATCTATCTATCTATCTATATATATATATATATATATATATATATATATATATATATATATATATCTATCTATCTATCTATCTATATATATATATATATATATATATATATATATATATATATACTATATATGTATATATATACATTTATGTAAGTGTATATATGCACATATATATATATATATATATATATATATATATATATATATATATATATATATATATATATAAAATATAACTATATATAAATATATATATATATATATATATATATATATATATATATATATATATATTTATATGTATACATATATTAATATACATACATATATATATATAATATATATATATATATATATATATATATATAATATACATATATATATATATATATATATATATATATATATATATATATATATATATATATATATATATATATATACATTTATATAAGTGTATATATGCACACACACACACACATATATATATATATATTTATATATATATATATATATATATATATATATATATATGTATATATATGTATATATATACATACATACATTATATATATATATATATATATATATATATATATATATATATATATATATATATATATATATATATATATATATGTATATATATACACATATATATATATATATATACATATATATATATATATATATATATATATATATATATATATATATATATATATATATAT
>NC_090733.1:20072100-20074600 GCF_036898095.1 Palaemon carinicauda | reverse complement strand
CAGCGGGACATCAAAGCTGCTTTGAGGGTGCGATGAAAACGTTCAACCATTCCATTGGCAGCGGGGTTGTAGGCCGTTGTGTGATGTAGGGTGATTCCCAGGAGATTCGCTAATGACGTCCATAATTGAGAGGTGAAAGTGGTTCCCCTGTCAGAAGTAATATGCTCAGGGATACCGAATCTTGAAATCCATCCAGAGAGTAAGGCAGATGTACATGAGGCGGACGTTGCAGTTTCCATGGGAATGGCTTCAGGCCAACGAGTGGAGCGGTCGATGACGGTAAACAGGTAACGATGTCCTTGTGATGTGGGTAGGGGGCCTACAACATCGACGTGAATGTGTGTGAAACGACGCTGAGGTTGAGGAAAGGTGCCCACTCCTGAATCCGTGTGTCGATGTACTTTGGAAGTTTGGCAAGAAGTACAGGCACGGACCCAATCCTTAGCATCTTTAGAAATGCTGTGCCAAATGAACTTTGCCTTCAGCAGCTGTGCAATAGAACGGCACGAGGGATGTGAAAGGCCGTGGATGAAATCAAACACCTGTCGGCGCAGGGGAGCAGGAATCCAAGGTCGCGGTCTACCAGTACTGACGTCACAGAGGAGGGTGGTGTTGGAGTTTTCGAGGGGAAAATCCTCCCAACGGAGGGACGTGCAGGATGTCCTACAAGCTTGATACTCTGGATCCTGTCGTTGGGCTTCAGCCAGGGCGTTGTAATCCAATCCCATTTGAACGGCAGCCAACGTGTTTCTTGACAGGGCATCGGCAACGGGATTCATTTTCCCAGGGACGTATTGGAGGGTGCAATTGTATTCAGCCACGGCGGAGAGATGTCGGCGTTAACGGGCGGACCAGGCGTCAGACTGTCGAGTGAAGGCGTGCACCAGAGGCATGTGGTCTGTGCGAATGACGAAGGGCGTACCTTCTAAGAAATGGCGAAATTGACGGACAGCCAAGTGCACCGCCAGCAATTCTCGATCGAAGGTAGAATAACCCGATTCTGCCTTGGACAGTTTTCTGCTGAAGAAGGCCAATGGGCGGGGCGAGCCTTTGACCACCTGCTCGAGTACTGCACCAATAGCAACGTCGCTGGCATTGGTGGAGAGAAGGAGAGGGGCGTGTGGGATAGGAAAAGTGAGAGCCGCAGCAGTTGATAGGGCCTTCTTGGCATTGCAGAAGGCCGCTTCTTGAAGGGGACCCCACTTCAAGTCCTTTGGCTTGCCCTTGAGGGAGGCGTAGAGGGGAGCAAGAGTGGCGGCAATGGCTGGCAGAAAGCGGTGATAATAGTTGATCATGCCCAAGAATTCCTGCAGAGCTTTGACGGTCGAGGGCGTGGGGAAATTCTGAACGGCTGCTACCTTCTCAGGGAGGGGATGGACTCCTTCAGGAGTGATACGGTGCCCTAAGAACAACACTTCGTTGGCGCCAAAGGTACACTTGTCGTACCGGACTACAAGGCCGTTTTGTTGCAGGCGGTCGAGCACAATGCGCAGGTGACGGAGGTGTTCCTCTTTTGAGGAGGAGAACACAAGTATGTCGTCCACATAACATACACAGAAAGGGAGGTCCCCTAAGATGCCATCCATGAGACGTTGAAACGTTGCCCCAGCATTACGAAGGCAAAAACAGGAGTAATTGAAGGTGTATGTGCCAAACGGAGTGGTGATGGCGGTCTTGGGGATGTCTTCTGGGTTCATAGGCACCTGATAATACCCCTTCAGGAGGTCGAGCGTAGAGAAAACCTTTGCTTTGTGCAGGTAGGAGGTTACATCGGCAATGTTTGGGAGGGGGTAGTGATCCGGTTCTGTTTGCATGTTCAGGCGCCTGTAATCCCCGCACGGATGGAGGGAGCCGTCTTTCTTCAGAACGATGTGTAAGGGTGACGACCATGGGCTGGAGGCCTTTTGGCAAAGGCCCATTTTCTCCATTTCGGCGAACGTCTGTTTGGCGGCTGCCAATCGTTCCGGTGCCAGACGTTTGAATTTTGCGAAGACTGGGGTCCCGTCGTCTTGATATGGTGATAAATACCGTGCCTAGCAGGAACCGTGGGCGTTTGGCGAAGTTCTGGACGGAAAACTTCCGGGTACGACGTGAGGAGGTGGGCGTAGGCATCTGTGGGTGCGCTGATGTGGAGAGCGAGGTTAGAGGGGGCGGGTTGAAGAGGTGTCGACAAGTACGAGTCCGCGTTGACCAATCGTCGGTGGGCGACATCGACCAGAAGGTGGAAATGAGAGAGGAAATCCGCACCGAGGATTGGCATTGTGACGTCAGCAACGAGAAACTTCCAATTGAATTTACCGTTTCCGAACGATAATGTGAGGCTCTCGTAACCGTAGGTGGGTATCGCAGATCCGTTGGCAGCTACCAAGCGGACGTCGGCAGATGTAGACAGACTATGTTGTGCCTTGAAGAGTTTCCTTGGCAAAAGAGAACGACAAGCACCCGTGTCTACCAAAAATCGCACGCCCGTTCCTGCATCCTGTAAAAAGAAAAGATTAGA
>NC_090733.1:20052100-20057100 GCF_036898095.1 Palaemon carinicauda | reverse complement strand
CCCCTTTTCTTCAGGGAATTCCCGGGTTGGAGGAATTTCCTTAAGACTTAGGAGAAGTAACAGCATTGGCTCACAGGAGATACACGGTTATGTGTCTCCCGCTATATCTTTTAGCTTTCTGTCCTAAGGTATTTTGTCAAAAGACAATTTTGCAAATTGCTTATCGATGCGATAATTAAATGAATACTCCTTTCTGTTCTCCCTTCCTTACAGGAGGGACACCAGATGATGCATAGCAGTCTTCTGCAGTTATAAAGATGAGTATTTTCACGGACATAATATATGCAGGTTCCCCCAGCAATATTATTCCCAAAATCCCCAATCTACAAGACGGCAGTCTAGAGCTGTCGAACTGTGGTTGGTTTCGTTTCGAAAGTTATCTCTTAAATGCGGTTCAACTACGAACTCGTAAAATGCAAAAACTCTACGGGAATTAGACCAAATAAATCATTCTCATTACTAAAAATGCCGATTTAGTGCTCCTTTTAAATGTTTTTAAGGTCTAAACCCCACCCCCCAAACCCTGCCTCTCAAGTTGAGGTTGCAGACGCTAACGGCATTGGTAAGTCTGAGCGGGACTCGAACCCCCGACTGGCAAACACCGGGCAGAGACTCCACATTCAAGCCACACCTTGTAGTAAAATCAACGACAGCAGTCATTGTTTCACTGTCACATCTGAATCCGCCGCCAAGAGCCAGCAGTGTGTGCCCTTGATTACCACCTAGTCAATAGCTGGGTTGGTATACCTTCAATTGACAGCCCGCCAATTACTGGCGGTCTGCCGACAGCCCGAGGAGTCTCCTCTGGTTCAGAGGTCCGCTGACTATGCGTATAGTTTTCACCACTACCCAGTCACATTGAATACTGGCTAGGATGGTGTGACGTCTGTCAGCGACCCGCTGACAGCCGACAAGTCACTGCTATGTTGAAGACCTGCTAGCCATATCGGTACTGAAGTACTGTGCCAGTTAACTTACCCCCAAGCACTAGCCTTGAAAATAACATGCCAGTTGTATAGGGGTATACAATACCCTCTACACCTGCAGTTTAGGACCATATCGCAGACAGAAATCCTTGGTACATAACCATACAATAGAATGGTTTTCCAGTACGTTGTGCTTGCTGAGACTTACCTGATTTGGGGGATCCACTTCCCCCCCCCCTTTTTTTTCCTTACGCTGATGCTTCATCAGCCCCTTGATTCTCATTATTAATTCCCCGGATGTAGGGCGCTGCTCTAGCCTTATGGACTAGAATCTTCCATCGGCCTCTTCTTGAAAGGGGATGCCCTAGAATCAATAATTAGGAAAACTGCAGCAGTTGGCTGGAAGGATTTACACGTCTGTGTCTCTCCTCTTTTCCAGCGTACTCATCCTAAGCTTTATACAATAGAAAGGAATCTTCTATTACAGTGAAACACTGAAAAGCTGATATAGGCAAACAGTCAGGTATGGCCTGAAAGGAGAACGGAAGGCTTTCTTAGTTCTCCCTAGGATGTTAAACAGCATCCCACAGTTACAATGACCGTTGTTCCACAGACAGTCTGATTTATACACCTTCGGATCAAGCGAAGCAAACAGACGCCTCTGGTAGGAGAGAAGTTCCTCCTGGACCGCTGGACCTTTGATCACTGGAGTCCAAGGCCTGACCAAGATGAGACTAGAATGGAAATGGACATACCTCCACCATCCTTTCCTCAACTCTTCTTATATTCAAATTCCCCCTAGAAGAGTATACCTTAAAGCTCTAGAGCATACTAGCGGTGAGGAAAGTAGAGTCCATCGATTTCCAATGAAGTTAGTTTAGTGTTCACATGAAAGACTCAAGAAATCTCTGAGTCATTCTGAACTTGGTGCCACGCAACAAGTTCCAATAGAACAGCAAGTTCAGAATGATAATTCTTCTGAATATAAGGACCCTATTCAGTAAGGGGTGTTGACAATCTAGCCAGCCCTGGAAGATGTCTATCAGCAACTTCCAGTCAGTCACCCCTCCCCTAGTACCTAGGATCCAAGTTACAGAAGATAACATTTATCCTGTACGAGATTCTCGTCGGACTAGTTTCAGTCCTAGGATCCTTACGGAATTAGCAGACATAGTCAAGCGAAACCAAGCCCAGAAAGAGTTTAGGCAACGATGGCCCTGGACGACAGGCTGGGGTGGGCAGCACCCGAAATGACTGTCTATGAGCATCCATGGGGATGATCCGGCCCTAGAACATTGAGGATGCAAATAATAGAATCTCGATTCTCTCCTGCTCAGGGGCTTCAATGTTTTAAAAAACCATTGAAACCTGTAGTCACCCTAACGCCCCCTTTTCCCCTGGGGAGGTAAAAGGAGATCGCAAGGTCTGTCAAGAGACTATGGTAATCAGTCAGGATTCCATAACGCTAACAGGGAGGAGTTTCGAACGCTCTCCAGTTCACGATGATGACAGACCCAGTGCTACGTGCACAACTATAAGATGCGCTAAGAGGCTGGAGAAGATACGCATCAAACGCTCGAAGAGATCTAATCGGACCAATGATGGTCATTCCCTCTCTGCTTACCCTACAATGACCAAGGGCCACGGACCCGTAGGCCATTTTAGCCCAGTAATGGGTGGATAAACTCTCTCCACACAGATCGGACCTCCTCAGGTTGATCTGGGGCATCAAAGCTATAATGAGGCGTCGAAACTGTCGAGGATAAGGGACCTCTCATTTCATTAGGGAATGCTAGCCATCCCTTCCTTAAGGGAATGGCGCCTATCAGCAGCTCGTTTATATATGATCCGAAAGGTGACAGCGGATGTTCTTCTCTGGTTCCACCCAATAGAGTTGGAATGGTACACGGACGCAGACCCATTCCCTCCCAGAGAGGGACAAGTCCCCGAGATGCAGTTCGTTCTCTTCATCATGAGCGTTATCAAGATAATATATCGTTATTTAGTCCCATGCGAGGACCCTCTAATGGAGGTAACAGACATCATGTCTCTACATTAGAAGTGATGGACTTAGAATTCCTATTCAGCCCATCAAAATTTCCTCCAGAAGGCCCTCTACATGCTGAGACTCTTCCAAGGAAGAGGGGCTCTATTGGCTCCCAGAAAGCCCAAGAACATCCCGTTCCCTGTAATGAAGGAGCTGAGGCTGAGGCTAGTCCTAGTTATGCACCTAAGATTATCCAGGAGGTTCAGAAGCTTTCTGCCTTCGATTTATCACAGTACACCTGATCCCTCCATTTTACGAATTCCTTGCCCTTAAAGGTTAGGAAAAAGACTGGGATCTTAAAGGCAAAATAGAATTCCTAGAAGAATACAAGTCTAGTCAACGAGAAGACAATACGAGTCTTCTTGGGAAAGTAAATTGTTTTGTAAAGCAAAAGGGCCCAAAAACAATCTCATGATCTTCTGCCTGTACTTCCCTGTCCACCCCTTTGAGGAAGGAGGCAGTGTATCCTTGAATACTATGAGAACGCTAGTTCTTCGGCCTTGTCTCCATATAAACCCTTGAGTAAGCACCAAGGGTATGGCCAACTTTGCGAGAGAGGTCACTTAATGGGATCTTTGGATACATGGACCATTATCTCTGTGCATGTCAGCCCCAACTAGACCTCTTCTATATTCCCTCTAAATGGATCTAACGATTGGAATCTTTAATAAATTTCCGATAACATGTGCAGGCTTAGGACCGCAACGCCACTAAAGCCTGTCTAATGGTCTTTGGACAAGGTCCTACATTATGCCTCACCTGTGAACAATGAGGATTGTTACCTCAACCATCTAACCTAAAAGGTTATTTTTTCGGTTCGCTATAGCCTCTGGGACTAGAGTTAGTGAAATAGTGGCCCTATCCTGAGGGCCATATTAAGTGGGAGATCTGCATCTCTTTCTGATCTAACCTTTCTCCTTAAAGACGTCCTACTTACTAAGAGATGGGGCTCCTGGAGAATCTGCCCTCTGAAGGAAGATGTCTCTCTAGGTCTGCTAGAGCATCTAAGGTCTATCTTCATAGAACTTCAGACTTCAGGAGGAACAGCTCTTTACAGGAGAAAACTTTGGATCAAACTATCCCTACAACTGAGGGCGAAGCTCACCTACCTTTTTCGCGGAGCGGATCCTGACAGTAATTTTGCAGATAAAAGATCCGAGGAAAGTTGCTTCATCACTGAACCTTTCAGTGTGTGGACTTCAGCCTCTTCGTTCACCTACTGATCGGAGGTTGTCCAATGCGTCTTACAGACACTATACTAAGAAAATCTATGGATTAAAGCATTATGTGGTGGCGGCAGGTGCTATTTGGACCCTGTTGTCTAGCTCTGCGATGAACAGTAAATTAATTGGGACTATCAATTAAAAGGAGAAAGAGTCAGCAATTTTCGTGTGACCTCCCTTTGAATAAGTGTTGCCAAGGTAACATTAAATCTGTTCAGATTCTCAGGTGTGAGATTATACGGCTACCACTAGTGCCGTGTGTACATAGTACACAGTGTTGTTAGACTATTTCATGTACAGAAATTATAAAGAAAAGTCTTGTTAAAAGGGCTTTACTTCAGTTTGAGAGTGGCACTCATCATTTCCCCCTTTCAAAAAGGGGAACATTAATTTCTGTGTATGTCTCTCGTATAATTTCCTTATCATAGTATATTCATTTAGCATGTAGTCATTTATTAGGAATAAATGTCTATTAAAATGCAGTTGCGTCCTAATTCGCCCAACAATTGCATGATTTTAAATACCAGAGCTCCTTAACTTACTCATGTAAGTATTTCTCATATCATTGTATGCTTACAATCAATGGATGGGGACACTGATATTGGTTCCGCAATATATACAATCCTTGAGATTGTTTGTATTCTCAGTGTATACCTATGTTTGTTCATACAATATATGCTACCTTGAGGCCCTTTTCCGACGTCTAAAAATGACTCTTCCCTGCAGGGGGCAGGAAGCACTAACATTGTTTTGCTTAGTGATGATGACGGATAACAGTAACGTCCTTTGTCTCAATTGGCCCTT
>NC_090733.1:20039600-20049600 GCF_036898095.1 Palaemon carinicauda | reverse complement strand
GCTCGCTAGGTATAATTTAGTTAGTCAGAGCGACATTCCTGGTTATTTTGCTTTAATAAATTTTAGTTATTTAGCATTACATAGGATTTCCTTTCGTGCTTAGTATTTTTTTGGCGAAGTATTCGCCATTCTGGCCTACGCTAGGCCATGTAGCCTAGTCGTTTGGTCCTAGTACTTCATGCATGATTATGGTTTTTCCGAGTGTAATTAAAATTTTATTGAAGCTTTAGGCTATATTTTATACATTTTAGACTGTGTGGAATATTTCCAAGATAGTATACGAGTGAGTTTCGGTGATTTAGGTAATCGATTCTCTTGGTGCCTAGGCTAGTAGCTTATGGAGCCTTAGTATATCCTATCATACTCCCCGGTTGCTTCTTTTCTTCGGAGAAGGTATGCAATCCCTTTCCCTCTGTTTAAGCCTTAGGCTTATCCCTAAGTGGTTTTTTCCGAATTTATTTTCGATAAAACTATACTAGGGTGTTACTGTACCTTCCTGTTCCTGTAGTTATGGTTCAAGAGGGACAGAACAACAGAGTATTTTAGTCTGAGTCTGTGTTGTCTGGCTTGGGGCAGAGTCCCCCTCGCTGACCTAACACAGACAAAGGGAGCTTAGCTCCCTTAGGTCACTACCGAAGGTTTCTGTGGTTATGATTCCTTCTTTTGTGATCTACCAGACTAGTCCTTGTTGCTGTTCTCGGGGGAGGATAAGTTCTTCCCTTGGGAGTAGCAACGCCTTCCTTGCTTTGGTGCTCTGGGAGCTGGCAAGTATTGCTGGCCTTCCCCCTTAGATCTCCCTTAGGCTAAGATAAGTTTCTTGGCTGCGGGTGATCTGTCACTAAAGCAAGGTTGGCAGGACCCTCTTGTCCCTTCCCCCTCTTTCTTCGTAATGGCCGAGCCATTACTGTACTGTACGTCGTTCTACATCTGGACCTAGTATAGGTTAGGATGTGGAATTGACTCAGCCCCTTGCTGGCCGGCAGAGCTGCTGGCCGGCAAGGGTCTTATGTTTTCGAGTGCTGCCCGGACCTCTCTTGGTCCCTCATCCATGCCTGCCAGCAGAGCCGGACGGCATTGGTCAAGGAAGCCTGAATTAGTTTCTCCCCTTCCTTATATGCACTCTTTCGGTTGCCGGGCTTGGATGTTGTGTACACTCTTATCCCGGCATCCATTCTATTTTTCTTCTAAGTGCTGTACCTGTCCCGGCTGCCGGCCTATGAGGCCGGCAGCTGGGCAGGTGTAGTCCTCTGATTCTTTTGCTGCCGGCTGGCATCGGTCTTGCACCTTTGCCGGGCGGCTTATGTCAGCCCTTGTCTGCCGGTCACCAAGAGTGTGGCCGGCAGCTGGGTACTACCTTGTGTAGTTGCTGGCCGGCAGCCATTGCCGGCCAACACTGGCTGTTACCGGCCGGCAGTTGCTGCCGACCGGCACAGGCATTTGAACCAGAGTGCTGCCGCCCTATAGCTGTTAAGTAGTATACTTTAAAGCTAGTTGTGGTGTGTGCCGGCCGGCAAAGGCAGGCCGGCACACATCCCCCTATACTGTACTAGTATTCTTCTGTATAGCATATACAGTAAGAGGAAAACTATAGTAAGGGTTTTGGTACAGCACTGTGTCTTCTAACACTATTGTGTTTTCTTGCACACCCCTTTGCTGTTGCCCTCAGATAGGAAGCTGTGTTCTTCCCTGTCTATTATCCAGGATTTTAAAATCATTGCTTAGGTGTGAGCTCCACCTGTTTCCTCTGGAAACCTTGCATTGGTTACTCTAGAAGAGATAAACCATTTTTGATTTTATTATCTGGAAGGCTGCAACAATGGGTTGTGAGGGAAACACAAGTGTGTGTCTTTCCTTTATGAATTGTTATGCTATACTATGCATATCCAGTGATACATATTTCACTTGATACTCATGGAAATTTCTTCTCTTTACAGGAGGACCCTCCGAAGTGCGGAAATGTTTTCTGCATTGTCCGCAGCAAGAACCTCTGCGGACATGAGTGTTGTAGGAGACATGCAGCATGCGCTGTCTCCGAGGATGATCTCCAGTATTGGGACCCTCAGGTATGTACTGTATGCACTAACCTGATTACTGAGGCTTTTGATTCCCCTAGAACGGCGGAATCAAGGGATATAGCAAGGGAAAATCTTCGTACTTGGGTAAGGGGCTTCAAGAAGAACACCTCTGGCCCTTATCTTCCAAGTGAGAGGATGAGGGCGTATCTTTTTCCCCAGGTGTCAGCTGATGCAGTGATTCCCCAGCCTCAAGAGGAGATCCCTCAAGATCAAGTCCAGGTGGACGTGGAAGTCGCAGTTGCGATGCAAGACATCCAGTTAGATGACAGGATGTCTGACCTGGACGAACGTTTGGAACAAGACCTCCTGGCAGAAGGTCAGGATGAAGTTCAAACCCCGGATGTCGTAGAGGATGAGGTCGACGAGGTGTCGGCTATTCCGATTCAGATTCCGGATCCTATCCCCTCAACATCGGCCGGTCTCCCAGTAGTACTGGGACAGGCCCTCTCTTCGATTGTTGGAATGATCCAACAAATGCAGAAGGAGAATCAGGAGAAGGCGGCTGCTATGGAACTGCGTATGCAGTCCCTGGCAGAATCACGTGGGCCCCGGAAAGGGCTCAATGTGGAAGACCTTCCCGTATGCTCAGATGTTAACCCCTGGAGGTATGCTGAGCACATGCCAATGACGACTGGAAAGATCGTCATCTCGGATAAGCTGGGTTCAGTTCCACAAGAGTAGGTGGAATTTTGGCCCAGCAAGGCATCATATCCGGACTGCTATGTCCGGCTGAGAAAAGAACCAGCTTCAAGGGAGGGGACAGAGCCGAAGGAGGTCATAATTATGGACCACGCTAAGGCTCAAGCCCTACTTTCATCCTCGATGAAAGAGAGGGGCTTCTCTAACTCGAAGGTAGCTGCATTGAACAAGAAGCTCCCTTCTTTTGTGTCCTCTCCTGCTAGAGCCTTCCCCTTTTTACAGAAAGGGTTTGCGGCTGTCCTAAAGGCAATCGAGGCCGGCAAGCCTTGCCCCTCCCTGGAGGAGTGTAAACCCTTGTCGCTGGCCCTGCCTATGGACCACAAAGACTGGAAGGATGTCCATCTGACATTCTCAGGGGGAAAGTTGGAGGCTGATATTGCCGGACGGCAATTCGGCGAGGACCTCCCTAAGCTGTCCGACTCTCTTTTACGAAGAGAGTTCGAGACAAAAGAAAGACTGGCTGCCTCAATGTCTCATCAGACTACTCTTGAGACGATGGCAAGTGACCCCAAGGTCCATGAAATGTTCATGGTAGTGGCTAAGTCTCACCTAGCCACAGTGACGAAGGACCTTTATAGCTTCGTCAGGGCAAAGAGAGCTTGCAGGGAGTTCGTGTTCACCGGGGCCTCGGTGAGACACGAGCCAAGGAAGTTAATCTCCTCCAACATTTGGGGAAAAGACCTTTTCCCTACCGATGTGGTCAAAGAGGTTGTTGATAAGGCCGCCGTGGAGAATAGAAACCTTCTCCAGAAGTGGGGCCTGGCTATCAAAAGAAAATCTTCCCCGGATGAGGGTCCTCAACCAAAGAGGAAGAATATGAGGACTAGGCTGCCGTCTCAGTCAGCCAAGCCTTTTAGACAGCAACAGCAACTGCAATTGCCATTGCCTCCAGTGCCCCAGATGGTGGCACAAACCCCGACTACTTTTCAGTTGGTACCCCAGGCTGTGCCAGGTCAGTCATCCTCATTCACCCCAATGTTCGAAGGACAGTCTTCTTCCTTTCGTGCAAAACCTAGAGGAGCAGCCAGAGGTTCGTCTAGGCGCCCCTCAAGGGGAAGGGGATTCAGAGGTGGTCGTGGTCAGGGAGGCAAGACCTCAGGACGGCAGTCCAAGTGAAACGATACCGGTAGGAGGGAGACTGATGAAATTTTGGGATCGCTGGACCTTCGATCCCTGGGCCCAAAGCCTACTCAAGAATGGACTGGGCTGGAGCTGGTACAGCACTCCACCCCCGTGCCTTCGGTTTTTCCAACACTCCACCCCCGTTCTGGAGGAGTACGTTCAAGAACTGTTGGAGAAAAAGGTGATCCGAAAGGTGAAGTCCATCAAATTCCAAGGGAGGCTGTTTTGTGTTCCCAAGAAAGACTCGGAAAAGCTCAGAGTCATTCTGGACTTGTCGCCACTCAACAAGTTCATAGTGAATTGCAAATTCAAGATGCTAACACTGCAACACATAAGGACCTTACTGCCCGAGAGGGCATACTCAGTCTCTATAGACTTGTCAGACGCCTATTGGCACATTCCAATCAGCCGTCGACTCTCCCCCTACCTAGGGTTCAGGCTACAACGGAGACTATACGCCTTCAGAGCCATGCCATTCGGGCTAAACATAGCCCCAAGGATTTTCACGAAGCTTGCGAGCGCAGCTCTCAAACAATTACGCCTAAAGGGAATTCAGGTAGTAGCCTACCTAGACGACTGGCTGGTGTGGGCAGCATCCGAGACCGAATGCTTGCAAGCTTCCAGTCAGGTGATCCAGTTCCTAGAGTACCTAGGCTTCAAGATCAACAGAAAAAAGTCTCGACTTTCTCCATCCCAAAGGTTCCAGTGGCTGGGAATCCACTGGGACCTTTTGTCACACAGTTTCTCCATCCCGACGAAGAAAAGGAAGGAGATAGCGGGTTCTGTCAAGAGACTTCTAGATTCCGAAAGGATATCAAGACGCGAACAGGAGAGGGTACTAGGCTCTCTCCAGTTTGCTTCAGTGACAGACCCAGTGCTGAGAGCACAGCTAAAGGTTGCAACCGGAGTTTGGAGAAGGTATGCATCAAACGCGCGAAGAGATCTGAGAAGACCAGTGCCGCCTCGGCTACGTACTCTTCTCAGGCCTTGGTCCTAAGCCAGACATCTAAAGAAGTCGGTTCTTCTTCAGCCACCTACCCCGTCGATAACGATTCACTCAAACGCCTCAAAGGAGGGATGGGGAGGTCACTCTCATCGGAAAAAAGTCCAGGGGACTTGGTCCCAGCTATTCAGGACCTTTCATATAAACTTTCTAGAAGCTATGGCAGTGCTCCTTACCTTAAAGAAAGTCTCCCCGCGTCACTCGATCCACATAAGATTGGTGATGGACAGCGAGGTGGTTGTGAGATGCTTGAATCGACAAGGGTCGAGGTTACCACCTCTCAACCAAGTGATGTTAGCCATTTTCCGATTGGCGGAAAAGAAGAAGTGGTACCTGTCGGCAGTTCACCTTCAAGGAGTCCGCAATGTGACAGCGGACGCTCTATCCAGGTTCACACCGATAGAGTTGGAATGGTCCTTAGACGCAGGATCATTCTCCTTCATTCTGAATCAAGTCCCAGAACTGCAGGTAGACCTCTTTGCGACGAAAGACAACAAGAAGTTGCCCCTGTACGTGTCCCCGTACGAGGACCCCTTAGCGGAAGCAGTGGACGCGATGTCCCTCGACTGGAACAGATGGTCCAGGAATTATCTGTTCCCTCCTCACAACCTTCTGTTGAGGGTCCTCAACAAACTGAGATCCTTCAAGGGGGTAGCGGCAATAGTGGCCCACAAGTGGCCGAACAGTATGTGGTTCCCCTTGGCGTTGGAATTACAGATGAAGTTTGTGCCGCTACCACATCCAGTTCTGACCCAGCGAGTCCAGAAGTCGACTGTCTGCGCTTCATTACAGAAAACCCGGACCCTGCAGCTCATGATTTTCTCGCCCTTGCGGTGAGAAAGCGTTTCGGGATTTCGAAAGCCAGCATAGACTTCCTAGAAGAATATAAGTGCAAATCGACTAGAAGGCAATATGAGTCATCTTGGAGAAAATGGGTGGCCTTTGTAAAGGCAAAGAATCCGCAGGAGATCTCAACAGACTTCTGCTTATCTTTCTTCATCCACCTCCATGGCCAAGGGTTGGCAGGTAACATGATTTCAGTGTGTAAATCTGCTTTGATGAGACCCATTTTATTTGCCTTCCAGATCGACCTAGGTAACGAGATCTTTAATAAAGTTCCGAAAGCCTGCGCTAGGCTCAGACCTTCAGCACCTCCAAAGCCCATCTCATGGTCTTTAGACAAAGTTCTTCATTTCGCCTCCCTGTTGAGCAATGAAGAATGTGCGTTAAAGGATTTGACGCAAAAAGTTATTTTCCTATTTGCACTCGCGTCCGGGGCCAGGGTTAGTGAGATCGTAGCCCTCTCGAGAGAGGCAGGTCGTGTTCAGTTCCTGGATGGGGGGGATCTGAACCTGTTTCCGGATCCTACGTTTCTCGCCAAGAATAAGTTACCCATTAACAGGTGGGGTCCCTGGAGAATCTGCCCTCTGAAAGAAGATGCATCTCTATGTCCAGTAGAATGCCTAAAGGTCTATCTTCGTAGAACTTCAGACTTCAAGGGTGGTCAACTATTCAGGGGAGAAACATCAGGCTCAAATTTATCTCTGAATCAACTCAGAGCGAAAATCACATATTTTATTCGCAGAGCGGATCCTGACAGTACACCCCCAGGTCACGATCCGAGGAAAGTTGCCTCATCCCTAAATTTCTTTAAATGTATGGATTTTGAACATCTCCGTTCATACACGGGCTGGAAGTCTTCCAGGGTGTTCTTTCGCCACTATGCGAAGCAAGTACAGGAACTTAAGAGATCTGTGGTAGCAGTGGGTCGTGTAGTTAACCCTACTGTTTAACTCTGCGAGGAACAGTGGTCTTAATTGGGACGATTAAGTCCAGGGTGAGTGTGTAGATACATACTGTACTACAAACTAAAGGAGGGCACCAAGTGCCTACATAGACTGTTCCTTCTTTCAAAGGTGAACCTAGCATAAGTACAGACATGTGTGCCAAGCGCTTCTAACACTAATGTGATTGATTTGTAATACAGACTTTTATGACTTGATACCTCGGTATCTTATTAAGTGGCGTTTAATGGTTTTTCTTTCAGATAAACAAGTTCTGTTTACTATCATACTTATGCTTAAAGTTTTGGGTTATCCTCTTTTATATATATATATATATATATATTATATATATATATATATATATATATATATATATATATATATATATATATATATATATATATATATATATATATATATATATATATATATATATATATATATATATATATATATATATATATATATATTTATATATATATATATATTTGTTGTTAACCTGTCTGTTTATTGTCTGTCAATAAACTTGTTCTTGAGAACCTTGCGTCTCTTTCACCTGTGTCAATTTATTGGTATAATTGAGCATTTAATTCTATGTATCTTATCTGGGATAATTCTGATAGAATTGTTCTGTTATGCAAGCTATGTTACATTGGGTTATGTAAGTCCCCTAATGGGAGGACTCCGTCCCATAAAGGGACGAGGGCGTTTTTATTAGTTTCTTCCTATGCGGATATAAACCTTTGTCCAATACAAGTATTGTGCGGATTACTGGTCAATATATATTGACGCAGTGGTTCTATACAAACTATGCTTTACTTAATATAGGGCGAGACCACTATATTAGCTTGCCTGGTATTCATACATAGGTATATGTACTCTTCGAGACTTTTCCAGAGTCTAGTAGGACTCTTCCCTGTAGGGGGCAGGAAGCTCTAACATAGTTTATAGTTAGTTGAAAAGATGTATAATGGTAACATCTTAGGTCTCTAGGTCTAGTTGACCGGGAAAAAATTACCTCCGGGGAGTACGGCACGTTCTGAGAATCCACAGATACAGTAATGCTCTGGTACACTTCCATCAGGACGACATGGCTTGAGCCCAAAAAACGGATTTTGAGCGAAGCGAAAAATCTATTTTTGGGTGAGATGGCCATGTCGTCCTGATGGACCCGCCCTTGCCTTTCTAAGAAAGGGCTGTAGGACCCCTCCCTACATAGAGTATCTGTAGCACCTCGTGTACGCTACAAGGAATACAGATGGCGCCAGGATTGGCGCCAGGCACGCATACGAATCGGAGGATAGGGAAGCCTTGGGAGCGGCTCCCCTTTTTCTTTCCCGAATTCGTATCTCGCCAATCACCTCCTACGAGACGAAATCTCTGTCCAGGATGTAGATTGCCATGTGGCGTGTCTAGAATACGTCCTCTGATATGCCGCGATATCCCTTTCACGAGTGATACTCGCTCCAGGAGTTAGAATTCTGGTACCTTAAGGTAAATTCTCTGGGAATATCGCCGTAGTTGTAATATACCCTAGGAAACTACCCTATAGGAACTTCCATCAGGACGACATGGCCATCTCACCCAAAAATAGATTTTTCGCTTCGCTCAAAATCCGTTATATATATATGTGTGTGTGTGTGTGTGTGTGTCTATATATATATATATATATATATATATATATATATATATATATATATATATATATATATATATATATATATATATATATATATATATATATATATATATATATATATATACATGTCGTTTTGTGGGCTGGTTTTGAAGACTTTTAGTGAATCTATAATGGTGATGTGCATATTTTATTATTATAAATAATACTATTATTGCTACCACTATTATTATTATTATTATTATTATTATTATTATTATTATTATTATTATTATTATTATTATTATTATTATTATTTATCTGTAAAATACACGTACCAATAAGTTTAGAAGCAGAAATGGGATATTTTTTATATATTTCCATTTATGAGAAGAGTTGACTTTTACTTCAAAACAAGAATTTCAATGCATATATTTTTAAATCAATTCATATTGTATGCGCTGTACATTCTCAAGAGCCTTAGATAAACATATCCTAAAATAAATAAAATTATCCGAATACTGAAGTTCAATACGTTAGTGTAAATTATATTCTATTTATAAATTTCTTATTCTAGATACAAATTGAAGAAAACTATGACAATCTCTCTCTCTCTCTCTCTCTCTCTCTCTCTCTCTCTCTCTCTCTCTCTCGGCTTTAAATGCATTGATGTAGAAATTCTATCCCCGCAATTGTCAGAACAAAAATCCTTTATACATTTTCGTCTAGGTGATCGATTCACAGTAATTGGATTATAGTGATAAGAATTTCGATATAATTGAGTCTGATTTGAATGCCTGAATATTGGAAACGAAATGTCTGATAATTCTTCATGACAATCATTTTTGGGCAACATTTCGGAGTTTAAGAACTATAAATCGCACTTCACAGAAGGTATCATTTCTCTCTCTCTCTCTCTCTCTCTCTCTCTCTCTCTCTCTCTCTCTCTCTCTCTCTCTCTCGTCTCTCTCTCTCTCTCTCTCTCTCCTTTGCCTTCAGCTTTTCCTATTTCCATATGGGTCGCTGTTTCAGCAAGATTTTTTTTTCTCAATATAATCTGGTATTTGAATCGGTCAAACTTCAAAAGTTACAACTTTTTTTTTTTTCAAATGTTTTCCTGTAGAATAGGTTGACATATGTCTAATATCATATATGACTTATTTACTTAACGTTGTTCTCTTGATATACCCTATCATTTTCTTATCTTTAATCTACAGTTTATTCTTTCATTTTTTTTTTCCTTTCCACAGTGAGATTCTTTCCTGCTGGAGTCCTTGAGCTTTAACGGTTATGCTTTTCCAATTAGAGAGGTAGGCTACCTTGGCTATTAATAATAACGACAGTGTTGTACACGTTTTTTCACATTTTAAGACGTTACTCAAAGTTGAAGGTCAAAGCTTTTTGGAGAAGCAAATTCCCTCGATGCATCAACACAGGAATAATGCTCGAAACATTGGAGGTGTGAATAGCCAACCGCTGGTGGTATTCCAAGTGATTAGGGGAACTCATGCAAGCCTCCACGATCATCCTCCAGAATTAAACAGCTTATTAAGGAGTAGCTGGAATCCCCTCACGAATTGTTATGTTGTCTCGACTGCACATCTGCTGCCGCCTGGAATTGCTTATGATTTCGGTTAGCCATTATGTTTATTTGTGCGTTAAAATGCATTTGGCTCCGATATATGTGTATGAGTTTGTATTG
>NC_090733.1:19976687-20021687 GCF_036898095.1 Palaemon carinicauda | reverse complement strand
ACTGCTGAGAATATTATGATTTAGCTTGGTAGTCCTGTTGGATATAACACGAAGTGGAATCTAATATTTTTGATAATTAGTTTATTTTTGTTTATTAGTTTGTGGGAAACTTCACACGAAAACTACAATGCTAACTTTCCCTAAACTTGGTAGAACTGTTGGGTATAACTCAACGATGAATCTATGTTATTTTGAATAAAGTACACCAAACTACAAGTATGCAGCAATGCAATAGCAATTTTTTAATTTTTTTTTTATTTTTTGTTTATGAACAATATTACGCAAAAAATAATGAACCATTTTTTACAAAACTTATGATCTAATGAAAAATAGTTTATGTTTCGAAAAAAAAAAAAAAAATACATAGACTTGCACGCAGGCAGTGAAATTTAGAGAAAAATACAACTGCACGACTTGGCGAAAATTTGGTTCAATTTGTTGGAATGGAATACTAAGACTATGTATCTGGCGATGAATGTTATGACTTTACGATGGTGCTGAATGCTAAGTCTTGCCTAAGGATTAACATTCCAGCCTATAATTATTCATATCTTTTTGTTTTTTCATATAATGAAATAATCATCTTTCTCGCGGCATCCAGTATAAGGATTTATTAGTTTATGATTTTCACATAAATCAAATATATACAAAATATTAAACGATAAAACCGAACAAAACTTACTTGTATTTCAAGCCACACACATATACACATACACACACACGGGCGCAATACCTAGCTTCTGCACGAATGACCTTCGCTTTCCTCGAATTTTTCTTTATAGGTTTGCCACTATGTTTAAGAAAGGAAAAAAAGACTTAAAAGGTAAAATGGCATACTGAAGTTCAACGTTCACGGAGGAAAGTAATCATGCAATTATCCTATAATTTCGAGGAATTAAGGAGGGATCAGTTCATGGAGCAAAGGGGAAATGATATAGTGCAAATGGATGAGGGGAAATGCCCGAGTCGCGAAGAATTGATGATCGTGTTATGGCATTATGTTAACAAAACTTGAATTTTTCCTGAAAGGTAGTTGCATTTTGGGAAATTCTGGAGGCGGCAAACAAAGAGCAGTTATTTGTGGCATGAACAATGATGTAGCGAATATATTTCTTTCCCGAGTTAAATTTCATAATGAAGAATAAACACGATGCATCTAAATATCTGCATATCACTCGAAATGTTAAAAGAAACTTAAGTTTATAACCTGTACTAAAAGAAAAAGTGCCAATGTTTCAAAAATAATACAAGTTGCTCAGATAAGGAAAATTTGAAGAAATTGCATTGAGTCTCTGGAGGACTAAAGCATACACTAAACCTCATAAAACAGCTGGTCTTCCATAATTCGGTGATTATAGTGATCGATTGGCTTCAGGATGGACTAGTCAACCTATTACCAAATTCCTAAAAGACTTCATGGCAATGTGACGGCGCCGAGTAAGGGTGTGAACTCAAAGGCAGATTGGAAACGACTGAGTTATATTATTGTGGAACACTCTCCTTATATACAAAACCTCAAGGCAACAGGACATAATAAGTTCACAAGACAGACAATATTACAGAGGAAAAACCAGATATGAATTTTCATGTTCGTTTTAGTGCCAGGGAAGAGCGAAGATACAAGCATAATATATAAAAAAGGAATTATGTACAATTGTGTGAAACACGGTTGGTATATGGCTCCCCCCCCTAAAAATGACATACTGTACATGTTAAATAGGGCGCCCTGATCTAGAGAGGCGAACTGTAGGCGGGTCATCTGGCAGAAGATAAGCAGGTTTTAGACGATCAATGGAGACCCAGTCTTCTTTGCCCCGAATGTTTAGGAGGAATGCTTTCGGACTGCGTCAGATCACAAGGAAAGGGCCCGTGTAAGGGGGCGTTAGTGGTGGCTTGCTGGCGTCGTTGCGCAGGAAGACGTGCGTTGCAGAGTGCAAGTCCGTTGGTATGTGATGCTTCACTGGGGGCTTGTAAGTCTGGCGGCACGGAGTAAATTTTCCCACGACGTGACGTATGCGCTGGAGATCGTCGGAGGAGGTCGTAGAAGGAAAAAATTTGGCAGGGACGACCAACGGGTTGCCATACACCATTTCGTCTGCCGAGACGTCGAGGGCGTCTTTAGGAGTGGTCCTTAGTCCAAGGAGGACCCAGGAAAGCTGAGTAAACCAGTTGCAATCCTTGCAGCGGGACATCAAAGCTGCTTTGAGGGTGCGATGAAAACGTTCAACCATTCCATTGGCAGCGGGGTTGTAGGTCGTTGTCTGATGTAGGGTGATGCCCAGGAGATTTGCTAATGACGTCCACAATTGAGAGGTGAAAGTGGTTCCCCTGTCAGAAGTAATATGCTCAGAAATAACGAATCTTGAGAGTAAGGCAGATGTACATGAGGCGGACGTTGCAGTTTCCATGGGAATGGCTTCAGGCCAACGAGTGTAGCAGTCTATAACAGTAAACAGGTAACGATGTCCTTGTGATGTGGGAAGGGGGCCTACAACGTCGACGTGAATGTGTGCAAAACAAGGCTGAGGTTGAGGAAAGGTTCCCACTCCTGAAACCGTGTCGATGTACTTTGGAAGTTTGGCAAGAAGTACAGGCGCGGACCCAATCCTTAGCATCCTTAGAAATGCCGTGCCAAATGAACTTTGCCTTCAGCAGCTGTGCAGTAGAACGGCACGAGGGATGTGAAAGGCCGTGGATGAAATCAAACACCTGTCGGCACATGGGAGCAGGAATCCAAGGTCGTGGTCTATCAGTACTAACGTCACAGAGGAGGGTGTTGTTGGAGTCTTCGAGGGGAAAATCTTCCAAACGGAGGGACGTGCAGGATGTCCTACAAGCTTGATACTCTGGATCCTGTCATTGGGCTTCAGCCAGGGAGGGTGCAATTGTATTCAGCCACGGCGGAGAGATGTCGGCGTTGACGGGCGGACCAGGCGTCAGACTGTTGAGTGAAGGCGTGCACCAGAGGCATGTGGTCTGTGCGAATGACGAAGGGCGTATCTTCTAAGAAATGGCGAAAGTGATGGACAGCCAAGTGCATCGCCAGCAATTCTCGATCGAAGGTAGAATAACCCGATTCTGCCTTGGACAGTTTTCTGCTGAAGAAGACCAATGGGCGGGGCGAGCCTTTGACCACCTGCTCGAGCCCTGCACCAATAGCGACGTCGCTGGCATCGGTAGAGAGAAGAAGAGGGGCGTGTGGGATAGGAAAAGTGAGAGCCGCAGCAGTTGATAGAGCCTTCTTGGCATTGCAGAAGGCTGCTTCTTGAAGGGGACCCCACTTCAGGTCCTTTGGCTTGCCCTTGAGGGAGGCGTAGAGGGGAGCAAGAGTGGCGGCAATGGCTGGCAGAAAACGGTGATAATGGTTGATCATGCCCAAGAATTCCTGCAGAGCTTTGACGGTCGAGGTCGCGGGGAAATTCTGAACAGCTGCTACCTTCTCAGGGAGGGGATGGACTCCTTCAGGAGTGATACGGTGCCCTAAGAACGACACTTCGTTGGCGCCAAAGGTACACTTGTCGTACAGGACTACAAGGCCGTTTTGTTGCAGGCGGTCGAGCACGATGCGCAGGTGACGGAGGTGTTCCTCTTTTGAGGAGGAGAACACTAGTATGTCGTCCACATAACATACACAGAAAGGGAGGTCCCCTAAGATGACATCCATGAGACGTTGAAACGTTGCTCCAGCATTACGAAGGCCAAAACAGGAGTAATTGAAGGTGTATGTGCCAAAGGGAGTGGTGATGGCAGTCTTGGGGATATCATCTGGGTTCATAGGCACCTGATAATACCCCTTCAGGAGGTCGAGCGTAGAGAAAACCTTCGCTTTGTGCAGGTAGGAGGTTACATCGGCAATGTTTGGGAGGGGGTAGTAATGCGGTTCTGTTTGCATGTTCAGGCGCCTGTAATCCCCGCACGGACGGAGGGAGCCGTCTTTCATCAAAACGATGTGTAAGGGTGACGACCATGGGCTGGAGGCTTTTTGGCAAAGGCCCATTTTCTCCATTTCGGCGAACGTCTGTTTGGCGGCTTCCAATCGTTTCGGTGCCAGACGTCTGAATTTTGCGAAGACTGGGGGTCCCGTCGTCTTCATATGGTGATAAATACCGTGCTTGGCAGGAACCGTGGGCATTTGGCGAAGTTCTGGACGGAAAACTTCCGGGTACGACGTGAGGAGGTGGGCGTAGGCATCCGTGGGTGCGCGTATGTAGAGAGCGAGGTTAGAGGGGGCGGGTTGAAGAGGTGTCGACAAGTACGAGTCTGCGTTGACCAATCGTCGGTGGGCGACATCGAGCAGAAGGTGGAAATGAGAGAGGGAATCCGCACCGAGGATTGGCATTGTGACATCAGCAAAGAGAAACTTCCAATTGAATTTACCGTTTCCGAACGATAATGTGAGGTTCTCGTAACCGTAGGTGGGTATCGCAGATCCGTTGGCAGCTACCAAGCGGACGTTGGCAGTTGTAGACAGACTACGTTGTGCCTTGAAGAGTTTCCTTGTCAAAAGAGAACGACAAGCAACCGTGTGTACCAAAAATCGCACGCCTGTTCCTGCATCCTGTAAAAAGAAAAGATTAGAAACACGGAAGGCCACCGCCACAAGCGATGGCCTACTTACACGTTTTTTGGCCACTGACAATCTTTGGCACAGTTCTTCGCGGTTGCCCCAAATCTGAAGTGGTAGTAGCAAAACTGCGGCGGATGGGAGGTAGTAAGTGGCTGTAGAAGTTGTTCGTTGGGGCGCGAGTGAATGGTGGGTGGTGGGCGGCTTTGTCGCCGCTTCGGCACATCACGGGGTAGGCGTGTATGTCCTACGGCATTCATGTCAGCTTCGGTTGACGTTGAATAGGCATCTTCGTCGTCAGGGGTGGAGGCGTTGATGTAGGTCTTGAAGTGGCTGTCCATAAGGGTGTCGGCTTTGGTCATCAAGTCCTTTATGGGTAAACTATCGACATCGGGTATGGCAGCGCTTACAGGTTCAGGTAAACGGTGGATCCAAAGGGCACGGAGTAGGGTCACCTCATGAGGAGAGCCGTCTGCGGTAGGTTGAAGGCGAGCGATACTGGTCATTTCCCTGAGGGCAAGCGAAGCCCTTTGGTCCCCCAACAATTGTTGCGAGAGCTGAAAAAGCTTTGCTATACGGGCGGCTGGCGACGGTGAGTACTGCTGCAGAAGGTATGTTTTGAGGGCGTCATACACTATTGGGGAGTCTCCTTGTTTACAAAGCCAGTCGGATATTTCTGGGAAGGTGTCCTCGGGTATCGCCGCGAGAACATAATCCGCTTTGGTGGTTGAGCGAGTCACGCCCCTGATACGAAAGTGGACTTCAGCGCGTTGAAACCAAGCAAACGCTTCTCCGCTGGCGAACGGTGAAAGTTTCAATGGGGCGGCCGCATCGCCAACTGCTGTAGTAGAAACTGTAGAGTCCGTCTCCGTCATAGTACCAACGATGGAGGGGCGAGGGAGGTGGGGGTGGAAGGCAGTGGGAGCGAGTCGACTTCCGGGGTCACCAATGTGCCGGCGCCGAGTAAGGGTGTGAACTCAAAGGCAGATTGGAAACGACTGAGTTATATTATTGTGGAACACTCTCCTTATATACAAAACCTCAAGGCAACAGGACATAACAAGTTCACAAGACAGACATTGTTACAGAGTAAAAACCAGACATGAATTTTCATGTTCGTTTTAGTGCGAGGGAAGAGCGAAGATACAAGCATAATATATACAAAAGGAATTATGTACAATTGTGTGAAACACGAATGGTACAGCAAATACGCCAAAGTTCGTGAACTATCATATATACCCAAAGGATGTTTGTGGTGTCGCTGGATACATTCTTAATGTTACCCTTATTCCATGGGAGTTCTTGCATGTACTCGACGCAGATATTCTTTAACTACCCCCGCATATAGTGAACTATTTTTACTCTTGCACACACACACACAAATATATATATATATATATATATATATATATATATATATATATATATATATATATATATATATATATATATATATATATATATATATATATATATATATATATATATATATATATATATACAGTATATATATATATATATATATATATATATATATATATATATATATATATATATATATATATATATATATATATATATATATATATATATATATATATATATATATATATATATATATATATATATATATATATATATATATATATATATATATATATATAGTAATTAATAATGAATGCTTACCTATCAGAGCTTATTTTAACCCAAGTTGTGATATAGCTTTGATGATTAACTACGGTTTAATCGAAGAGTTTGTAGTTTGAGTAAACACCAAAGGCCACCCATAACCTTATCCCCTAAAGACGCTTTAATGCTTCAGAGGAGTTCAAGATGTTCAGCCACCAATAGTTCATTCAACTTCATCTTCTCACATCAAAGGTTTCTTTAGTATAAGGAAGTTCCAGACATAGTTCGATTAATTTGTCAACCAGGTCAATGACTTCAATTAACAAATATAATTCCTGAATCTGGGATATTATGTTTGTTTACCCGTGTGCGTAGTTCCAAAGCTGAATGTATATATCGGGGATATCATATCAGTGTTTCTGTCTATGTATGAGTGCATGTACACATGCATGTGGTCTCAATTACTTGAAACGGATAAACAAGCCTACAAAAAATATTATTGAAATTTTAAAATAATTGTTATAATTGAAAATGATGAAATTATTAATTTTTTAAATTATGAAAATTATTGAAATTGTTATCATACGCCTTATATTAGTTATTGAAATTTATAAATTCATTATTAGAGAAATTATCACATTTATAATTATGGAACAAGACCTTTTTTACTCAGCTTTACCAGAAGAAAAAATGTTTATGAATGAAGAAAATACTTTTTTTACGCATCTTCACAAGTTGAGTTCTATGTTGTCCAAATTTAATATAAAAAATATGAGTATTTATGTGCTTGTGTTTGTGTGTCCATTAGTATTTATTATATCCTCCCTTACTGTAACTTTGGAATGAGCTAATAAAATTGCACTTGTTCTACGATCGTTGTCTTTCTTTATTTGTAATGACAATTTCCAGAGAATTTCCCAATGTTAGATTAAGAAATTCTAAATCACGCTATACAAGTTATTTTTCTAATCCTTCGTGACTGATTTAACGTCTTGCAAGTAAATAGAAAAACATTTATGGTATAGATAAAACAGAAATGCAAATTTTACGGCTGTTAGCATACCTGGAGTAATCATCAAACCAATTTATTTTAGACTTCATTTTATAAAATCAATTGAGCTAACTATGCATGATTTATCATTATCGTAAATAACATGCTATCTCAGTGAAAGTAATTTAGAAGGGTTCTGAATTAATCCTTCCTTGGCAATATATAGAAACCCGTAAATCCGCTGAAGTTACTGCCGGAATAAGTGCTTTGGAGCAAGGAAGATTTACGTCTCGACATAAAACCTGTCGTTATCGTTAACTTGTTATATTAATTTAATGCACTGTGTTATTACAGAGTAAGGAATTCCGCTTATCTTTAGTAACTTGAAAAATTTATCGTAACTGGAATCTAGGTTTATTTTCTTATAGGGAAAGTAACAAAGTTTCTTTTTCCTATAAGGAGAATGTGATACAACGTACAAAAGGGAGAGAGATTTTGATTATTTAAGTCAACTTTACACATATTTCGAATGGAAAAAAACCGCACTAAAAAATTGTCAGATCATAACCATATGACTTTTACAGTATGTTGTTTACAGGATTTAATTACGAGTAAATCAGGTTCTTCGATAAATACTTATTTATTTACAAATAACAACCAACACAGTTTGTAGAGTTCCAGCAGGAATTCTGAAAATAGTTGACAGATATAGACCTGATAATTATTTCTTATTTGATAAGTTTCGAATTTATTATATTTTCACTAACACTGTTAGCCAGTACTTCAATCTTCTGTTTATTGAAAAAACGCTCCTCCATTCATTTAACATGAGTATTTTTGTCTATATACGTTTCTTGACAGGGTATTCTTGTTCGTGTATGATTTTGATCCGTATGAGTACGTTCGTGCATGCTTTTACACACTAAAAATCCTAAAAAAAAATATAATCGAGTAATAGTGAAAATAGTTATAATGTGCAAGCATGGATACGAAAAGAAATCATTTACTCCAAACTCAATAGAAACGCAATATCTCCAAAAAAAAAAAAATGACTGAAATTCCTGGAATGTGAATTTAGAAACGTACCAATAGCTTTCATGGATAAACGAGTTTCCACTTAAATATTAGTTTCTCTCAGCACAAGAATAACACGTGGGTTAACCTTAAACGATTAAGTGTTACTTGCAACGCATTGGTAAGTGAAGACAAAGAGGCAAAATTAAGAAAAAAATATATGGAAAAAGGTAAGATTTAGATGTCATATTTCGTTGAAACAAGACAGTGTTTTTTAGCATGGATATGTATGGGGAAACAAGTAGGGTTTTATAATGTTACCCTAAAAAATGCATTGAAATCTGATTATAAATTGCATACTAAATCTGATAAGTTTGACCAGTATATGACGCAATAATATAAATTATGGTATATCATGTAATAAAAGGATATAAGATCCGCATGCCCAGGCAAGGACATTTCAAATATGATCAGATAACTCTTCCCAGCTCTCTTCTGGTAGCCATCATAGCAGCTACGATGAAGCTCGGCTCCGACCTCCGCCTCCAGAAGCAACGCTCGAGTGACAGCTCCCTTGCGGCCGTCCACGCAACCTATCCCTTCATCCTTATCCTCCCCCTCCCTGTCCCACCCAACCCCTTACTCTGAAGTACTACTTTGTCTCTCTCCTCCTCGAACTTTAATTCTAATACTAACACCATCAGTAGCCTTTATCCCCAGAGTAGCCCTTGTGGTCTTAAAACTCTCTGTGGGCACCGGGAGTGCTGCACCGTCTAGGCTCCTACTTCTTCAGTAGTGCCTACATAGGATAGGGGTTAGGCATGAGTCACTCTCTCTCATAAAGTGATAATCAACATCTTTCATCTTTATTCCTAAAGTTTTTTGTTATAGCGCCCTTAATAGTTATATTTCTGAAAATGTTTTTGCAAGGTTGTTAAAAAAAATAATATTATCCCCACCTGACCCCAGTCTCAAAATTCATCTCAGGTTATTCCATCATAATTTTTTTCGAAAAAAGTCAAAATTTTGGTTCTCTAAAAAGTACGTGAAATCC
Organism: Palaemon carinicauda; assembly: GCF_036898095.1. NCBI lineage: Eukaryota > Metazoa > Arthropoda > Malacostraca > Decapoda > Palaemonidae > Palaemon > Palaemon carinicauda. Next base: position 20,012,435 of record NC_090733.1, on the reverse strand, counting down.
CGTAGATATATTTTAATTGAGCAATCTCATTAAGGCAGTGCAATATCCGTAGACATCCCTATACATATACGTAAATATGCAATAAAATTAATTAAATGGAAATACCAGGCTCTCCTTCGGTAAAATAGGTTAAGTCAAAATAAAAGACACTGGTCAGGGATCTGACAGTGAAGCCCGTAGTCAGACAGTATGGAGTATCCTTCAGGATAACTCCTGCTTCATCCACAAACTAACCAAATCAAATAACTTTTATTTGGCTATAGCTGATGAAGCTACCATAGAAAACATCATCCTCCCCAAACTAAGGAAGCTTCCCTTAGTAAGAACTTTGAGGTTCTAGAGAATCTAGACCCCCACATCTTGATGCTTCACTTACCTTGGTCATAACCCAGGCTGATAGCATAATATATAACCTTTCAGAAGTAGAACTGAAAAATTAAAATTAGGTGAGAAATAAAGTTAAAGTCCCAAAAATCATCAAATTGCCAACCACCAAAACAACTTTCAAGTTCAACTTGAAACCATTCAAATGGTAAGAGACAGTCTTATCAAAGGACTATTCATCTCAAGCCAGTCATTCCCCCCTGAATACCTGGCTCAGGACGTATTTGTCTCTCTTTCTTAATGCATGAGATGCTATAACTACAACCACACCGAAAGGACTGCCCTCGATCTTCCTCGTAAAAAAATATGTTCATTAAATGCCTCATTAGAGCAGTATTGGACTAAATGTAACAATCAACAAAATCACAATTGGATCACATTCAATGGAGACCATCCGACCATGGCAGTAAGATGGCCTACTAGAAAAACTATAGTTAAGGATCAAGCAAAGGTTCTTAGAAATCAACAATCCCATATTGTTCCAAACAAGTCCTTTGCACAAGCCTCAGCCCCTACCACTTCAAACACCTTCTCACAGCCTATATTTAGCAGCATTACGCTACAACAACAAACCATAATGAATACGGCACTGATCGTGGTGAAGCTTAGCGAAGCAGCTGAGCCAGTGACTTTCCAGTCAATGGTTGATGCTTTTTATATAGCTAATAGACTTCCTCCAGTCAAAATCCCTACAGAGGTCATCAAATTAGCAAATAAAGTATCAGCAATGCTGAAAACAGGAAACATTAATGACAACAACCCTCAACAAACTGACAGTCAATGAAGTCATGGAAACAGATGAAATCAACAGGAAAAGGATTCTGAGTGACTCAGATTCGGACATCTCAGACCCTGCAAATCCCGCCAAGAAGCAACCACAACCTTCTACCTCAACATCTGTACCCGCAGACATTGAACTAAAAGGAGCCATTGCTCTCCCTACCCTTCCCCCCATCAAACAATCTAAACCAAAAATTGGATTAAAACTTTATTCTTCTATCAATTCGGCAAATCCTCCAAAATCCGCAACTCATTAAACCATCAAGATGGTATTTGAAAGTAATACCATTAAATATTTATTCACTCAGAAATCCGACAATGATGCAGTTGTTCAATTCATAAATGACAGCTCAATAGAACATGAGAAATACAGTTCTAGGATCGCCGGATCAGTGTGGATAAATTCAGGAGGTTAAAGTCAGGATTTTATGATTTGAATAAAGGACAATTACCATAATGGATACTCTCACAGCAATTCAACATAACGTAATAAAGTGGACATTCCACAGAAGTAAAGAACTTATCAATATCTACTCCTCTCTCTTCCCTCACCTCATACTTCTTAACTCAACAGGAATTCCTAATTCCCCCCGTGTCAAGATCTGGAACTATAATGTATTCCAGTGTAACACCTCTGGCGAGCAAAGCACTGGAACAGTAATAGCAATTAGACGAGATGTTACTATCAAATTAATAGATGGTTTCAATCATGATTTGGAAGCTGTCGAAATACAGACCTGTAATTGTAGCAACAACCTATCTACCCCCAAGAAACCAAGTATTTCCACAACAGGACATAATATCATTAATGAGACGCAGCATCCCAGTCTATCTGCTGGCTGGCCTTAATGCAGCTCATCCAGTGTTTGGTCATAATAGAACCAACCCTATAGGCACATTAATCCCCGGCCCGATTAATAGGAACATCATTAGATTTCTAGGCACAGATTTTGATACGTTTTTCAACAGAAGAACCTCTAGTAAGCCTGATATACTTCTTTCATATGTAATATGCTGTCTCTTCGCTTTTGTCGGGGGAGAGAGAGTGGTCATATTCTGATGAGAGAGTTGTAGTAGGAAAAGAGGCAGTGGGTGAGAAGGATTGACTTTATATACGCAAGTGTGGATATCTGTCTAAATATATAAGGCATATTTGACTAGCCTCATACATTAGAATATATATATATATATATATATATATATATATATATATATATATATATATATATATATATATATATATATATATATATATATATATATATAATGATCTAAAGAAAACACATTTCACAGTTGGTAGACCGAGTATGATCTAAAACACTTTTTAGCGAAAAAGATTTTTTTTTTTAACAGGTGACTTTTCACTTTATTTGTTGAGACCTTTACAACACATGTTTTTTTATGAATGGGGATTCAAAAAGAAATATATAAGTACGGATCGAATATAAGACAGAAGAGTATTTGCCATTATTCATCAAAGAACTTTCATGATATAAGGATTGAGTTTTCCATCTGAAGTCTTTACCATAATAAAACTTATGATATTTATGGCCGACTGAAGTTAGTTGGATGAAAAAGAAAATTAATTAGATTTTCATACCTTTTTGTCTGTTACAATAAGGAATCTCTCTCTCTCTCTCTCTCTCTCTCTCTCTCTCTCTCTCTCTCTCTCTCTCTCTCTGTCGATGCAAAGCAAAACAGAAAAAGAATCCCTACTCTAATCTATTTAGATACCCCACATTTGGTAGCCTAAAAAAAAAAGAAATAAAAAAAAGAAAAAATTTTGAAAACTATTTTCAATGCAATCGAAAGGTAAACAATGTAATGCAATGGGATGCATAACAAAAAACCTATTATGGCTTATGCATTATATCTGTGATTTTGAAAACAATTTGAAAAGTTAAAGGATCCACATCAGGAGAATAAAGAGCATATTTTCTCAAGTTGTGTACATTGGTAACATTATGTTTTATATAACAGTACATCTATAAGCTTTGAAACCATAGAACCGATTGATGTTTGTTATGACAAGGTTATTTTTTTCAATTACTAATTGCATCGAAACTCGGTGAAACTTGATTATTTATAACAATGAATCATTCAAGAAATTAACATCTTATATATATGCATATATATATATATATATATATATATATATATATATATATATATATATATATATATATATATATATATATATATATATATATATATATATATATATATATATATATATATATATATATATATATAGCTACTGTAATTAATTAATTTCCTAAACAATATGGCTTCAATGAAAATCAAAAAAACTTAGTTTTATTTGACAATAGTGAATACATTTTATGCAATGGTGCAAAATTGCCTTTCGTAGTCTGTTTGACGCCCATTATCGAAGTTAATATCTTAAGTTAGGGAATAATTCTCATGGAATCACTTAGTCAATCCTTTTAAACAATTTATGAAAACTAATTACCTGTCGAGTGTTTGGGCCAGATCCTGTTTACTTTAATAATGATATCTTTCTTAATATTTTTTTCTTAAGGGATAACCTTTTTTTCTCAATAATTTTCCTTGGGTTTTCAAAGAAAATTTAATAACCACAAATAAAGAAAATATCATCATCATAACTTTATTTATGCTTTAGTGCCTTATTAAAATATTAAAATTGATTAATGTAAGCTTTGATTTAATGATATGTTTTCTTTAATTCTTATAAAAAAAAGAATAAAAGAAATCGATTTTATTCTTGAAGGGAATTGATGACCTGCTTGTTGAAGATACGAATAATGATCAGCTGAAAATAGTTTTAAAAAGTACTGTATTTGTCGGAGAGCATCGTCCCGCTCATTGTGGTGTTATAGTAGCCTAAGCCAAGTTATGCATTGACTCATGTCGTCGTTTATGCCCTTCTCTAAAATCTCGAAGGATATGTACTCACCCCTCTCTGTTTGTCTGTTTGTGAACAACTTAACTTAAAAACTGCTGAGAATATTATGATTTAGCTTGGTAGTCCTGTTGGATATAACACGAAGTGGAATCTAATATTTTTGATAATTAGTTTATTTTTGTTTATTAGTTTGTGGGAAACTTCACACGAAAACTACAATGCTAACTTTCCCTAAACTTGGTAGAACTGTTGGGTATAACTCAACGATGAATCTATGTTATTTTGAATAAAGTACACCAAACTACAAGTACGCAGCAATGCAATAGCAATTTTTTTTTGTTTATTTTTTGTTTATGAACAATATTACGCAAAAAATAATGAACCATTTTTTACAAAACTTATGATCTAATGAAAAATAGTTTATGTTTCTAAAAAAAAAAAAAAATACATAGACTTGCACGCAGGCAGTGAAATTTAGAGAAAAATACAACTGCACGACTTGGCGAAAATTTGGTTCAATTTGTTGGAATGGAATACTAAGACTATGTATCTGGCGATGAATGTTATGACTTTACGATGGTGCTGAATGCTAAGTCTTGCCTAAGGATTAACATTCCAGCCTATAATTATTCATATCTTTTTGTTTTTTCATATAATGAAATAATCATCTTTCTCGCGGCATCCAGTATAAGGATTTGTTAGTTTATGATTTTCACATAAATCAAATATGTACAAAATATTAAACGATAAAACCGAACAAAACTTACTTGTATTTCAAACCACACACATATACACATACATACACACGGGCGCAATACCTAGCTTCTGCACGAATGACCTTCGCTTTCCTCGAATTTTTCTTTATAGGTTTGCCACTATGTTTAAGAAAGGAAAAAAAGACTTAAAAGGTAAAATGGCATACTGAAGTTCAACGTTCACGAAGGAAAGTAATCAAGCAATTATCCTATAATTTCGAGGAATTAACGAGGGATCAGTTCATGGAGCAAAGGGGAAATGATATAGTGCAAATGGATGAGGGGAAATGCCCGAGTCGCGATGAATTGATGATCGTGTTATGGCATTATGTTAACAAAACTTGAATTTTTCCTGAAAGGTAGTTGCATTTTGGGAAATTCTGGAGGCGGCAAACAAAGAGCAGTTATTTGTGGCATGAACAATGATGTAGTGAATATATTTCTTTCCCGAGTTAAATTTCATAATGAAGAATAAACACGATGCATCTAAATATCTGCATATCACTCGAAATGTTAAAAGAAACTTAAGTTTATAACCTGTACTAAAAGAAAAAGTGCCAATGTTTCAAAAATAATACAAGTTGCTCAGATAAGGAAAATTTGAAGAAATTGCATTGAGTCTCTGGAGGACTAAAGCATACACTAAACCTCATAAAACAGCTGGTCTTCCATAATTCGGGGATTATAGTGATCGATTGGCTTCAGGATGGACTAGTCAACCTATTACCGAATTCCTAAAAGACTTCATGGCAATGTGACGGCGCCGAGTAAGGGTGTGAACTCAAAGGCAGATTGGAAACGACTGAGTTATATTATTGTGGAACACTCTCCTTATATACAAAACCTCAAGGCAACAGGACATAATAAGTTCACAAGACAGACAATATTACAGAGGAAAAACCAGATATGAATTTTCATGTTCGTTTTAGTGCGAGGGAAGAGCGAAGATACAAGCATAATATATAAAAAAGGAATTATGTACAATTGTGTGAAACACGGTTGGTACATGGCTCCCCCCCTAAAAATGACAAACTGTACATGTTAAATAGGGCGCCCTGATCTAGAGAGGTGAAATGTAGGCGGGTCATCTGGCAGAAGATAAGCAGGTTTTAGACGATCAATGGAGACCCAGTCTACTTTGCCCCGAATGTTTAGGAGGAATGCTTTCGGACTGCGTCGGATCACAAGGAAAGGGCCCGTGTAAGGGGGCGTTAGTGGTGGCTTGCTGGCGTCGTTGCGCAGGAAGACGTGCGTTGCAGAGTGCAAGTCCGTTGGTATGTGATGCTTCACTGGGGGCTTGTAAGTCTGGCGGCACGGAGTAAATTTTCCCACGACGTGACGTATGCGCTGGAGATCGTCGGAGGAGGTTGTAGAAGGAAAAAATTTGGTAGGGACGACCAACGGGTTGCCATACACCATTTCGTCTGCCGAGACGTCGAGGGCGTCTTTAGGAGTGGTCCTTAGTCCAAGGAGGACCCAGGAAAGCTGAGTAAACCAGTTGCAATCCTTGCAGCGGGACATCAAAGCTGCTTTGAGGGTGCGATGAAAACGTTCAACCATTCCATTGGCAGCGGGGTTGTAGGTCGTTGTCTGATGTAGGGTGATGCCCAGGAGATTTGCTAATGACGTCCACAATTGAGAGGTGAAAGTGGTTCCCCTGTCAGAAGTAATATGCTCAGAAATAACGAATCTTGAGAGTAAGGCAGATGTACATGAGGCGGACGTTGCAGTTTCCATGGGAATGGCTTCAGGCCAACGAGTGTAGCAGTCTATAACAGTAAACAGGTAACGATGTCCTTGTGATGTGGGAAGGGGGCCTACAACGTCGACGTGAATGTGTGCAAAACGAGGCTGAGGTTGAGGAAAGGTGCCCACTCCTGAAACCGTGTGTCGATGTACTTTGGAAGTTTGGCAAGAAGTACAGGCGCGGACCCAATCCTTAGCATCCTTAGAAATGCCGTGCCAAATGAACTTTGCCTTCAGCAGCTGTGCAGTAGAACGGCACGAGGGATGTGAAAGGCCGTGGATGAAATCAAACACCTGTCGGCACATGGGAGCAGGAATCCAAGGTCGCGGTCTACCAGTACTAACGTCACAGAGGAGGGTGTTGTTGGAGTCTTCGAGGGGAAAATCTTCCAAACGGAGGGACGTGCAGGATGTCCTACAAGCTTGATACTCTGGATCCTGTCATTGGGCTTCAGCCAGGGCGTTGTAATCCAATCCCAGTTGAACGGCAGCCAACGTGTTTCTTGACAGGGCATCGGCAACGGGATTCATTTTCCCAGGGACGTATTGGAGGGTGCAATTGTATTCAGCCACGGCGGAGAGATGTCGGCGTTGACGGGCGGACCAGGCGTCAGACTGTTGAGTGAAGGCATGCACCAGAGGCATGTGGTCTGTGCGAATGACGAAGGGCGTATCTTCTAAGAAATGGCGAAAGTGATGGACAGCCAAGTGCATCGCCAGCAATTCTCGATCGAAGGTAGAATAACCCGATTCTGCCTTGGACAGTTTTCTGCTGAAGAAGACCAATGGGCGCGGCGAGCCTTTGACCACCTGCTCGAGCCCTGCACCAATAGCGACGTCGCTGGCATCGGTAGAGAGAAGAAGAGGGGCGTGTGGGATAGGAAAAGTGAGAGCCGCAGCAGTTGATAGAGCCTTCTTGGCATTGCAGAAGGCTGCTTCTTGAAGGGGACCCCACTTCAGGTCCTTTGGCTTGCCCTTGAGGGAGGCGTAGAGGGGAGCAAGAGTGGCGGCAATGGCTGGCAGAAAACGGTGATAATGGTTGATCATGCCCAAGAATTCCTGCAGAGCTTTGACGGTCGAGGTCGCGGGGAAATTCTGAACAGCTGCTACCTTCTCAGGGAGGGGATGGACTCCTTCAGGAGTGATACGGTGCCCTAAGAACGACACTTCGTTGGCGCCAAAGGTACACTTGTCGTACAGGACTACAAGGCCGTTTTGTTGCAGGCGGTCGAGCACGATGCGCAGGTGACGGAGGTGTTCCTCTTTTGAGGAGGAGAACACTAGTATGCCGTCCACATAACATACACAGAAAGGGAGGTCCCCTAAGATGACATCCATGAGACGTTGAAACGTTGCTCCAGCATTACGAATGCCAAAACAGGAGTAATTGAAGGTGTATGTGCCAAAGGGAGTGGTGATGGCGGTCTTGGGGATATCATCTGGGTTCATAGGCACCTGATAATACCCCTTCAGGAGGTCGAGCGTAGAGAAAACCTTCGCTTTGTGCAGGTAGGAGGTTACATCGGCAATGTTTGGGAGGGGGTAGTAATGCGGTTCTGTTTGCATGTTCAGGCGCCTGTAATCCCCGCACGGACGGAGGGAGCCGTCTTTCATCAGAACGATGTGTAAGGGTGACGACCATGGGCTGGAGGCTTTTTGGCAAAGGCCCATTTTCTCCATTTCGGCAAACGTCTGTTTGGCGGCTTCCAATCGTTTCGGTGCCAGACGTCTGAATTTTGCGAAGACTGGGGGTCCCGTCGTCTTCATATGGTGATAAATACCGTGCTTGGCAGGAACCGTGGGCATTTGGGGAAGTTCTGGACGGAAAACTTCCGGGTACGACGTGAGGAGGTGGGCGTAGGCATCCGTGGGTGCGCTGATGTAGAGAGCGAGGTTAGAGGGGGCGGGTTGAAGAGGTGTCGACAAATACGAGTCTGCGTTGACCAATCGTCGGTGGGCGACATCGAGCAGAAGGTGGAAATGAGAGAGGAAATCCGCACCGAGGATTGGCATTGTGACGTCAGCAAAGAGAAACTTCCAATTGAATTTACCGTTTCCGAACGATAATGTGAGGTTCTCGTAACCGTAGGTGGGTATCGCAGATCCGTTGGCAGCTACCAAGCGGACGTTGGCAGTTGTAGACAGACTATGTTGTGCCTTGAAGAGTTTCCTTGTCAAAAGAGAACGACAAGCAACCGTGTGTACCAAAAATCGCACGCCTGTTCCTGCATCCTGTAAAAAGAAAAGATTAGAAACACGGAAGGCCACCGCCACAAGCGATGGCCTACTTACACGTTTTTTGGCCACTGACAATCTTTGGCACAGTTCTTCGCGGTTGCCCCGAATCTGAAGTGGTAGTAGCAAAACTGCGGCGGATGGGAGGTAGTAAGTGGCTGTAGAAGTCGTTCGTTGGGGCGCGAGTGAATGGTGGGTGGTGGGCGGCTTTGTCGCCGCTTCGGCACATCACGGGGTAGGCGTGTATGTCCTACGGCATTCATGTCAGCTTCGGTTGACGTTGAATAGGCATCCTCGTCGTCAGGGGTGGAGGCGTTGATGTAGGTCTTGAAGTGGCTGTCCATAAGGGCGTCGGCTTTGGTCATCAAGTCCTTTATGGGTAAACTATCGACATCGGGTATGGCAGCGCTTACAGGTTCAGGTAAACGGTGGATCCAAAGGGCACGGAGTAGGGTCACCTCATGAGGAGAGCCGTCTGCGGTAGGTTGAAGGCGAGCGATACTGGTCATTTCCCTGAGGGCAAGCGAAGCCCTTTGGTCCCCCAACAATTGTTGCGAGAGCTGAAAACGCTTTGCTATACGGGCGGCTGGCGACGGCGAGTACTGCTGCAGAAGGTATGTTTTGAGGTCGTCATACGCTATTGGGGAGTCTCCTTGTTTACAAAGCCAGTCGGATATTTCTGGGAAGGTGTCCTCGGGTATCGCCGCGAGAACATAATCCGCTTTGGTGGTTGAGCGAGTCACGTCCCTGATACGAAAGTGGACTTCAGCGCGTTGAAACCAAGCAAACGCTTCTCCGCTGGCGAACGGTGAAAGTTTCAAAGGGGCGGCCGCATCGCCAACTGCTGTAGTAGAAACTGTAGAGTCCGTCTCCGTCATAGTACCAACGATGGAGGGGCGAGGGAGGTGGGGGTGGAAGGCAGTGGGAGCGAGTCGACTTCCGGGGTCACCAATGTGCCGGCGCCGAGTAAGGGTGTGAACTCAAAGGCAGATTGGAAACGACTGAGTTATATTATTGTGGAACACTCTCCTTATATACAAAACCTCAAGGCAACAGGACATAACAAGTTCACAAGACAGGCAATGTTACAGAGTAAAAACCAGACATGAATTTTCATGTTCGTTTTAGTGCGAGGGAAGAGCGAAGATACAAGCATAATATATACAAAAGGAATTATGTACAATTGTGTGAAACACGAATGGTACAGCAAATACGCCAAAGTTCGTGAACTATCATATATACCCAAAGGATGTTTGTGGTGTCGCTGGATACATTCTTAATGTTACCCTTATTCCATGGGAGTTCTTGCATGTACTCGACGCAGATATTCTTTAACTATCCCCGCATATAGTAAACTATTTTTACTCTTGCACACACACAAATATATATATATATATATATATATATATATATATATATATATATATATATATATATATATATATATATATATATGTATATATATATATATATATATATATATATATATATATATATATATATATATATATATATATATATATATATATATATATATATATATATATATATATATATATATATATATATATATATACACATATATATATATATATATATATATATATATATATATATATATATATATATATATATATATATATATATATAGTAATTAATAATGAATGCTTACCTATCAGAGCTTATTTTAACCCAAGTTGTGATATAGCTTTGATGCGTAACTACGGTTTAATCGAAGAGTTTGTAGTTTGAGTAAACACCAAAGGCCACCCATAACCTTATCCCCTAAAGACGCTTTAATGCTTCAGAGGAGTTCAAGATGTTCAGCCACCAATAGTTCATTCAACTTCATCTTCTCACATCAAAGGTTTCTTTAGTATAAGGAAGTTCCAGACATAGTTCGATTAATTTGTCAACCAGGTCAATGACTTCAATTAACAAATATAATTCCTGAATCTGGGATATGTTTGTTTACCCGTGTGCATAGTTCCAAAGCTGAATGTATATATCGGGGATATCATATCAGTGTTTCTGTCTATGTATGAGTGCATGTACACATGCATGTGGTCTCAATTACTTGAAACTGATAAACAAGCCTGCAAAAAATATTATTGAAATTTGAAAATAATTGTTATAATTGAAAATGATGAAATTACTAATTTTTTAAATTATGAAAATTATTGAAATTGTTATCATACGCCTTATATTAGTTATTGAAATTTATAAATTCATTATTAGAGAAATTATCACATTTATAATTATGGAACAAGACCTTTTTTACTCAGCTTTACCAGAAGAAAAAATGTTTATGAATGAAGAAAATACTTTTTTTTACGCATCTTCACAAGTTGAGTTCTATGTTGTCCAAATTTAATATAAAAAATATGAGTATTTATGTGCTTGTGTTTGTGTGTCCATTAGTATTTATTATATCCTCCCTTACTGTAACTTTGGAATGAGCTAATAAAATTGCACTTGTTCTACGATCGTTGTCTTTCTTTATTTGTAATGACAATTTCCAGAGAATTTCCCAATGTTAGATTAAGAAATTCTAAATCACGCTATACAAGTTATTTTTCTAATCCTTCGTGACTGATTTAACGTCTTGCAAGTAAATAGAAAAACATTTATGGTATAGATAAAACAGAAATGCAAATTTTACGGCTGTTAGCATACCTGGAGTAATCATCAAACCAATTTATTTTAGACTTCATTTTATAAAATCAATTGAGCTAACTATGCATGATTTATCATTTTCGTAAATAACATGCTATCTCAGTGAAAGTAATTTAGAAGGGTTCTGAATTAATCCTTCCTTGGCAATATATAGAAACCCGTAAATCCTCTGAAGTTACTGCCGGAATAAGTGCTTTGGAGCAAGGAAGATTTACGTCTCGACATAAAACCTGTCGTTATCGTTAACTTGTTATATTAATTTAATGCACTGTGTTATTACAGAGTAAGGAATTCCGCTTATCTTTAGTAACTTGAAAAATTTATCGTAACTGGAATCTAGGTTTATTTTCTTATAGGGAAAGTAACAAAGTTTCTTTTTCCTATAAGGAGAATGTGATACAACGTACAAAAGGGAGAGAGATTTTGATTATTTAAGTCAACTTTACACATATTTCGAATGGAAAAAAACCGCACTAAAAAATTGTCAGATCATAACCATATGACTTTTACAGTATGTTGTTTACAGGATTTAATTACGAGTAAATCAGGTTCTTCGATAAATACTTATTTATTTACAAATAACAACCAACACAGTTTGTAGAGTTCCAGCAGGAATTCTGAAAATAGTTGACAGATATAGACCTGATAATTATTTCTTATTTGATAAGTTTCGAATTTATTATATTTTCACTAACACTGTTAGCCAGTACTTCAATCTTCTGTTTATTGAAAAAACGCTCCTCCATTCATTTAACATGAGTATTTTTGTCTATATACGTTTCTTGACAGGGTATTCTTGTTCGTGTATGATTTTGATCCGTATGAGTACATTCGTGCATGCTTTTACACACTAAAAATCCTAAAAAAAATATAATCGAGTAACAGTGAAAATAGTTATAATGTGCAAGCATGGATACGAAAAGAAATCATTTACTCCAAACTCAATAGAAACGCAATATCTCCAAAAAAAAAAAAAAAAAAAAAAAAATGACTGAAATTCCTGGAATGTGAATTTAGAAACGTACCAATACCTTTCATGGATAAACGAGTTTCCACTTAAATGTTAGTTTCTCTCAGCACAAGAATAACACGTGGGTTAACCTTAAACGATTAAGTGTTACTTGCAACGCATTGGTAAGTGAAGACAAAGAGGCAAAATTAAGAAAAAAAATATATGGAAAAAGGTAAGATTTAGATGTCATATTTCGTTGAAACAAGACAGTGTTTTTTAGCATGGATATGTATGGGGAAACAAGTAGGGTTTTATAATGTTACCCTAAAAAATGCATTGAAATCTGATTATAAATTGCATACTAAATCTGATAAGTTTGACCAGTATATGACGCAATAATATAAATTATGGTATATCATGTAATAAAAGGATATAAGATCCGCATGCCCAGGCAAGGACATTTCAAATATGATCAGATAACTCTTCCCAGCTCTCTTCTGGTAGCCATCATAGCAGCTACGATGAAGCTCGGCTCCGACCTCCGCCTCCAGAAGCAACGCTCGAGTGACAGCTCCCTTGCGGCAGTCCACGCAACCTATCCCTTCATCCTTATCCTCCCCCTCCCTGTCCCACCCAACCCCTTACTCTGAAGTACTACTTTGTCTCTCTCCTCCTCGAACTTTAATTCTAATACTAACACCATCAGTAACCTTTATCCCCAGAGTAGCCCTTGTGGTCTTAAAACTCTCTGTGGGCACCGGGAGTGCTGCACCGTCTAGGCTCCTACTTCTTCAGTAGTGCCTACATAGGATAGGGGTTAGGCATGAGTCACTCTCTCTCTCATAAAGTGATAATCAACATCTTTCATCTTTATTCCTAAAGTTTTTTGTTATAGCGCCCTTAATAGTTATATTTCTGAAAATGTTTTTGCAAGGTTGTTAAAAAAAATAATATTATCCCCACCTGACCCCAGTCTCAAAATTCATCTCAGGTTATTCCATCATAATTTTTTTCGAAAAAAGTCAAAATTTTGGTTCTCTAAAAAGTACGTGAAATCCCGTAGATATATTTTAATTGAGCAATCTCATTAAGGCAGTGCAATATCCGTAGACATCCCTATACATATACGTAAATATGCAATAAAATTAATTAAATGGAAATACCAGGCTCTCCTTCGGTAAAATAGGTTAAGTCAAAATAAAAGACACTGGTCAGGGATCTGACAGTGAAGCCCGTAGTCAGACAGTATGGAGTATCCTTCAGGATAACTCCTGCTTCATCCACAAACTAACCAAATCAAATAACTTTTATTTGGCTATAGCTGATGAAGCTACCATAGAAAACATCATCCTCCCCAAACTAAGGAAGCTTCCCTTAGTAAGAACTTTGAGGTTCTAGAGAATCTAGACCCCCACATCTTGATGCTTCACTTACCTTGGTCATAACCCAGGCTGATAGCATAATGTATAACCTTTCAGAAGTAGAACTGAAAAATTAAAATTAGGTGAGAAATAAAGTTAAAGTCCCAAAAATCATCAAATTGCCAACCACCAAAACAACTTTCAAGTTCAACTTGAAACCATTCAAATGGTAAGAGACAGTCTTATCAAAGGACTATTCATCTCAAGCCAGTCATTCCCCCCTGAATACCTGGCTCAGGACGTATTTGTCTCTCTTTCTTAATGCATGAGATGCTATAACTACGACCACACCGAAAGGACTGCCCTCGATCTTCCTCGTAAAAAAATATGTTCATTAAATGCCTCATTAGAGCAGTATTGGACTAAATGTAACAATCAACAAAATCACAATTGGATCACATTCAATGGAGACCATCCGACCATGGCAGTAAGATGGCCTACTAGAAAAACTATAGTTAAGGATCAAGCAAAGGTTCTTAGAAATCAACAATCCCATATTGTTCCAAACAAGTCCTTTGCACAAGCCTCAGCCCCTACCACTTCAAACACCTTCTCACAGCCTATATTTAGCAGCATTACGCTACAACAACAAACCATAATGAATACGGCACTGATCGTGGTAAAGCTTAGCGAAGCAGCTGAGCCAGTGACTTTCCAGTCAATGGTTGATGCTTTTTATATAGCTAATAGACTTCCTCCAGTCAAAATCCCTACAGAGGTCATCAAATTAGCAAATAAAGTATCAGCAATGCTGAAAACAGGAAACATTAATGACAACAACCCTCAACAAACTGACAGTCTATGAAGTCATGGAAACAGATGAAATCAACAGGAAAAGGATTCTGAGTGACTCAGATTCGGACATCTCAGACCCTGCAAATCCCGCCAAGAAGCAACCACAACCTTCTACCTCAACATCTGTACCCGCAGACATTGAACTAAAAGGAGCCATTGCTCTCCCTACCCTTCCCCCCATCAAACAATCTAAACCAAAAATTGGATTAAAACTTTATTCTTCTATCAATTCGGCAAATCCTCCAAAATCCGCAACTCATTAAACATCAAGATGGTATTTGAAAGTAATACCATTAAATATTTATTCACTCAGAAATCCGACAATGATGCAGTTGTTCAATTCATAAATGACAGCTCAATAGAACATGAGAAATACAGTTCTAGGATCGCCGGATCAGTGTGGATAAATTCAGGATGTTAAAGTCAGGATTTTATGATTTGAATAAAGGACAATTACCATAATGGATACTCTCACAGCAATTCAACATAACGTAATAAAGTGGACATTCCACAGAAGTAAAGAACTTATCAATATCTACTCCTCTCTCTCCCCTCACCTCATACTTCTTAACTCAACAGGAATTCCTAATTCCCCCCGTGTCAAGATCTGGAACTATAATGTATTCCAGTGTAACACCTCTGGCGAGCAAAGCACTGGAACAGTAATAGCAATTAGACGAGATGTTACTATCAAATTAATAGATGGTTTCAATCATGATTTGGAAGCTGTCGAAATACAGACCTGTAATTGTAGCAACAACCTATCTACCCCCAAGAAACCAAGTATTTCCACAACAGGACATATCATTAATGAGACGCAACATCCCAGTCTATCTGCTGGCTGGCCTTAATGCAGCTCATCCAGTGCTTGGTCATAATAGAACCAACCCTATAGGCACATTAATCCCCGGCCCGATTAATAGGAACATCATTAGATTTCTAGGCACAGATTTTGATACGTTTTTCAACAGAAGAACCTCTAGTAAGCCTGATATACTTCTTTCATATGTAATATGCTGTCTCTTCGCTTTTGTCGGGGGAGAGAGAGTGGTCATATTCTGATGAGAGAGTTGTAGTAGGAAAAGAGGCAGTGGGTGAGAAGGATTGACTTTATATACGCAAGTGTGGATATCTGTCTAAATATATAAGGCATATTTGACTAGCCTCATACATTAGAATATATATATATATATATATATATATATATATATATATATATATATATATATATATATATATATATATATATATATATATATATATATATATATATATATATATGATCTAAAGAAAACACATTTCACAGTTGGTAGACCGAGTATGATCTAAAACACTTTTTAGCGAAAAAGATTTTTTTCTTTTTAACAGGCGACTTCTCACTTTATTTGTTGCGACCTTTACAACACATGTTTTTTTATGAATGGGGATTCAAAAAGAAATATATAAGTACGGATCGAAAATAAGACAGAAGAGTATTTGCCATTATTCATCAAAGAACTTTCATGATATAAGGATTGAGTTTTCCATCTGAAGTCTTTACCATAATAAAACTTATGATATTTATGGCCGACTGAAGTTAGTTGGATGAAAAAGAAAATTAATTAGATTTTCATACCTTTTTGTCTGTTACAATAAGGAATCTCTCTCTCTCTCTCTCTCTCTCTCTCTCTCTCTCTCTCTCTCTCTCTTTCTTTCTCTCTCTCTCTCTCTCTCTCTCTCTCTCTCTCTCTCTCTCTCTCTCTCTCTCTCTCTCTCTCTCTCTCTCTGTCGATGCAAAGCAAAACAGAAAAAGAATCCCTACTCTAATCTATTTAGATACCCCACATTTGGTAGCCTAAAAAAAAAGAAATAAAAAAAAGAAAAAATTTTGAAAACTATTTTCAATGCAATCGAAAGGTAAACAATGTAATGCAATGGGATGCATAACAAAAAACCTATTATGGCTTATGCATTATATCTGTGAATTTGAAAACAATTTGAAAAGTTAAAGGATCCACATCAGGAGAATAAAGAGCATATTTTCTCAAGTTGTGTACATTGGTAACATTATGTTTTATATAACAGTACATCTATAAGCTTTGAAACCATAGAACCGATTGATGTTTGTTATGACAAGGTTATTTTTTTCAATTACTAATTGCATCGAAACTCGGTGAAACTTGATTATTTATAACAATGAATCATTCAAGAAATTAACATCTTATATATATGCATATATATATATATATATATATATATAATATATATATATATATATATATATATATATATATATATATATATATATATATATATATATATATATATATATATATATATATATATATATATATATATATATATATATATATATATATATATATATATATATATATATATATATATATATATATATATATATATATATATATATATATATAGCTACTGTAATTAATTAATTTCCTAAACAATATGGCTTCAATGAAAATCAAAAAAACTTAGTTTTATTTGACAATAGTGAATACATTTTATGCAATGGTGCAAAATTGCCTTTCGTAGTCTGTTTGACGCCCATTATCGAAGTTAATATCTTAAGTTAGGGAATAATTCTCATGGAATCACTTAGTCAATCCTTTTAAACAATTTATGAAAACTAATTACCTGTCGAGTGTTTGGGCCAGATCCTGTTTACTTTAATAATGATATCTTTCTTAATATTTTTTTCTTAAGGGATAACCTTTTTTTCTCAATAATTTTCCTTGGGTTTTCAAAGAAAATTTAATAACCACAAATAAAGAAAATATCATCATCATAACTTTATTTATGCTTTAGTGCCTTATTAAAATATTAAAATTGATTAATGTAAGCTTTGATTTAATGATATGTTTTCTTTAATTCTTATAAAAAAAAGAATAAAAGAAATCGATTTTATTCTTGAAGGGAATTGATGACCTGCTTGTTGAAGATACGAATAATGATCAGCTGAAAATAGTTTTAAAAAGTACTGTATTTGTCGGAGAGCATCGTCCCGCTCATTGTGGTGTTATAGTAGCCTAAGCCAAGTTATGCATTGACTCATGTCGTCGTTTATGCCCTTCTCTAAAATCTCGAAGGATATGTACTCACCCCTCTCTGTTTGTCTGTTTGTGAACAACTTAACTTAAAAACTGCTGAGAATATTATGATTTAGCTTGGTAGTCCTGTTGGATATAACACGAAGTGGAATCTAATATTTTTGATAATTAGTTTATTTTTGTTTATTAGTTTGTGGGAAACTTCACACAAAAACTACAATGCTAACTTTCCCTAAACTTGGTAGAACTGTTGGGTATAACTCAAAGATGAATCTATATTATCTTAAATAAAGAACACCAAACTACAAGTATGCAGCAATGCAATAGCAAATATTTGTTTTTCTTTTTTAGTTTCTTTTTTGTTTATGAACAATATTACGTAAATATTAATGAACCCATTTCTACAAAACTTGGAGGACATGTAGGTTATGATCTAATGAAAAATAGTTTATATTTCGAAAAAAAAAAAATACATAGACTTGCACACACGCAGTGGAGTTTAGAGAAAAATAAAACTGCACGACTTGGCGAAAATTTGGTTCATTTTGTTGGAATGGAATACTAAGACTACGTATCTGGCGATGGATTGAAGATCTTGTTATAGCATTATGTTAAAACTTAAATTTTTTCCTGAAAGGTAGTTTCATTTTGGGAAATTCTGGAGGCGGCAAACAAAGAGCAGTTATTTTTGGTATGAACAATGATGTAGCGAATATATTTCTTTCCCGAGTTAATTTTGATAATGAAGAAAAAAAAAGATGCGTCTAAATATTTGCATATCACTCAAAATGTTTAAAGAAACTTAAGTTTATGACCTGTACTAAAATAAAAAGTGCCAATGTCTCAAAAATAATCAAAGTTGCTCAGATAAGGAAAATTTGAAGAAATTGCATTGAGTCTCTGGAGGGCTAAAGAATACACTAAACCTCATAAAACAGCTGGTCTGCCATAATTCGGTGATTGTAGTGATCGATTGGCTTCAGGATGGACTCGTCAACCTATTTCCGTATTCCTAAAAGACTTCATGGCAAATACGCCAAAGTTCGTGAACTCTCCTATATACCCAAAGGATGTTTGTGGTGTCGCTGGATACATTCTTAATGTTACCCTTTTTCCAAGGGAGTTCTTGCATGTTCACGACGCAGATATTCTTTAACTCCCCCTGCATATAGTGAACTATTTTTACTTATGCACATACACAAATATATATATATATATATATATATATATATATATATATATATATATATATATATATATATATATATATATATATATATATATATATATATATATATATATATATATATATATATATATATATATATATATATATATATAAATATATATAATATATATATATATATATATATATATATATATATATATATATATGTATATATATATATATATATATATATATATATATATATATATATATATATATATATATATATATATATATAGTAATCAATAATGAATGCTTACATATCAGAGCTTATTTGAACCCAAGTTGTGGTATAGCTTTGAAGCGTAACTACGGTTTAATCGATGAGTTTGCAGTTTGAGTAAACACCAAAGGCCACCCATAACCTTATCCCCTAAAGACGCTTTAATGCTTCAAAGGAGTTCAAGATGTTCAGCCACCAATAGTTTGTTCAACTTCATCTTCTCACATCAAAGGTTTCTTTAGTATAAGGAAGTTCCAGACTTAGTTCGATTGATTTGTCAACCAGGTCAATGACTTCAATTAACAAATATAATTCCTGAATCTGGGATATTATGTTTGTTTACCCGTGTGCGTAGTTCCAAACCTGAATGTATATATCGGGGATATCATATTTGTGTCTCTGTCTATGTATGTGTGCATGTACATATGCATGTGGTCTTAATTAACAAGTCTGCAAAAATATTATTGAAATTTGAAAATTATTGTTATAATTGAAAATATTGAAATTATTATTTTTTGAAATTATCCAAATTATCATTAAAACTATTATTATAATTCTTATAATACTTATCAAAATTTATGAACTAATTATTAGAGAAATTATCAAATTTATAATTATGGAACGAGACCATTTTTACTCAACCTTACCAAAAATAAAATGTTTAAGAATGAAGAAAATACTTTTTTACGCATCTTCACCCGTTGAGTCCCAAGATGTCTAAATTTCATATAAAAATATGAGTATTTATGTGCTTGCGTTTGTGTGTGCATGAGTATTTATTATCTACTCCCCTACTGTAATTTCAGAATGAGCTAATACAATTGTACTTGTTTTACGACCGTTGTCTTTCTTTATTTGCAATGACCATTTCCAGAGAATTTCCCAAAGTTTGGTTATCGAGAAATACTAGCTCACAATATAGAAGTTATTTTTTTAATCCTTCGTGACTGATTTAAAGTCTTGCAAGTAAATAGAAAAAAAAAATTATGGTATAGATAAAACAGAAATGCAAATTTTACTGCTGTAAGCACACTTGGAGTAATCATCAAACTAATTTATTTAAGACTTCATTTTATTAAATCAATTGAGCTAACTATGCATGATTTATCATTATCGTAAATAACATGCTATCTCAGTGAAAGTAATTTAGAAGGGTTCTGAATTAATCCTTCCCTGGCAATATATAGAACCCCGTAAATCTCCTGAAGTTACTGCCGGAATAAGTGCTTTGGAACAAGGAAGATGTACGTCTCAATATAAAACCTGTCGTTATCGTTAACTTGTTACATTAATTTAGTGCACTGTGTTATTACAGAAGAAGCAATTCCGCTTATCTTTAGTAACTTGAAAAATTTATCGTAACTGGAATCTAGGTTTATTTTCTTATAGGAAAATTAACGAAGTAACGTTTCCCCATGAGGAGAATGTGATACATCATACAAAAAGGAAGGAGATTTCGATTATTTAAGCCAACTTTACACATATTTCGAATGGAAAAAAAAAAACGCACGAAAAAAATGCCAGTTCATAATCATATGACTTTTACAGTATGTTGTTTACAGGATTTAATTAGGAGTAAATCAGGTTCTTCGATAAATACTAATTCATTTAAAAATAAAAACCAACATAGTTTGTAGAGTTCTAACAGGAATTCTGAAAATGGTTGACAGATATGATCCTGATAATTTTTTTTTTTAATTCGATAAGTTTTGAGTTTATTATATTTTCACTGACACTGTTACCCAGTACTTTCATCTTCTGTCCAATGAAAAACCCTGCTCCATTCATTTAACATGTGTATTTTTGTCTGTGCACGTTTTTTGATAGGGTATATTCTTGTTCGTGTATGATTATGATACGTATGAGTACGTTTGTGCATGCTTTTATGCACTAAAAATCCTTAAAAAATATAATCGAGTAACAGGGCAAATAGTTAAAATGTGCAAGCATGGATACGAAAAGAAATCATTTACTCAAAACTCAATAGAAACGCGCAATCACCGGAAAAAGGAAAAGAAAAAACAATTAAGGAAATTCTTGGAATGTAAATTTAGAAACTTGCAAATAGCTTTCACGCGTAAACGAGTTTCCACATAAATATCAGTTTCTCTCAGCACAAGAATAACACGTGGGTTAACCTTAAATGATTAAGTGCTACTTGCAACGCATTGGTAAGTGAAGACAGAGGCAAAACTAAAAAAAAAAAAAAAAATATCTTCCTCTTGGTAAGGGTAGAAGAGACTCTTTAGCTATGTTAAGCAGCCCATCTAGAAGAAGGCCACTCCAAAATCAAACCATTGTACTCTAGTCTTAGGTAGCGTCATCGCCTTTGTACAATGGTCTTCCACTGTCTTGTGTTAGAGTTCTCTTACTTTAGGGTAAACTTGGGCACAGTATTCTATTTAATTTCTCTTCCTCTAGTTAATTTAAAGTTTCTATTGCTTATATAGGAAATATGTATTTTAATGTTGTTACTGCTCTTAAAATATTTAATTTTTCCTTGTTCCCTTTCCACACTGGACTATATTCCCTATTGGGCCACCTGGGCGTATAGCATTCTGCTTTCCCTGGTTTAAGCTTAGCAAGTAATAATACTGATAATATTGAAAAACTTTAGGTCATACAAAACACACTGATAAAGTCAATTTTATGCGCAGCGTGAAAACTGTTCCCCAGCAAAACATGAAAGTGCATCCTTATGATTAATTTAAGACTTGCTTCTGGACCTTCTTAACAGCTTCCTGAAATGGCACTGCCAATGCTCTGCTTGGGACTTGTAAGATATATCGTCCAGGTTTATAGGCAAGAGAACCCAGGTAACTATCCAGGAAGGGCAGATAAACAAACATCTGAGAAGAGTTTTGAGGACTGTATTGCAACATAGATTGTCTAAGTTCGTCAGTCTTTGTTTCCTCATTTTATTATAACCAGTTGTTAAGAGATTGCGATGCTAAGGGAAGCGTTGTAGGCGAAGGTCTTTTTCAGAAGTCAGCCTGTCAGATTCATTGCAAATACTGAGATGTAGCCTCTTTATGATTTTCATAGTCACGTAAAGAAATATTAACACACCTAATTATATTATCAGAACTATTTATAAAGACAATCACATTACTAACTCGTCGGCCATTTCTTTCTTTTTTCTCCTCCATCCCTTCCCTTCCCTCCCTCCCTTTCTTTCTCTTCTTAAGATGCATACTGTGAGATTGTCCCATGGGTGGATATCAAGCATTTATTAACGAACGCCTTCAATTTGACGTTAACAAAGGTCTCTGTAATCTCAAAGGGATATCGCATAATATGAGAGGACGTATTCTTGACATGTCACATAGCTATCTTCACCCGGAATAGTATTAACGCTTCGAGGGGTTACAGTGACAAGAATCTGGAACGAGAATGAAAAGAGAGCCGCTCATAAGGCATCTTTCCTATTCCGTTTCCAGTGTATATCTGATGAAGGCGGTAGCGCCCTCTTTATTCCTTGTAGCGATATACGAGGTGCTACAGATACTGTATTATAGGGAGGGGTCAATAAGCCCTTTTACAATAAAAGGAAGGGAGGGTCCAGCAGGACGACATGGCTACCTCACCCAGAAATAGATTTGTCGCTTCGCACAAAATCCGTTTTTTGGGCTCAGGCCATGTCGTCCTGATGGAAGTTTACCAGAGCATTACTGTATCTGTGGATTCTCAAGCTGTGCCGTACTCTCAAGAAAGTATTTTCCTGCTCCGTCTAGACCTAGAGACCTATGATGTTACCGTCATACATCATTTTATCTAAGCATGAACTATGTTAGTGCTTCCTGGCTACTACAGGGAAGAGTCGTACTAGACTCTGGAAAAAGTCTTGAAGAGTACATAATAATTATGGATGACAAAATGACAAGCTTGTATAGTGGTCTCGCCCTATACATTATAAAGCAAAGTTTGTATAAGAGTCATTAATGTCAGTATGAATTTGTGACATCTTCCCCAATGTGACTACTCTTATTAACTATTGGATAACGGTTGTATCCGCATAGGAACAAATTTTGCCTCTCTGCCACTATCCCGTTAGGGTACCACGTCAACCCTTCCTAAGGAAGGGTTAAAGTGAATGGACTTTTGCTTGAATCAGGGAACAATCTTAAAAGACATATCATGCTAAAAATATCTATATTTTAATCTCAATGCTCAGTACATTTCTAATAAAATGTGTGTGGGCGAATAAGACTATGTACTAGTTTATTAAAATTTAATAAACGTACATATACAGATCAACATTTATAAAATTTATAAGATGTGGATGATATGCATTAAAGCATAAAGAAAAACAGTCAACAGAAAATATTGTTTCGTCTACTGGGAAACAGATTTGCCACTTCAATTGAATTATTAATAATAATGATATAGTCTGTATACTGTTTATTTACACTAGCGTAAGAAACGCTTGGTAAAAGTGTCCGTATTATGCTATAGTTCACCGACGTCAATGAAACAGTTTGTAAGGACACTTTCGTGGCATATCGCTCAGTGTGTAGTAACATACATTGACTACACATGCACCCTCTTAATTAATCGTCCCAAATTAATTACACTGCTCCTCGCAGATTTAAAATAGAAGGTTAAAGAATTCTACATGCTGCTACCACAGACCTCTTGAGTTGCTCCACTTGCTTCGCATAGTGCATATAGAAAACCTTGGATGAATACCAGCCGGTGGACAAACAAGGATGTTCAAAGTCCATATAAATAAAGAAATTTTATGGAAGAGGCAACTTTCCTCGGATCATGACTAACGGGTGTACTGTCTGGATCCGGTGAATTTCGCCCTTAGTTATAGATAACTTTGAACCAGGGTTTCTCTTCTGTACAGCTGTTCTCCCATAAAGTCTGAAGTTCTATGAAGATAGACCTTTAGGCACTCTACTAGACATAGAGATGCATCTTCCTTCAGAGGGCAGATTCTTATAGGGTCCCCACCTGTTGGTGGGTAGCTTGTTCCTGTTAAGAAACGTTGGGTCTGGAAATAGATTCAGTTCTCCCTCCAAGAACTGGGCGTGGCCTTCCTCTCTAGAGAGAGCCACTATCTCACTAACTATGGCCCACAAAGCGAGTACAAACAGAAATATGACTTAAATTCAAAACCTTCTAAGCGCATTCCTCATTGTTCATTATTTATACACAATGAAGAATCATATCTAATGACCATGCAAAGGGTCTTTGAAGGCGCTGAAGGGCTAAGCCCAGCATGGGCCTTTGTAGTTCATTAAGAATGTCGTTAGAAAGGCCGATCTGTAAGGCTTATGGTATCTGACTTGTCAAGGCAGGCTTGAACAATAGAATTGTGTTGGCTGCTAAACCTTGCTTATGAAGGTGAATGAAGAATGATAACTAGGAATCTGTCGAGATTTCTTTTGGTTTCTTTGCCTTGACAAAGGATATCTGTTTCTTCCCTGAAGCCTCATAATTTCTTCTGGTTTCCTCCAAAAGTCTAAGCTGACTTTTAACACCGACTCATTTCCTCATCGCTAAGGAGAGAAAATCATGAGATGTAGGTTCCGTGTTTTCTGTGATGAAGCGAAGACAGTCGACTTTTGTACTCGCTAAGGCAGGGATGGATCCGGTAGTGGTACGAATTTTAGTTGTAGTTCCAATGCCAGAGGGAACCACACGCTATTTGGCCACTTGTGGGCCACTATTGCTGTTTTCCTTTTAAAGGATCTCAGCTTATCGAGAACCTTCAAAAGGAGGTTGTGCGTAGGGAACAGATAAATATTAGACCATCTGTTCCAGTCTAGGGACATAGCGTCCACTGCCTCCGCTAGCAGATCCTCATATGGAGACACGTAACAATCTATTTTCTTGTTGTCTTTCGTCACAAAGAGGTCTATCTGCAGCTCCGGGACTTGGCTCGAGATGAAGGAGAACGATCCTGCGTCAAGAGACCATTCTGACTCTATAGGTGTAAACCTGGATAGAGCGTCCGATGTCACATTGCGGAACCTGTGAATGTGAACTGCTGACAGGTGCCATTTTTTCCATTCTGCCAAACGAAATATGGCCAACATCACTTGGTTGATTTGAGGTGACCTCGACCCTTGTCGATTCACGCATTTCTCACTATCACCTCGCTGTCTAGAACCAGTCTTATGTGGGTCGAGTGGCGAGGAGATACTTTCTTTTGTGTCAGAAGTACTGCCATGGCTTCTAGAAAGTTGATGTGAAATGACTTGAAAAGATTGGACCAAGCTCCTTGGACTCTCTTCTGATGAGAGTTACCTCCCCAGCCTTCCTTTGAAGCATCTGTGTGGATAGTTAATGACGGGGGAGGAGGTTGAAGAAGTATTGATCTCTTTAACTGCTTGTCATTGGACCACGGTTTGAGAAGCGTTAGCAGTCGAGTCGGTAGAGGTCTTATTAGATCTCTTCGCGTGTTTGATGCGTATTTTCTCCAGACTCCTGTTGCATCCTTTAGCTGTGCTCTTAGCACTGGGTCTGTTATTGAAGCAAACTGTGGAGAACCCAGCACTCTCTCCTGTTCGCGTCTTGATATCCGTTTGGATTTCAATAGTCTCTTGACAGATCCGGCTATTTCTTTCCTCTTCTTCCCAGGAATGGAAAGTCGATGTGACTCCAAATTCTAGTGGATTCCCAACCACTGAAATTTTTGAGCTGGAGAAAGTCGAGACTTTTTGATGTTGATCTTGAATCCCAGATGTTCCAGGAACTGGATCACTATCTTAGAAGCTTGCATGCATTCTGTCGTCCAAGTAGGCTATTACTTGGTCCCCCTTTAGGTATAATTGATGGACGGCTGCGTTCGCTAGCTTCGTGAAAATCCTTGGGGCTATGTTTACCCCGAAAGGCATGGCTCTGAAGGCGTAGTAAAGTTTTCTATGTAACTTGAAGCCTAGGTAGGAGGAGAGGTGACGATTAATTGGAACGTGCCAATAAGCGTCAGATAAGTCTATAGAAACAGTATATGCTCTTTTGGGCAGTAGGGTCCTTATGTGTTGAAGTGTGAGTATTCTGAACTTGTAGTTCTCTATGACCTTGTTGAGTGGCGACAAGTCAAGAATGACTCTGAGTTGTTTTGAGTCCTTCTTTGGAACACAAAACAGCCTTCCTTGGAATTTGATGGACTTAACTTTCCGGATTACTCTTTTGTCTAAGAGCTCTCGGACATATTCTTCCAGAACAGGGGTTGAGTGTTGAAAGAATTGAGGATATTGAGGTGGAGGACTGCTCCAGATCCAACCTAGTCCATCCTTTATTAGGCTGTGGGCCCAGGGATCAAAGGTCCAGCGATCCCTAAATAGCTGTAGTCTCCCTCCTACTGGAAGTATCTCACTTCTGCTGTTGTGGACCTGAGGCCTTGCCTCCTTGACCGTGTCCTCCCCTGGATCCCCTTCCTCTTGAAGGGCGCCTAGAATACCCTCTGGCTGTTCCTCTAGCTTTCGAACGAAAGGAAGAAGTCTGCCTTTTGAAGGCTGGCTTAAAAACTGGCGACTGTGTCGCCACTTGTTGAGGTACCAGCTGGTACATGGTTGGAGGTTGTGCCACTATGTGAGACACTGCGGTCACAGGAAGTTGTTGTAGTTGCTGTTGGTAGGGTTTAGCCGGCCGAGAGGATGGCCTAGGCCTTTTTGTCTTCTTCTTGGGTTGGTGACCCTCATCTGGAGAAGATTTTTTCTTAAGATCTAATCCCCACTTTTTCAGAAGGTTCTTATTCTCTGTGGCGGCCTTGTCTACTACCTCTTTAACCACTTCATTCGAAAAGAGGTCTTTACCCCAGATACGAGAGGATATCAGTCTCCTCGGTTCGTGCCTCACCGCAGCCGAGGCCAACATGAACTCTCTACAGGTTTCCCTAGCTTTAATAAAGATATAGAGATCCTTCGTAACTGTAGCCAGATGGGTTTTGGCCACTACCATTAACATGTCCTGGTTCTTGGAGTCACTTGCCGTCGTTTCTAATGTCGTTTGCAACGACATCGATGCCGCAAGTCTTATCTTCGTCTCTTGCTCTTTGCGCAAGAGAACATCCAACAGTTTTGGAAGTTCCTCACCAAACTGGCGTTTAGCAATATCAGCTTCCAGCTTCCCGACTGAGAAGGTAAGGTGGACGTCCTTCAAGTCTTCTTGGTCCAAGGGCAAGGTCAGAGATAACGGGTTACACTCCTCCAAGGAAGGGCATGGTTTCCCTACCTCCACCGCCTTTAACCCTGGATAGGTACGCTCTTCGGACACCCCATTAAGGGTATACTCGGACGCGCGCGACCCCGACGCCAAAAAAAATTCTTGAAAAATCAGTTTTTGCAGTAACCACCTTTTTTCTTTTGTCAAAAAAAAAACTTCAATGAATGCTTAAAACAACTGTAAAGATAAATACTACTCATCTTCAGAAAAACTATTTATTATAAACATTTTAAAAAATTAAGTAGAAAAAAAAGACCTTACATAAAAATTCATAAAAAAAAGTTTATACATATATGCACAAATCCTTTTAGGAAATGATTCTTGAATGTTTAGGACACATCTTGGTGTATTTTGGATGAAGTCAGACCCATGGAGGTGAAGATCTGAAATGAAAAAAAAAGGGTAACTTTTTTTGCCCAAAAAAATTTGGCCAAATTTCATGAATTTTTTTGGGTACCCAAATGAAATAGGAAGTGGCTAATTTTTTTAGGGAATAAACATATGTTATCCTAAAATAGAAATATGTAAAAAAATATTCATTATTTTGTAAATTACATTTATATCAGGGGCCATATCTAAAGGTCATTTTTTGAATACTTAGAAATTTCGTAAAAATATACATATATTTAATATATAATATGATATTTATGCAGGTAAAAATATACCAAAATATCACAAATTCTATAGGGAATTAGAATATATAGATAGGGCAACTTACGCTTCGGATATGTCCACAAAATGGCCGCCAACCACACTGACTCAGACTCCCTAATCTGCCACTTGAAATGTAGGAAGGGTATGTCAATTTCAAGGTGTTATTTACTAATCTAATTATTCTTGGATATGCATAAAAATTGTATGGTGGGTTGAAGGATAATTGTCGATTATTTTACGACTATAAAATTAAAATTCTGACCCCAAAAAATTTTTTTGAAGGGAAATAAAATCGAAAAAAAAATGTAAAACAATATAATATACTAGCTAAAAAAATTTGATGATATTCAATCAAAAAAGAAGTAAACAAAATTTTCCGACAAATAAACATCTACATGAATCATTACTCTGTGATAGTTCCTTAGTACGTAGTAATTTTGAAAGAAATGGGAAAAAACGAAAAAATGGCAATCACTGGAAAATCTAACACATACCTATATATACGCCATATCTGGCTAAAAAAAAGATAGGCATGGGTAGCCAGATCATCTAGAAACACTTTCCAACACTATAAAAATATAAGTTTTGCGACACTACTTGCCAATTCCATACGGTAACATGACTAAGCAAAAAAAAATGCAAAACAAATAAAAAAGGGCACTCGAAAAATGGCTAACATTCTAATATACGGCATTTCAGAAAAAAAAAAAAATTCAGCCACGTGCTAGGCAAACCATCAAGGCACACTTTCCGACAAATAAACATCTAATTGAATCATTACTCTGTGATAGTTCCTTAGTACGTAGTAATTTTGAAAGAAATGGGAAAAAACAAAAAAATTGCAATCACAGGAAAATCGAACACATACCTATATATATGCCATATCTGGCTAAAAAAAAAAGATAGGCATGGGTAGCCAGATCGTCTAGAAACACTTTCCAACACTATAAAATTATAAGTTTTGCGACACTACTTGCCAATTCCTTACGGTAACATGACTAAGCAAAAAATGCAAAACAAATAAAAAGGGGCGAAAAAAAACAGTAATATACGGCAATTCCTTACTAGGTAGTAAAATTTTACAAATATTGAAAAAAAAACAGAAATTGGCAACCGCAGTTAAATACCCTATATACCAATAACTACGTCGTATCTGACAAAAACAAAGTCACGCATGGGTAGCCAGATCATCTAGACACACTTTCCAACACTAAAAAAGCAAAAGTTTTACGACACTATTTGGCAATATCTTACGGAAAAATGACTTGGCAAAAAAATGAAAATAAATGAAAAAGGGGCAATCGCGGTAAAATGGTCCTCGTGGTGATGAACGACATTTTAACTAAATAAAAAATCATGCTCATGGTAGCCAAACAATCCACCAAGACTTTCCACAACTGATAACCTATACAAGTTGCACCATTCTACGACAATTTCATAATACGTAATAACTTTGATAATTATGCAAATTACCTTAGAAGGGTAAACTCGGTCGCGCTCGACCCCGACGCGTCTCAGAAATCGGGGAAGGAGTACAGCTACAGTAATGCACATCTGAACACTACTAGAACGTGTAGGCGAGCCACCTACTGCAGGTCGATCACCCACAAATTCAGTCACGGGGGTGAGTCACGTGAGAAAAACCTCTTTTTTTTTTTGACGCTCGGGGTCGCGGACGACCCACCGTACCTTTCCAGGGTTAAGGCTGCCTTATATCACTTTTCCATGAAGGGATAGGCTCTGGTTGGAGAGGCCACAAAGGAGGGAAGCTTCTTACTCAAGGCTGGCACCTCTGAGTTCGTCAAGCCCCTCTCTTTCATGGAGCCCACTAGTAACGCCTGTGCTTTACTATGGTCAAGAACCATGACCTCCTTCAGCTCCGTCTACTCCTTTGAGGCTGGCTCCTTCCTAAGACGGACATAGCAGTCTGGATAAGAATCTTTGTTGGGCCAAAATTCCACTTCTTCCAGGGGAATTGCTCCCAACTTTTCTGATATCACGATCTTCCCGGTTGTCATTGGCATGTGTTTGGCATAGCTCCAAGGATTGGTGTTCGAGCACAAAGGATGATCCTTCACGTTGAGTCGTTTATGGGGCCCACATGATGCTGCAAGTCTACGTATCTCCAGTTTCATTGCAGCTTCCTTCTCATCATTCTTTCTTTGAATTTATTGGATCATCTCAACAATAGAAGAAAGAGTTCTTCCCTGTTCATCTGGGATAGCAGACGATGTAGAGGGAACAGGTTCTGGGTCCGGAACCGATGTAACCGACACCTCGTCGATTTCTTCCTCTTCTACTTGAGGAGTCTGAGAGAGCTCCTCCTCCTGACCTTCTCCTAGAAGGTCTTTCTCTGTAAAATCCAACACTTCCGACATCTTATAGTCCAATTGGATGTCTTGAAGGGCGGCTGACACTTGAGAATCTACCGGATTCTGGGCAGTTGGTATCCTCACCTGAGGCTGAGGAATGACTGCATCAGCCGATGCTTTAGGAAAAAGGTATGCCCTCATATCTTCTCATTTGGAAGGTAGGGGCCTGAGCTATTTTTCTGAAAACCCCTCACCCAGGTTCGTAAATTTTCCCTGGCAACATCCCTTGACTCCGTCGACTTAGGGTTGTCAAAAGCCTCGGTAATCAGGTTAGAACATACAGTACAAACCTGAGGGTCCCAATACCGGAGATCACCTCTGGAGGCTGTGCATGCTGCGTACCTCCTGAAAAAAACTGATGTCAGCAGAAGTTCTCACTGCGGACAATGCAGAATACACTCACGCACTTTGGATGGTCCTCCTGTAAAGAGAAGAAAAATCCATGAGTATCAAGTGAAGGTTTTTAACTTATATTGTAACATGTAGCTTACACAGTAAAGCTATAAAAGAAAGAAGGAAAGGCACATACTTGTATTTCCTGCCCAGCCAATTGCTGTAACCTCCCAAAATATTAAAACTAAGGTTAATTCTATTCTAGAATACCTTATGTAATTTCCTAAACGGAAATTTAAGGTGTAGCTCACACCTTGAAATAAAGTTTTGATATATGGGATAGAATGAATACAGAAAGAACTCACTTTCTATTAATTGTACAGTCTCAACAAAAGGCTGTAAAAGATAACTTTAAGTATATTGGAAGAACTTTAGTGTTACAACAAACTCTGTACTGTAGTTTATTAATGCAGTGTGTACTACACTACAAATTTAGTAACTACTGCATATCTCATGCTGCTGTGCCGGCCAGCACGTGCCGGCCGACATTTACCCCCGTATAGTTCAAAGATATACTACCTTTAACTAATAGTCGGCAGGTCATTAGTTCGCAAATGTGTGCCAGCCGGCAGCTGAAAACACTAACATCCGGCTGCCGGCCGCTAATAGTAGTGGCCAGCAGATTACGGCTGTGTTTCCACTGCCGACAGGCAAAGGTAGCAATACCCATGTCTGCCGACACTGGCTAAGAACCAGAGTACAGCCGGCAGTCGGGGTAGGGGTAAAAACACTAGTAAGAGAAACAATATGGATGTAAGGTTATAAGGTGGCATTGCCATACAACCTTCCCTCCAGAAAGAGTGAACTTAGGGAAGGGGAGAATGTAGCATTCAGGCTTCCAAAGAATCCATATGTTCTAGCAAGAGACACACTCAGCAGTTAGGGAAGCTCATCCTAACCTGGAGTTGTCTATTAGGGAGGAAGACTGGCAATACTTGCCATCCTCCTCCCAACCAGAACAAAGTTAGGTGAAGTTATTTCGCCGGGCAACGGAGAAAACTCATTCTCCAGCCCGAGAAAAACAACACAGGACAGTCTGCTAGACCACTAAAAGAAGGAATTATCTCATACAGAATCCTTCAGACGTGGACTAGGGAAGCAAAGCTTCCTGTATCCGCCCTTATCCTAGCAAAGGAGACTCATTCTCTATGCTAGGAAGAAGCAGACCACAGATTAGAAACTCTGATGTTCTGCCCTAACCCAAAAAACCAGTCACTCTGGTTATCAGGTCAGGACAGACATATCCTAGTATAGTTATACCTGAATTATTATACAGATAGAACCGCTAGGATTAAGCCTAAGGCTTACTCAGAGGGAGAGAGGGATTGAACTTAGCCTCCGGAGGAGAAATGAACAATTGGGGATGTGCGGAAGTATACTACTGTACCTAGGTTACTAGCCTAGGTGCGGTGAGAATTGATTACCTAATTCACCGAAACTATCTCGTATACAATCTTAGAAAGAACATTCAACAATATCTTACATGTAACACTCGGAAAAACTTAATCATGCATAAAAGTACTAGGGCTAGACGCCTAGGCTACTATGCTTCGCGAAGGGCAAGATCGGTTACCTAAATCACCGAATTAAAAACTAACGGCATTATATAAGCATTCCTAGAGGAGCTAAATAGCTGGATTATTAAAGCATAGCAAACCGGGTACGTCTCTCTAGCTAACTAAATGACCCATAAATAGCGAGCGATAGCATCCAGGATTTTTCCGGTAGGAAACAGCTCTTGTTTATGTTAATGTCACTTTTCATTTAATTCAAAATGACAAGAGCTTACATTTATACATAGTAAAGGTAATACTCAACTTTCCAGAGGCAGAAGAGGCCGGAGAAGTCATCAAAATGTTGAATTAAATCCAAAATAACGAGAGAACACAAGGGAAAACACTGAGTAGTAGAGCTACACGAAAAGGAATAAAGAGGGCGCTACCGCCTTCATCAGATACACACTGGAAACGGAATAGGAGAGATGCCTTATGTACATATATATATATATATATATATATATATATATATATATATATATATATATATATATATATATATCTATATATCTATCTATATATATATATATATATATATATATATATATATATATATATATATTTATTTATTTATATATATATATATATATATATATATATATATATATATATATATATATATATATATATATATATATATATATATATATATATATATATATATATATATATATATGTGTATATATATGTATGTATGTATATATGCATATATATATATATATATATATATATATATATATATATATATATATATATATATATATATATATATATATATATATATATATATATATATATACATGTGTATATATATGTATGTATGTATATATGCATATATATATACATAGATATGCGTAAAAATCACAAGAAAACGTGATGCTCAGATGCAGAAGAGGGTAAGGGAGTGTCATTGTTCTCTAAATCATATGTATTTTGTACTTTTGCTTTCCCTATAAATTGTAAGACACCTCTCTCAATATATCAGTCCTCTGAGGAAGTATCACGAAACTAGTCAGGACTTAAGTGTATATTCCGTATTTTCATTTTCCCTGTGGTTCTTCTGCATATATATATATATATATATATATATATATATATATATATATATATATATATATATATATATATATATATATATATATATATATATATATATATATATATATATACATACTGTATATATACATACACACACAAACACACACACACACACACACACACACATATATATATATATATATATATATATATATATATATATATATATATATATATATATATATATATATATATATATATACTTTTGGTGTTTTTAGCTTTTGCAAGTCATCTGAACACCCAGGCTAATCAGATGTTAGGGAGGAATAGATGTTGTCACGGTGCTGGTTGAATGTGTACTGAAGTTAGATGGATGGCACAATTGAATAGTGTGTGTGGTCATTCTTGATGTCAGATAGGACTGTCAGTTCAGCGACTTGTCAGTTAAAACTGTGTGTATCGCGGGAGTAATTGAGAAGTTGATTTGAGAATAGATCAAATAGAAATTGGAGTAATCACCTACTTCTGTTTTGAATGTAAAGTAAAGAGAACATTTAGATATTCAGTTTTCATATATATTATTGTCTGAAAGTTGCGTACTATTCTCAGAGCTCAGAGGCTTTCTATTGTGTATCAAATATAATTCAGGTGATTTTTGGAGCTCGGGAATTTACGTAATTTGCTAATATTAATATTAATATATATATATATATATATATATATATATATATATATATATATATATATATATATATATATATATATATATATATATATATATGTGTGTGTGTGTGTGTGTGTGTAAATTATATATATATATATATATATATATATATATATATATATATATATATATATATATATATATATATATATATATACATATATATATATATATATATATATATATATATATATATATATATATATATATATATATATATATATATATATATGCAGAAGAACAACAGGGCAAATGTAAATACGAAATATACGCTTAAGTCCTGACTAGTTTCGTGATACTTCTTTAGAGGACTGATTTATTGAGAGAGGTTTCTTCACATTTTATAAGGGAAGCAAACGTACGAACATACATATAGAGATTAAGAGAACAATGACACTCCCTTACCAGCTACCTGGGTCAAGTGGGCGGAGTCCCCAGGATCATTAGACACCTGCCAAAGTGGCGGGTAAATTTTTTTTTTTTTTTTTTTTTTTTGACTTTCATTACAGTTTATATGAAAACACGGTAGCCTTATCTAGATAAATACATAAGCAAAACATACACAAAAGGGTATTATATACAGCAATATGAAAAAAAAACAGTGGTTCCAAATTGCCCAAAAAGATTCAAGAGAGCAATTGCCAAATTGAAGCAAGATAGAAATATTAAACTGGCAAAAGCCGATAAATCTGGAGCACTGGTAATCTTGAATAAAAATTATTATATAGAATAAATGGAAAACCACTTGAGTAATGAAAACACATACATGGAATTAAGAAAAAGTCCAATTGAGTATGTGAATAGAAATTACAACAAAAAATTGAAAGAGTTACTAAAAGAGAATGAAGATCTGATAAAAAAAGGTTTGTACAATATCGCCAACATTGCCATATATGTATGGAATTATTAAAACTCATAAGCCAAATCATCCAGCTAGGCCAATAATTAGCTCTGCAGGTTCAGCAGCATATAAATTATCTAAGTACCTTGTGAATATCCTCAATCCTTTAGTTGGCACCATTTCATATTCAAATATAAAAAATAATGTAGACTTGATTAACAAACTGAATCAAGTACAGATTAACAGTACCTGTAGGCTTGTCAGTTTTGATGTAGTCTCACTATTCACTAAAGTACCTATTGATGACATGTTGGAATTCTTATCTGAAACCTTAGATAATAGACAATTGAATCTACCATTCTCCGAACACACTTTAATAGAATTAATTAAACTATGTAAAAAGATTGTAAATTTGAATTCAATGGGAGATTTTATGCACAAACAAACATCCCCAGTATTGAGCAATCTATATATGGAATTTTTTGAAAGCAGATTCTTAAATAGCATCATACCTAATAATGTAAAATGGTTTCAATATATTGACGACATAATATGTGTGTGGCCAGGAAATGAAAATTTAGATAACTTTTTCTTTAGATTGAATAGTTTGGTACAATCAATAAATTTCACTATGGAGCTGGAAAATAATTGTACCCTACCTTTTTTGGACTGTCGCATACATAGATGTAATAATAGTCTTAAGTTTAGTGTATGCAGAAAGCCAACGAACATCTCGGCATATGTCCATTACTACTCAAACCAAGGCAACAAAGTTAAGAAATCTGTATTTACTTCTATGTTTTTAAGAGCATTTCGAGTCTGCAGCCCTGAATATATTGATGACAAAATAAATGGGA